>NC_133325.1:230424594-230735427 GCF_042186555.1 Aquarana catesbeiana
AACAACACGACATACGTCGTGATGACATGACCCTGATGCTACACTTGATGCTTATGATTGGTGATTGGTGGGCCAAAGCAAGGGGAGAATCCTCCTAGATGGAACCTTAATTAGGCATTTGATAATGGTTTAATTAGGTTATAAAGTTTGCCATATATATAGCGCAGTGTGTGACAGCAGCTACACCCCAGTTGAAGTCCCATAGGACAAAACGCATTGGGTTATTGCCTGATAGTGCTCCATACACTGCGCCTCTTTTATCAATTTTTGTGATAACATTTTAATGTACACATCTTGAGCAATGTTTTTACATTCTTTTATTATTAAATCCATACGTTATTTGACCTACATCATGTGGAAGCCTTCCTTTTTTCTTTTATGACCACCATTTTTCCTTGGCGGGAGGAGAGCTTCAAAGAGTTTGCACAATCCAGGAGATCGTGGCTTAATCTCTGTTTCCTGTATCAATGGTCTGTTGCATCATCGCAGATGTGTGTCCGCACCTGTCCAACACAATAAAAATCTCTCCTGCGCTCAGGTGTCCAGGAACTGAACATGTGGTGCGACCACCTAAAAAAGGTATTGCCTAGCGTCTTGCAGCCCTCCTTTGAACAATGGGTATTCAAGCTAGAAAAAAACAGAAAAAAAGGAGGGCGCACTAACCTAGTGCATTACCACTGATAAACTTTAATGCAGCATAAAAACAGCAAAAATTATACTCACAAGCGAACTATCAAAACCAGCTTTGAAAAGGGCGCAAATGCGCTGTTCTGTGGATCGACACACCAGGACCTATTGCCAAGAGGGTCAGACCGGTGCAAATGGTCAATGGCTAACGCGTTTCAGGGGAGCACCCCCTTCTTCAGAGCCTGAACGGGCAATGGCTGGTCTCTTGAAATTGCCTCTCTATAGATGTATATATGTGTGCATATGTTCCTGTGTCTGCCACACCCAATTGGTAGTGACGCCCCCTCAAAAAAGGCAACACCCCTCCCTCTGAGTGCAATCCCCATTTACAGCCAAAGGTTAGTAATAATAATAATAATAATAATAAGCAACAAGAATCACTCTATGCTGCTTGCTCTGTACTGAGCCAACAGATCTGTAACACTATCAATATGGACCATAAAAGGGGGGGGGGAAGGGGGGGCGCCGACCACACATACCTCTCCTCCTGCATGCAGCTCCGTTGATAGCCCCATGCCGTGGACAAACCACGGTGGATATTATGGGGCTTCTCCGGCTCCCAGGAGCCATACACTGCACACTGCCAGGCACTGCACACAGCGTGTGGAACGCACGCCGCCCAAAGGACCAGGAAGTGCGGGCGTTCCTGTGTTCCACCCGCAACTTCCGGCCGATCATGACGTCAGTTCCCCTTCCACAAGTGTCAAAAGACGCTGTGTGCAGGGGGCACGGCCCGGAAGCACCCGTCCAACCACAGAAGATGGTGACCTGGGATCCCAGCTTCTATCCATGACTGTTTGACCCACCGACACTGGTGTGTGTGTCCACATCTTATGGTAAGAGTACCTACCCCTCCCCTGGGTAGTGGAAGCACAGTCCTGGGTGCCTTGTGAAAATTGGATCATCACTATTCATGCTTTTTTGAGATCTAACATCTGATATCTACACCATCATGGGTTTTCTTAGAGGAATACATCATGTCATCTACTATTGATGGACTTTGTACTGTGTTATATTGTGTTAAAGTTTAATTTTCATTGATGTAATACGTATACTTGGTATTTTCTTATATGTGTTTTTACTTTTCTTAGTTTAAGGAGTCACCTGATCTCATGGTGCTACCTGACCTTTGACATTATTGATTGCACTTGATTCACTATTAGCGCACGTTGCATTAGTGTTTTCATTTTACCCCTAATATTTGCACTAGCCTTCTGCATATTATAGAACAATTTAATTTGTGCAGGTTTCTTTCTCCCTAGGTTCATACCTGGGGTATATTTGTATTTCTAGCCCTGCACTTTTTCCCATCACATAGATCAAAATTTGGCTCATCCCTGTTGAACTATCGTCATTTCCATCCATCTATGGGCAGCTTAAGAGTGTTCTAGTATAGGCACTGATATTTTTCCTACATATTTCTTTCTAAGAAAGATATAGGGGGCTATTTACTAAAACTTGCATTAGAAACCAATAAGCTTCCAGGTTTCATTGTCAAAGTTTATTTGAACAAGCTAAAGTTAGAAGCTGGCTACCATGCACAGCTGCACCAGATTCTGAGTGCGCCACTTTTAGTAAATCTCCCTCTCAGTATCTTTTGACTTTAACTAAATTTAGATGAACATGTATTTCTAAATGTAAATCAAACTGTTCAAAGATAAAACACAAAAAAAGAAATTCACAGCTGAAATTCATACATGTGAATATTCTTATATTCCAAAGAAGTTGTGATTTTGTCCAGCCATTTTTGTGACACAACTCTTCCAAGAAATTCTCACCAGGAAAGTTACACCACCTTCTGTGTTATAGTTAAGGAATACAGAGGAGTCATCTCCCCACCCACATGTTGTCAACTGGACAATGAAGGAGCAGAAAGAGAATATGGGTGGTCATACACACTACAATCTGATCTGATGCATAATCTCTGCACAATCTTCATTAAAATTATGTAATATGAGGACACACCTAATCATGCATTCAATTCTGATCCAATCAAGTGGACCCTTAGATTAAATGTTATTGGTAGATCTAAAGAGGATTATACAATTAGAATGTAGAGTGTATAATCAGCTTAAAGAGTACCTCCACCTTTGTTAACCACTTCAATACAGGGCATTTATACACCTTCCTGCCCAGACCAATTTTCAGCTTTC
The DNA here is from genome assembly GCF_042186555.1 of Aquarana catesbeiana. Taxonomy (NCBI): domain Eukaryota; kingdom Metazoa; phylum Chordata; class Amphibia; order Anura; family Ranidae; genus Aquarana; species Aquarana catesbeiana. The sequence continues at coordinate 230,427,435 of NC_133325.1, forward strand.
AGCGCTGTTGCAGTTTGAATGACAATTACGCAGTCATACAACACTGTACCCAAACTAAATTTTTATCATTTTGTTCCCACGAATAGAGCTTTCTTTTGGTGGTATTTGATCAACTCTGCAGTTTTTATTTTTTGCTAAACAAATAAAAAAAGACCGAAAATTTTGAAAAAAATAAAAGTTTTGCTTTTGTTTCTGTTAAAAAATTTTGTAAATAAGTAATTTTTTCTTTCACTGATGGGCACTGATAAGGCAGCACTGACAGGCACTGATAAGGCAGCACAGATGAGGTGGCACCAATGAGCGGGCACTAACGATGGGCATTGATGGGCACAGATAGGTGACACTAATGGGCACTGAAACGCTGCAAAGATGGGTTCTAATGGGTGGCACTGATGGGCACTGATAGGCGTCACTGCTGGGCACTGATTGGCAGCACTGCTGGGCACTGATGGATACTGATGGGCACTGATGGGCACTGATACGTGGCACTGATGGGCACTGATACGCGGCACTGATAGGCATCCCTGGTGGCACTGGCAGTGGTAGGCATTGTGAGTGGGCACTGATTGGCAGCTGCCTGGGCATTGATTGGCAGCTGCCTGGGCACAGATTAGTATTTCCCTGGGGGTCTAGGGGGCATACCTGGTGGTCCAGTGTGGATGGCTTCCCTGGAGGTCCTGGGTGGCTTCCCTGGTGGTCCTGGGCGGCTTCTCTGGTGGTCCTGAGTGGGATTCAAGGGGGGGCTGTGTGGATAAACAATCAGCACAGACCCCCCTGTCAGGAGAGCAGCCGATCGGCTCTCCTCTACTCACGTCTGTCAGACGCGAGTGAGGAAAAGCCGATCACCGTCTCTTACTATCTACATTGTGATCAGCCATGATTGGACACGGTTGATCATGTGGTAAAGAGTCTCCATCACAGACTTTTTACCTAGATCAGTGTTGTGGGGTGTCAGACTGACACCCCGCAATAACAATCGCCGTGATGCGTGCCCCCAGGGGCGCGCAGCAGCTCAATATCCTGCGGACGTCATATGATATTGAAACCACTTTGCCGCTGTCATTCTGCTATATGGCAGGCGGCAAGTGGTCAAAAAAAAAGAAAAAAAAAAAAAACAACCCCTAGTGGTTGATGTACATTTCAGTGATTTTAACAAACTTTTTTTTTATTACAAACATTTTTATTGGAAGATCAACGGACATGCAAAAAATAATAAGCAAATAAAATACATACATGGAAGGTAAAAAAAATAGGCAACATTCAATGGAAAAGGGGAGTTATTGAGAGGAAGCTCTATTAGGCATGGATTAAGGTTGGAGCAAAGTACACAACAAGATCAATGAACCTTTTTAGATGTGGAACAAGGAAAAAAAAGGAAGAGAGAAAAAAACACAAACAAAAAATTGATAAACTTGGTAGCACTTTTATAGCCTGTTTGGCACTTTATCGTCTGAAGTAAAAATATTTTCAAAGTGAGAAATTCCAGTGTTCCCATTTACTGTCAAAGAGTTGCATTATATCATACAGTGTGTGATGTATTCATTCAGATAATTTTATCGTCTCCATCCTGGCCAATACCTATGACCAGGACACAGAATAGGAGCACCATATCAGGCCTGTTACCCAATGAATGGCCCAATGAATGACCATGAATAGAGTGTGAATCAGTTTCTGACAGGGAACAGGGATATCAGGGATAGAAGTGAAAAAGATACACATCTGTAGTGTCAACGTAAGGAGGTGACCAGCTATCGTGGAGGCTCTGGTGGCTGCCTGTTGCCAAACAGGCTGCAGGTACTTACAGCTCCAGAAGATATGGAGTAAAAAGCCTGTTTCAGGACAGTGGGGAGATACAGCTGGATATATAGTGTGAGGCTTTGCGGGGGTCAAATACCATCTGGTATGAAGTTTAATTGCAGTTTCATGGATTGACAAGGATTTAGTGTTTTTATACATATTTTCCAGCATCTCTTCCCATTCAGGAGGTGAAAAATAGAGAGCCACCTCTGTTTCCTAGCCTGTCATTAGTTTAGTTTTCTGGTCAAGGAAGGCCTCTTTAATGTACCTATATAAGCGTGAGATTATTCCTCTGTCCCTGGAGGTGTGTTCACAAATAAGTTCAAATTAAGTACTACGAATGTGGAATGATAAAGTATCTCTGCTTTGATAGAAGTGCTGAATTTAGAGATATCTAAAATGTTCAGAGGAAGGTAAATCATGGTCTATTCTGAGTTGGGCGAAAGATTTAAATTGTGAGCCCGACTTAAGGGATGCAAAGGCTGTTAGGCCATTAGACCTCCATCTAAGAACACTGTCTCTCTGTTGAAAAGCTGAGGAGAAGTCAGAATCTCCTAGAAATGAATAAAGGGGTGCTTATGGTGAGGATAGTTTGTATTTGCTGTGGTATAGAGACTAGGGATGAGCTTCGAGTTCGAGTCGAACTCATGTTCGACTCGAACATCAGCTGTTCGCCAGTTCGCCGAACAGCGAACAATTTGGGGTGTTCGCAGCAAATTCGAAAGCCACAGAAAACCCTTTAAAAGTCTATTGGAGAAATCAAAAGTGCTAATTTTAAAGGCTTATATGCATGGTATTGTCATAAAAAGTGTTTGGGGACCTGGGTCCTGCCCCAGGGGACAAGGATCAATGCAAAAAAAGTTTTTAAAAGGGCCGTTTTTTCGGGAGCAGTGACTTTAATAATGCTTAAAGTGAAACAATAAAAGTATAATATTCCTTTAAATTTCATACCTGGGGGGTGTCTATAGTATGCCTGTAAATGGGCGCATGTTTCCCGTGTTTAGAACAGTCTGACAGCAAAATGACATTTCAAAGGAAAAAAAGTCATTTAAAACTACTCGGCTATTAATGAATTGCCGGTCCGACAATACACATAAAAGTTCATTGATAAAAACGGCATGGGAATTCCCCACATGGGAACCCCGAACCTAAATTCCATACATACCCTTCAGGTCTGCTATGAATATTAAGGGGAGCCCCAGCCAAAATTAAAAAAAAAAATGGCGTGGGTCGCCCCAAAAATCCATACCAGACCCTTATCCGAGCACACAACCTGGCAGGCCGCAGGAAAAGAAGGGGGGACAAGAGAGTGTCCCCCCTCCTGAACCATACCAGGCCACATGCCCTCAACATTGGTAGGGTGCTTTGGGGTAGCCCCCCAAAACACCTTGTCGCCATGTTGATGGGGACAAGGGCCTCATCCCCACAACCCTTGCCCGGTGGTTGTGGGGGTCTGCAGGCGGGGGGGCTTATCGGAATCTGGAAGCCCCCTTTAACAAGGGGACCCCCAGATCCCAGCCCTCCCCCCTGTGTGAAATGGTAAGGGGGTACAAAAGTACCCCCTTACCATTTCACAAAAAAACTGTCAAAACTGTCAAAAATGTTAAAAATGACAAGAGACAGTTTTTGACAATTCCTTTATTTAAATGCTTCTTCTTTCTTCTATCTTCTTTCTTCTATCTTATTTCTTCTATCTTATTTCTTCTATCTTCTATCTTCCTTCGGTTTCTTCCTCCATCTTCTTCTTCTTCTGGTTCTTCTGGTTCTTCTGGTTCTTCCTCCACTGTTCTCATCCGGCATCTTCCTCCACGGCGTCTTCTTCCCTTCTTCTCCTCAGGCCACTCAGCATCCATGATGGCATGGAGGGAAGCTCCTGCTGTGTGATGCTTCTCCTCTTCTGACGGTTCTTAAATAACGGGGGGGCAGAGCCACCCGTGACCTTGCCCCCCTCTAAAGCACGGGGACTTGACGGGGACTTCCCTGTGGCATTCCCCGTGATGTCAGAAGGGGGCGGGGTTACATAACGTCAGAAGAGGAGAAGTGTCACACAGCGGGAGCCTCCCTCCATGCCATCATGGATGCGGAACGGCCCGAGGAGAAGAAGGGAAGAAGATGCAGCGGAGGAAGATGCCGGATGAGAACACCGGAGGAAGAACCAGAAGAACCAGAAGAAGATGGAGGAAGAAACCGAAGGAAGATAGAAGATAGAAGAAAGAAGAAGCATTTAAATAAAGGAATTGTCAAAAACGGTCTCTTATCATTTTTAACATTTTTGACACTTTTTTGTGAAATGGTAGGCGTACTTTTGTACCCCCTCACCATTTCACACAGGGGGGAGGGCTGGGATCTGGGGGTCCCCTTGTTAAAGGGGGCTTCCAGATTCTGATAAGCTCCCCGCCCACAGACCCCCACAACCACCGGGCAAGGGTTGTGGGGATGAGGCCCTTGTTGAGGGCATGTGGCCTGGTACGGTGGCCTGGTACGGTTCGGGGGGGCGCTCTCTCGTCCCTCCCTCTTTTCCTGCGGCCTGCCATGTTGCGTGCTCGGATAAGGGTCTGGTATGGATTTTTGGGGGACCCACGCCATTTTTAAAAAAAAATTGGCGCAGGGTTCCCCTTAATATCCATACCAGACCTGAAGGGCCTGGTATGGAATTTAGGGGGACCCCCACGTCATTTTTTTTTTCAAATTTTGGTTCGGGGTTCCCCTGTGGGGAATTCCCATGCCGTTTTTATCAATGAACTTTTATGTGTATTGTCGGGCCGGCAATTCATTAATAGCCGTGAGTAGTTTTAAATGACTTTTTTCCTTTGAAATGTCATTTTGCTGTCAGACTGTTCTAAACACGGGAAACATGTGCCCCTTTACAGGCATACTATAGACACCCCCCAAAAGGAATATTACACTTTTATTGTTTCACTTTAAGCATTATTAAAATCACTGCTCCTGAAAAAACGGCCGTTTTTAAAACTTTTTTTGCATTGATCCATGTCCCCTGGGGCAGGACCCAGGTCCCCAAACACTTTTTATGACAATAACTTGCATATAAGCCTTTAAAATTAGCACTTTTGATTATTCATGTTCGTGTCCCATAGACTTTAACAGTGTTCGCGTGTTCGAACGAATTATTTGCCTGTTCGCAAGTTCTGGTGCGAACTGAACAGGGGGTTCAGCTCATCCCTAATAGAGACCTGAGGTGAAGGGAGTGAAAAATAATATGGTTGACGGAAGCTATATTACACACCTGTATGGATTTGGACCACAGTAGGCCCGGGTGGTGGTACGGAAATACAGCATGCATTTCAAATTTTAATCATGGGATGTCCGATATCGAAGCATGCCATTGGGCGGTCTGGGTGAGTCTGGCCGCTAGATAATATTGCCATAAATTCAGGAGTAAGGGGGTCAGGGGAGAACCTCCAAACTCACCAAAACCAATCGAATTTCGGATCAAGGTGTCCGATACTCACCTCATACTACAAGAGCCAAAGCAGACCGAGATGGCGAACAGAGCAGCCTACTAGAACATGCTGCACTGAACACCACCCCGGGTCGGATCATGGAGTAAGTAGAGGGAATAACTGTGTAAGCGAGGAGACTTCATGCTAGACAGTAAGAGTCTCAATGAGACAGTATGTCCTTATGAAGCTGTCATCCGAACTTTAAAGAGCCTTGCCTTTCGATAGTGGTACCTTGAGGACTGAGTCAGGAAGGCTTCTCACCATGAGATTTGAGGGTCCTCGTGGTCGTGGAAAGATAAACAGTCCTTTACAGGGATCTGTGGGATACACAGTCCATCAAGTGAATGGCACAACTGTGCAAAACAAACTGCAACATGATAACAGAACTGGGTTAGGTGTTCCCAGTGTGGCCTATGGGCAGTAAAACATGGCACAGGCTTGTCAGGCTGGAACAAATTTTGTTTTTAACCTCTTCCTGGTGATGGTACACATATATGCAGCTTCCTGGTGGGTGGGCTTTAACACAGAGAGGCCGCACTATGTATATGATTTTTTTGTCACCGGAAGGAACCGGAAAGCTCCCGATGCTTCTGATCAGGAGCTTTCCGATCATTTGACAGCCAATCACAGTGGTCACATGGCTTGAATGCCTGTCTCTGCCTCACAGCATTTAGAAGCTCTTAAAGGGCCAGGAGGCAATATTGGGAAGGAGCTAAGAAAAAGCTGTATGTTCTACAATGTCCTTGGAATACTAATTTCTGAATAGAAGTCTCTTTGTTCAATCTAATCAGCCGATACACTTTCAGTGTTCTAATGAGGAATGTTGCAGCATTTGCACTCCTTTAAAAGTAATTAATACTTGGGGAGTATCTAATAAAAAACGTAAGTCCTATTTCAGAAGATGCCTAAAATCTTACTTGTATCTTAGTGCAAACTTTTGGGAAAATAAGTGAGCCAATCACACAGGAAATTACATTTTTGGGGGTGTTCTGTACACCATCTGTGTACAAAACGCCTCCAGGTTGCCATATTGCATTGAGTCTTTCAGAAAATTATACTGCTGCAGAATGAAAAGGAAAGGTATTTTTATAACATTAATTTACAATATAGCTTGTGTAGCAATTGTATAATGCTGCATTTTCTTTGTATTTGTTTTTTTTTTTTTCACAAAAGTGGAATTACCCTTTAAGTCATCAACACTGCTTGCTTTGCTCTCTCCTCCAGTCAGCCTTGTTGACTGATACTTCCTCCTCATGCCTCTATCTGCCTGGAGCTTAGTTTTTCAACCATATCAGCATGCCAGTCTTTTGCCAGCTACATATATGTTTATCAACAGAAGCATGTTTTAATATGTGATCATTAGTCAGTCTGCTGTATTTAGCTTTCTATCTGGCCATCACACATACACTGTCTAGTATCAGAACCTGCACTAATTATTATTGTTCTTCACATAGCTGCATGAAATGCCTTAAAGCCTCAAACTGTCTATATCCAAGTGTAAAGTCTAAGAAATGTCTTCTGGGGATTTACACTACATGTTAACTGAGACATCCTAAATAAAATATCTTCCTACAGGTTCCCGATATATTATTAATAAAGATGACTGTAAAGATGATATATAACTTTTTCTTATTTGTGTTTTAGATTAAAATTTAAATAATGTAACCCATATTTTCTGATAATGGTAATTGCTGTATGTGTTATATTATTAAAATGAGAGGTGTTTTTGTTTCAGACTCTCAAAAAATAATGTATTATCATTGGTTTATGTTATGTATCCCCTCGTTATTACCTGTCCCAAAAGTTAACATTTTCAGCCCTCAAAATATACTGTATTGATTTTTTTTTTATTATTACATAGTTTCAGGACAGGAAAAGCACATTCATTCAAATAGAAAAATAAACTTTTTAACCATAAAACCTTATGTCATTGAGTGTCAGCTATCAAATTTACTTTAAAACATTCCTTAAAGCAAGCATATCTTCTCTTTCACTCTTTAAAGTCCACCTTTTAAGTTGTATCTACAGGTAGGACTATAATAAGGCTTATCTGTAGGTACAGTGAATATCTCCTGAACGTGCACCATTTAGGAGATATTCACATTTTTAGCACCCGGCAACATCTATAGCACATGCGCACTGTGCCCTGAATGGACGGCACGCTCCAGTTGCTGTCCATTCAGAGCGCTGTAGATGAAAGAAAGCTGGCAGCTTTATCTTGTTGCCTTATGAGTTTATTTGAAATCTCCATTAATAACTGTAAAATATTGTAATAATGAATATATTTCATTTAGCTGGCATCTATGAAAGCGGGCAAAAAGGGTTTCATTTAAGCTTTTGCTAAGAGCAGAGAATGTGGGCCAAGGCTTGTATATGCAAACAATGGAGAGCCAATTCCATTGTTCTACACCTACTACTTTGAAAGGGTGCCATGCTGGGATATGCAATGGACCTAACTTCCTGGGGAAATGCAATTAACACACTTGGCCAGCATAGTCACAAGGATTTGCATGAAAGGGGGCTGACTTATGGAGTAAGCCCTCCAATCATGATCCAAGCTAGGCCAACCAATGAGACATCAGCTTGGTTTGATATACTCAGAGCCAAGGGGGAGGTATCGTTCTCTTTCGGATAAGACCAGCAAGCTGAAAGGAGCTTTGGTAAGGATGGGTAATTATGGGAAAGGAATGCCCTTTTACTTGTAATTGAATATGTGTGTAGATTACTGTATTGAGGAATATACTCTATATTCCTTCATGTAAATACTTTATTTCAACCTAATATTTTCTGCCTTGGTGTAAGGCGATAGATAGATGATTGTGTATTAGCTAGACTTTCAACTGCTTCCTAATAAATGTTATTATATTTTAAGCTTTCATTCTTCGTCGAAAAGAACTCTTATTTAACCCACCTCATCTCTATGAGATATGAAAAATCTTAAATATAGATTTTTCAGGGTAACAGATGGCGACCACTGAAGTAGATTACAAGACTGAAAGTATTTAATATAATACCGAGATTTGTGTAAGGCAGATTAAGGTTATTGGGGGGAATTTAAACTGAGTCAGTTTGTCCCGGAAATTGGAGGTCACAACAATTTTATCTAGGGAAAAATATAGGTAATTGTTTGTTTTATTAGTGGGTATTAGATGAACTCTAAAAAGGAGGGAGGATACACCACATATTTTATTTTGCTTAATATCCCGTAATTATACTTGAAAAAAGTACTTTGGATGTACCATTATAATCCGGATAAATGTAATGGGGAGGAAGTACAGAGCGGGAAAATTTTTAATTTTTTTTTATTTAAATTTTTTTGTTGTTTCTTTTGGGCTCACCAAGCTTCATTGCTCTCTATCTAACTGTGCTGTATGGTGAGTACATGTGTTTCATTGAAAAGACACCGATTAAGGGTGGTCTTAGTTTTGTTGAAAAGGTTCAACAGATTTTTGTTTTTAATTTAAATGGTGTGTCCACTAAAGGCATAGTATTGTGTGTAGGACATTGGAAATGAGCTACAAGAGAATAGTTTGGTTTATTTGTTTGTTTGTTTTTAGCTGTGAGAATTTACAAGCAGTAATATTTTCATTGGCGTGAGTTAAAGTACAAAACGGTGGACGTCTTGTTACTGAAGCTAATATTTGATAAAGATTATTATTATAGGGTATAAGGTGCCTCTAGCATACTGTATTATACCTGGAAATTTTTTTTTGTTAAGGATAAACCCTATCCAAAATTATTTGATAATCTGAGTTTGTGGTAGATTTTTTTTTTTAAACTGAATTTGGTTTAACATTGGTGTAAACACGGCTGTGTTTACCTTTCTATTGTAAACCTAGAGGGCTACCCACCCTATTTGATTCTGGTGGCTTTACTATTGTTCCCTTTATCCCCCGGGTCTATTGTTTTGCCGGTGTAGGCCCAGACAAGGTAAACTACAGTCTATTGTGTGTAGGCTACAGGCTAGTGAGTGTGTCTCCATTAAGCTGAAAGCTTGTGTTATTGAGAGCTGAAAATATCTTTTATTTTCTACACTTTACTGTATTTTCAGAATTTTATTCTATTTGAGTTTCTGTTTATTGATTTTTCCCTCCTTCTATAGTGACTGTATAGTACAGGGGAACATTTAACCTAATCTAGTTTACAAATTGTGCATATTATTTGTTGATAATGGCAGCCATGTCCTCTCTAGAAAAGTTTGTAGCAAGTTATACTCTTAAATATAAGAGCAATGAATTTGCATGTGATGCTAGATTACAAGGTTCGCCTTGGGCCTATGTCCAAGAGTTATTTGAAGAACAATTTAAAACAACCAAAAAGGATAAAAAGCTCAAAGGTTTAGCTGTAGCAGGCATGTATTCGGCTTGCATGGCTATGAATGCTAAAATACAGCAATTAGAAGATATAGTCTATAATAAAAATAGTACAATTTCTGAGAGGGAAAAGGAGAATACAGCTTTACATAACCAACTACCCTTAATCAAATGGTTAATGCCTCACAGGAGGAAAATGTTAAAAAGTACAAATTGGCTCAAAAAGAAGTGGTACAGTATAAAAACATGCTAACCAAAGTGGAGACTGAACTGGACCACATAATTACTGCATATAAAGTGATCCAAAATCAGTTACATGAAACTAAGAAAGGAAAATTTATAGATCACACACAGTGCACACAAACAGAGTCACAGTTGCTACAAACAATTTCAATTCTCAAAGGACAGGTGGCTGGGGCTAGCAGATGTGAACATGATAATGCTACAGCACCTACTTGTGCCTATGAAATTGGGGACACAGAGGAATATGAAAAGTACTGGGGAGGTGAAGATATGGGTCCTAATTCTACTTTTCCTGTGGCGATGGGAGAAATCGCTGAGCCACAGGAAAATCGAGAATGCACCATGGTCACAGACCCACTAAACAATGGGGGCCAGCTGTCCACAAATGATGAGCAAGACAAGTTCCCCATCACGGGTAGGATCCAGACCCTCTCCTCTCCTGAAGGAAATCAAACACGTTTGGGGTTTGATAGTGAAAGAAATGAGGGGATTTCAGATGTATATCCAATTCAACCGGTAAAATCACTCAGGAGTGTGGCTGCTTTCAGTGGCAAAATTAAAACTAAGGAACACATTCCACACGCAACCAATGTACAACAGAGCTGTGAGCTCTTAGATGGGAGAAGGCCTAGTGGCCAGGTTAAGGCATCTTCCAGCCCAGGGCAGCATGTGCAATCTACACATACCATAGATTGTAATGCAACCAGGTTGAGTATTTCTAGAGACAACAGGAAGTTATCTCCTCCTGGAGAAGTTGTTAATTTCAACAACTCATTAAAAGGTGAGAGCTCTTTTGTAAATACCCCTAGACCTCCTAGGAAGACAGGAAAAGTGGTTAATCAAGTTGGAGCCATGGAATATTCTCGGCCTAAAACCACACCAGTTGTTAAGAGATGCTTTAATACTTTACAAAAGGTAAAGTGCTACACGTGTGGGTTATGGGGGCATATTTCACAGTTTTGTTTGTCTTCTGGGAAGAAGTTATTTAAACACAAGCAATATACAACTAAGAGGCGTGATGTGGAAGTATACTCACCGCGCTGGGGTGAAGGGCCTAGGAAATATGAAAATGCAAAATCATACATCCCTTCCTCAACTATTAAAGCCGAAAATGAGGCTTTACAGCAGGAGATTAGGCAAATTAAACAGGAACGGGATGAGTTTGTGAAAGAATTCCAATCCTTTAAAAGAAACGTTATTGACTCCTTGAATTGGAAAAATGGAGGGAGTAATTTGTCCATCGAGAAACAAACCACTACACTAAAGCCGGGGTGGCAATACAATATATAAGTTATGTTATAGAGTTCTATGGCATTTAAGTGTCACAATATCCAGACAGGAATGTTATGGACCATTTACCAATATACACGTATGAATGATGTATTGTTTGCTTTAAATAAAGTTAAAGAGAAAAAAAGAGGGGGATAGAGTTAATAACTGTTTTCTACAAGTTTTTTTTTTTCAGGTTAAGTGAGTTCCTGAAAATAAATGTACATATAAAGCAGCTGTATTGTAGGTTGCTGTACATATGCGTAAAATACGCGCCTAACAAAGGTAAGGTGTAACAGTCCATTGTGTTGGGCTTTCTTTCTCTCTCTTCTTTCCTTTGTATTCTCCCAGTGGCCAGAAACGCCTAGCTATTCATTTGTAATTAACAAAGCTCTATCCAGAATGTCTGGGATTCATTCTAAATAAATGAGTGTGTCTGAGTGATGGAATACATGGGTATGAACGGTCCATGTGTAATCAAAGATTTTTTTTTTTGTAGGGGTGTACTCACCATTGTGTTATAGCCATCAATAAGTGTGATCACACTAATGCGCATGCTTTGTACTGTTTATGATTATTTTAATAATTTTTTTTTCTCGTTTGTAATGAGCTCAATAATGGTACCAGTTTAAGTTAATACATTATTCGCGAATAAATAACCTGTGCACAGATAAGAGATCTCGATCCCTATAACTCTGAGAAACTGTAGGGATTTTGTTTTGATAATTTTTCCTTTTCTGTGGCTTAGAGTGAAGTTTCATTCACTCTAATACGTGGAAAATACATAACAATGCATTGCTTTGCACCTTGTGGCATCTTATGGATTCAGTAGGTCTGGTGTTTTGTTTTTCCTTCCAAATTGACGCATGTGCTGTTAATATGTGTAAAGGTTTTATGTCTACATGATGTCTTCTTAAACTTTAAGTACTTACAAACACACCAGGTTTTCCTATAACTTTTTATTTGTCAGAGTACAGATATGTGGGTGTGTCTGTACATTTTTGGACTGTACTTACTGTGGATGGACGCATTATCTCAGCTGGAAGTCTGTTTCAATCATCCACTACTAGTTTAGTCCATTATGAACCTCTCAGAGAGGTACAGTGAGGTGTTATTAATTTTTGAGTTTTGTATTTTAGGAGAAATACACGGACAAGGACGAATGATTGGACCCAGACTGGACAAAGTACTTTGAAACACAGAGGACCTTAAAACATAATTTTTATTTTTGTTTTAAGGAGAAGCCTTGAATCTAATTAATTGCAGTAAGGCCCAACTAAATTCTAAAAAGAAAAACATTTAAACATTTTTTTTTTAAAACAGAGATCCTGCTCTCTGTAATACAAGTTCTTGTGGCCTGCTTGATTTGCACTGAGAGTCAATTAATATGTTAATCACCACCGACAGAGGGTGTTGCCTTTTGAATAGCTACAATGTTTGAAGGCAATTTCAATGGTTTTTTTTTGACAGAATACAGATTCAATTTTTTTTTTTAATTTGTTACATTTTTTTTTTTCTCTCATTTTTCTTCTTCTTTTTTCTTAACGGTAACTTTTTTTTGGTTTACAAAAAAAAGCAAAGGGGGAAGAAAGATTTTTAATTTTTTTTTTAATTCTTTTTTTTAATGTTTACTATTTTACTTTCTTTCCTATAGTACCTTTATTTTTGTTTTATTTTTTTTAATTTTCTTTTGTATGGTGATTCTTGAGTTTGGTGTCACCAGGGTGAAATAAATAAATAAATAAATAAATAAAAAGAGAGGGGAGTAGGGGGACATTATATGGAGAACATTTAAAATGGTTAGAAATGTTGATATAGAATATTAAAGCTTCCCTATAGCATTTTGGGGATGGACCAAGTTCCAACAGTTTTTCTTCTCTCTTTCGACATTGGATAATTGTTATATAAATGTATGTGATTGTAGCTATTACCAACTATGACAGTAACACCTGGGTGTTAGCAACAGTCATGTGACTATTTTCTTTATATATGTGACATACAATCCTCTCTACAGTTCTAATATTGGGCAGTCATCATATGTGGTCATTGATCAATTTTTTTTTGTTGGTCAGTTTTCTTTTTCGTGCCATAACTAAGTTCAAAGAGCATTGCGTGAATATCATATAGATATACTGGGACTGGTGAGACTCATAGTGATTGGCAAATAGCAGAGAGTATAGTACAACTGTACTTAAGAGTAATTTAGTTTGATTGATCCTGAAGCCACTAGTGACTGATGACATCCCACTTATCCGTATTCTGAAATTAAGTTATTTTTGTCTGCGTAGGCGACACTGCCTAATCTGCACGGAGAACTCTTAAAGTGATGACCTCTTCTGTAGCCTGCTAAAGGCAGGACTCATACCGTAGCTACACATGGTAGCCAAGGACGGAGCTATATGCCCAAAGGTTTGGCACCAGCCAAGGTTGAACGGAACACAGTTCCAGTAAAAGGGGTTAGTGGTGAGTTGCAATAGCAACACAATTCCCCTGAACACGTGAAGAGTCATACACACACACAACGTGGTATTCCACAGAAGGTGGGGAAGATATACTTGCAGGCATATGACAATGGAGGAAGAAAGATGGGAGGATGAAAATCAGACACCTGGCTGAAGGGCGTAACCATTCAAATTGTTACACATGTCACTGGGAAAGGGGTCTCATTACTATGTCGCAGTATATCTATGGCAATTCTAATCAAAGGTCCTTATGGCTCAGACTTACCAGACAAGCATTCAGTTGAATGCATATGTCTTAAATGTACTTGTGTTTTTTATTTCTCTACCTTTGTCCACATTAATAAAGTATAATCTTAGAAAGCCAGGAAAAGCTGGTCCCCAGGCTGTTATTGTATGCTGTATCCAATTGGAATCACCAGTGAAGGCCGTCCCAGAAGCAAGGGCAACAGGACCAGACTCGCCTTATGGACTTTCGTACTGTTATTATCGGACTATTGTTATTATTGGACTGTTGAGAACAAGGATCCTCATGTTTTTGTTTTTTTTTTTCCTTATTGTTTTGTTTTGGTGCTGTTTCTCATGATTTTTATTATGGACTTATGACATCCAGAACAAGTGATGACTACTGATACTGGGATCCAGAAGTGTGAACTGTAGAGATGGAGAGTTTAAAAGTTTTTTTTCTTCTCAATGAGTTTTATTTAATTTCAGTGGGTAAAGCCAAAAGTGCCAAATATTAAAGGAGATTGCACATAAACCATTATTCTAGGTGTGGCCGAGTCTTATATTCTCAACTGGCCACAAGGGGCCATCTGTTGCCTTATGAGTTTATTTGAAATCTCCATTAATAACTGTAAAATATTGTAATAATGAATATATTTCATTTAGCTGGCATCTATGAAAGCCGGGCAAAAAGGGTTTCATTTAAGCTTTTGCTAAGAGCAGAGAATGTGGGCCAAGGCTTGTATATGCAAACAATGGAGAGCCAATTCCATTGTTCTACACCTACTACTTTGAAAGGGTGCCATGCTGGGATATGCAATGGACCTAACTTCCTGGGGAAATGCAATTAACACACTTGGCCAGCATAGTCACAAGGATTTGCATGAAAGGGGGCTGACTTATGGAGTAAGCCCTCCAATCATGATCCAAGCTAGGCCAACCAATGAGACATCAGCTTGGTTTGATATACTCAGAGCCAAGGGGGAGGTATCGTTCTCTTTCTGATAAGACCAGCAAGCTGAAAGGAGCTTTGGTAAGGATGGGTAATTATGGGAAAGGAATGCCCTTTTACTTGTAACTGAATATGTGTGTAGATTACTGTATTGAGGAATATACTCTATATTCCTTCATGTAAATACTTTATTTCAACCTAATATTTTCTGCCTTGGTGTAAGGCGATAGATAGATGATTGTGTATTAGCTAGACTTTCAACTGCTTCCTAATAAATGTTATTATATTTTAAGCTTTCACTCTTCGTCGAAAAGAACTCTTATTTAACCCACCTCATATCTATGAGATATGAAAAATCTTAAATATAGATTTTTCAGGGTAACAATCTTCTGGAGTTTATTAATCCAAGTGTGGTACAAAATAATACAAGGCTTATGTGTTTCAGTGTGTAGCCTTAATCATTGGTTACGATTAGGCTACACACTGAAACACGCAAGCCCTGTATTATTTTGTACCACACCTGGACTAATAAACAAATTAATTGCGGGAACTTTCTACATGTTTGCTCGGGTGCTAGGAGGACACTACAAGCCAGAGCACCAATCGCTCACCACATTGAGGAATTACTACAGGTGTTTTCTACTATATTTAAATTCAGAGCACTGTGCCAGGATCATGACTCCTGTGTGCGTGCGCATGTCCTCGTGGCTTGATAATTCAAACAGCTGAGGTGTACAAACCCGGAAGGAAGACCAGATGAATATGGAACCTATGTCAGCAGTGACAGTGCATCTCTGGAGGGATCAGCTTTACAGGTAAGTCTGTCACACTGTGCTAGTATGTGGTGTATGCTAGTAAATTATAACATTAACCTGCAGGAGGGGCATACTTATTTAAACAAAAGAGTTTGATACCTCTTTAAGTGCCAATAGGAAAAACTAAAAGGAGAATTACAGAGAGAACACAGACAGTTGTTTATTGAACTTGTAAATGTGGCTACTTCTAATATTGTTCAGAAATAGAAATAACTAGCCTGGCCACTGCACACCTCACCAGGCCCAAGTGGTTAGCAGGTAAAACAGCCTCATCTCAATTCATCCAGGCTATGCTCCCAACATGTTTTGCCCTGCCCTACTTGTAATATTGTACTGTATTCTGGTGGGTTGTATGACGTACTACTTATAAGTGTTGGGATCTGTGGGTAGGGGCTTATCAGAATTTGAAAGCCCCTTTCAAAAATAAGATACACCAATATGCCCTCCCCCTATGTAAATGAGTAAGGATTATATACTATACCTTCTTGTAAACAGTACCTACAAGTGTGTTTTACCATACAAGCTGCATGTGCATGGAACAGAGTGAATACAGACTTTGGGTTTCTTTAGAATGGGGTCTAACCTAACTTGTCCTGTTATCTTCTATGCTGAATATATAGTCCGATAAACATGTTTCCTGTGCCCTGACTTTTTTTGAGATTCTATGCACTATAAACTTGCTCATTCCTAGATAAATATTACACCTTTAAAGTGTATGTCAGGTACAATAAGGTAAAAAAAAAACATAATGTAGTGCACGCAATAAATGCAACTTTCCCCATGTTTTATCCATTTAAAAGATATGCAAGTACAGAAAAATATATGTTGACCTTCCATAAATGCACTCCTGAAGCCCTGTTGTGGGGTGACAATAAACAGTAATTTTGTGGATTTAGTGGTTTTGGACCAGCCAGTTGTCTTTTTTCTAAACTACTTAAAGTGGTTGTAAAGCCTCAAGGTTTTCACCTTAATGCATTCATTGCATTAAGGTGAAAAACCTTCTGTGCTGCAACTTTCCCTAGACCCCCACTTTTTCTTATTTGAGCCTTTTTCCGATCCAGCAATGTGCACAAGCGCAGCGGCTCCAGCCACTGTCTCTCTCCTCATTGGACAGATTGATAGCAGCAGAAGCCTTTGGCTCCCACTGCTGTCAATCAAATTAATTAACATGGGAACAAAGGGGAGGGGCCGAGTCCTGTCTGTGTCAATGTTCACAGCAGCAGGACTTGGGAGCGAGCCTGCATGGGTGTCCCCAGGGAAAGCAGCTTTCCATGGGGGTACTTGATGAAGAGGATGGGCCTGGAGCGCCGGCGGGGCTCCCCAGAAGAAAAGGTTTGGGGCTGCTCTGTGCAAAACGATTGCATGGATCAGGTAAGTATAGGCACGTATGTTATTTAAAAAAAAGAAAAAAAAGAGGATTTACAACCCCTTTAAACCTTCCCACTCTCCTACAACTCTAAAGACGAATTATTCTGTAGTTTAAGACATGAACTAGGAAGTCTAACTAGATTTTTTGAGATATCACAGTGTGCTCAGGACATCTCTGAATTTCTGACAGGTATTTACTTATGCATGTATCAAAAGGTAAAACAAAATGCTTTCAATTATATATTTACCAGGATAAGAGGTAGCAAAAAAGCCTTTTGGATTTGATTCACTTAAGGAAAATAGACTGTGCACTTTACAAATGCATTTGCGAGGGCGTTTGCTCCAGAGCTTAGTAAATGAGAGGTAGCTCTGGTGACAGCTATTATCCAACCATGTGCAAGCAAACTGCATTTTTTTTATTTTCCTTGCAAGTGATTATTATTCTTTGTAAAATCAATTTTCATCCAATTTACTAAGCTTTGAAGCAAATGTCCTTCAGAGTGCAACAGCACTTGTGAAGTGTGCAGTCTATTTGCCTTTAGTAAATCAACCCCTTTGTGCCACTAGAAGCTGAGTTAAGAGCAGGTGGTCGACTGATGTGGATCAGTGGGGTTGATTTACTAAAGGCAAATCCACTTTGCACTACAAGTGCACTGCAAGTGCGCTTGGAAGTGCAGTCGCTTTAGATCTGAGGGGAAGATCTGAAATGAGGGGAAGCTCTGCTGATTTTATAATCCAATTATGTACAAGCAAAAATGCTGTTTTTTATTTTCTTTGCATGTCCCCCTCAGATCTACAGCGACTGCACTTCCAAGTGCACTTCCAAGTGCACTTGAAATGCACTTGTAGTGCAAAGTGGATTTGCCTTTAGTAAATAAACCCCAGTGCTGTTTACTTGGGGAAGAGCACATAGCATCCTTCTACAACTTTCTTAGTATAGGAAGGAACACAGACCCAAAATTTTTATAAAACCCATAAAATATGCAATCTCCAAAAAGCAAATATAATACAAAGTGGTATTTTTATTGTTATAAATTAAATCCAGCAAAACCACCCCGTCTGACCAATACAGAACTGTAGTCTCACATATTAAAAAAAAAATTCTTAAAAAAAATGTCTTCTCCCTCTACCAGAATACACTGGAATACATATGTGAATCTTTTCATCTATTGAACAAGATGTTATTAACATAGCAACACATTTGTAAAATGTAATTCATTGACATAGATGGTCCTTTAACCAGTTGCTGCCCGCCCACCATCATATGACGGTGGTGAGGCTCTTGTTCTGGGCTGCCGTCATATGATGGTGGCTGATTCACACAGGGCATGCGCGCGATCGCGGGCACGCAGCCCTGCTCTGTCGGTGTCGCCGTGTCCCTGGGTGTCGCCGTGTCGGCCGATCACAAAGGGGTATTCCCCGCTTTAGACTGCCAAGGGTAAACAGCCAATGGCTGGCGGCTGTTTACCACATGATCGGCTGTGATCCATTCACAGCCGATCACTAAATGTAAACAAAGACCAGTTACTAGCTGTTACCGGCTCTTCTCTCCTCACACACCGTTTCCAGTCTGAGGAGAGAAGAGCCAGGAGCAGTGAATGACCAATCTATGTGTGTATTGTAGTGTACTGCACCAACACCACAAAGAGAACCTGTCACATCGCCCCCCCATTACAGCTGTCACCCAACAGTCACCCCTTAGTGCTTATAAAAATGCACCTGTCACTCATCAGTGCCCACAAAGTGCACCTGTCACTCATCAGTGCCCACAAAGTGCACCTGTCACCGTCAGAGACTGCCATCAGCGGTGCACCTGTCACCCATCAGTGACCATCGCCAGTGACCGTCATCAGTGACCGCCATCAGTGACCGTCATCAGTGACCCATCTGAGACCCTCATCTGTCACCTATCAGTACCATAAAGTGCACCAGTCACCATCAGAGACTCTCATCAGTGACTGTCACACGTCACCTGTCACACACCAGTGACCGCCACACGTCACTTGTCAACCACCAGTGTCCGTCGCACGTCACCTGCTACCCACCAGTGACCGTCACCTGTCACAGATCACCTGTCACCCATCAGTGACCATCACCTATCACCCATCACCTGTTGCCCATCAGTAACCGTCATTTGTCACCCATCGCACAGCCCATCAGAAAAATTGTCCAAAAGATTCTATATAAGTGAGGAGGCATTCCAAATCCTCTCCATGACTGATGAGAACAGCGGGGAGTTCTCATCAGATTTAAATACCAATTCAGATTATGAATGAAATTCCGCATTTGAACCGATCGATAGTAGTGGATCGGCAAATGAATCAGAGGAAGAATGGATCCCTCCTAAAAGAGCACGGCACTCTGGAAACCAGGCAGCCACCAGCAATATACCCCAGGATCAAATTCCCAGGCCCAGTTCCAGCGCTGCTGCCAGCGATAGACCCCAAAATCAAAGGCCCAGGACTAGATCTGCCGCCAGTGAAAGGCCACAAGAAATGCCCAGTACCAGCTCTTCCGCAGCAACACGCCCAAATGCCAGCACAGGAACTCCAACTACCAGCACTGGAGTGCCACGTCCCCCAAGAGCCAGGGTCGCTACATATCTCCCAGATGGTCTTGCCAATCCAACATGGCTGCCTTCCGACTCAGGATCAGCAAGAATTCCCCCTTTCACCGCACAGCCAGGTGTGCATGCCAATACCCCAAATTTTTCTGAAATTGATTGTTTTCATTTATTTTTGCCCAACACTTTGCTGAAACTCATCATGGACCAGACCAATTTATATGCCCAGCAGCATATTGCCAACAACCCCAAATCTTCATACGCCCGTCCATTTGAGTGGAAGGAATTGACTCTGGAGGAGTTCAAAATGTTTATGGACCTCACCATAAACATAAAAAAACATAAAAAAAATAAAGGACATGCCTATTGGTCCACCCACCCCATTCACCACATGCCCATTTATTCTTCTGTAATGTCCAGGTCCCGATACGAGATAATAATGCTCTTTCTTCATTTCATTGACAACACCCAGTGCCCTCCCCGCAATCATCCAAATTACGATAAATTATATAAAATTTGCCCACTCGTTAATTTCTTTTCCCAACGATTTTCAGAACTCTATGTCCCCGATAAGCATATATGTGTAAATGAGTCCCTGGTACCCTTTTCAGGCCGGCTAGGAATAAAACAATACATTTCTAGCAAAAGGGCCAAATACGGAGTGAAATTTTATAAGCTTTGCGAGAGAGTCACAGGATATCTGTATGCGTTCCGCATATACGAAGGAAGAGATTCCCAGCTCCAACCCCCTGAGTGCCCGACCTACATGGGCACAACTGGTAAAATTGTATGGGACCTGGCATACCCACTGCTGAAGAAAGGTTACCACATATACCTGGATAACTTCTACACAAGCCTGCCCCTTTTCAAACACCTATACCTCGCACAAAGCCTGGCCTGTGGAACCTCCAGAAAGAATAGGAAGGGCTTCCCACAAGCCATAGTAAATAAGAAATTGCGAAGGAGAGAAAGAGAAACTTTGAGATGCAACAAAGTTCTGGCCTAGAGTTGGAAGGATACCAGGAATGTGTACATGATCTCCACCATCCATGACGACACTACAGTTGAAGTTCAGAGAAGACGAGGTCCCATTGTAAAGCCAAAATGTGTACAAGATTACAATCTGTACGGGGGGGGGTTCATTTCAATGACCAAATGCTTCAGCCCTATTTAGCAATAAGGAGGTCCCATTTCTGGTACAAGAAAGTAGCACTCTATTTAATTCATTTGGCCATGTATAATGCCTACATAATTTACACCAAATCCACCAAAAGCCCTGCCCACTTCCTGAAATTCATAGAAGAAGTTGTCAGGTCCCTCATCTACCATCAAAGACCCCCCCAGAAAACCTCCGCTCTGATGCTGTTAGCTGACTCCATGAACGCCACTTCCTGGACCACATTCCACCATCTGAAGCAGGCCGAAGACACCAAAAAAGATGTTGAGTATGCAGCAATAAAGGATTTCGAAGAGATACCAACTACCATTGTCCCCAGTGTACCTCCGAACCCGGCCTTTGCATTGGTGAATGCTTCAGACTGTATCACACATCCCTAAAATATTAACCCATATTCTTAACCATTTCCCCATTTTCATCATCTGTGCTGACCATTTCCCATGCTTCCTCAAATAACCATGCCACTGACTTCTACGTGAACTGACCCTGGCCTGTTTTTTGACTATGCCTCTGCCAACCGTTTGGACTGCTTACATGTGAACTGACCCTGGCCTGTTTTACCAACTACGCTTTTGCCCACCACTTGGACTGCTTGCACGTCATCTGACCCTGGCCTGTTTTATGGACTATGCTTTTGCCTACCGCTTGGACTGATCTGTTGCCCTGCTACTGTAGGACACAGGGGTCTCACATGTGAGGGGCTCCAGAAATGTCCGGAGGCTTCACAGAGATTTGGGTGGGTCGAAGCCTCTACCCCTGTGCACAGGTCTTACCTGATTGCAGCCCTCAGCCTGCTGCTGACTTACTGCCACCATCCCCCTGCCTGTAGAATAAACTGACCACACCTCTGCCTGCTACCTGGACTATGGAAATAATTAGCTGTAGCAAGAGGCAGTATGTTTATGAAGGGCTGGAGAGCGGTACAATAATGAGTGCAGGGAGTAATGGTGTACCAGGACCATTATTATGGCTGTGCTGGCTGTCTCTGCCTGGACAATTTCTATGGACAAATGCTTTGGCTGTGCTGACGATATCCTTGTGCTGACTATAGACAATATTCCTGCCTGCTGCCTGGATTTATTTATTATTATTTTATTTATTTATTTATTTCAGGTACTTATATAGCGCCATCAATTTACACAGCACTTTACATATCCATTGTACATTCACATCAGTCCCTACCCTCAAGGAGCTTACAATCTAAGGTCCCTAACTCACATTCATACATACTAGGGACAATTTAGACAGGATCCAATTAACCTACCAGCATGTCTTTTGGAGTGTGAGAGGAAACCGGAGTACCCAGAGGAAACCCACGCAGGCACAGGGAGAACATGCAAACTCCAGGCAGGTAGTGTCGTGGTTGGTGATTCGAACCAGCGACCCTTCTTACTGCTAGGTGAGAGCGCTACCCACTAGACCACTGTGCCTGGATAATTACTATTGTTGCTAAGCACATCTCTGCCTGCTGCCTGCACCAATTCTCTCCTCTGGGGACACTACTAAAAGCACAGGTAATACTTTTTTTTTACCCTTTCCTCAATAGAATTTATTTTGGAGGGTAATTTTTGGTATGGAAATGCTATGTGTTAGAAATATAAGGGCCTTCAAAAATAATTGGTTGTCCACATTTTCCAAAAACTTCTGGAAAAAAATGAACCGTTCAAAAGACTCATTATGCCTCATAGATTATACCTTGGGGTGTCTGCTTTCCAAAATTGGGTCATTTTGTGGGCATTTCCATTGTCCTGGGGCTCCAGGGCCTTCAAAACTGTAATAGGTGGTTGAGAAATGAGATGTGTAATTTATGCTTGTAGAACGCCTGAAGATGCTACTTCACTGGCGGGCCTCTGTATGTGGCCAGGCTGTGTAAACGTCTCACACATGTGGTATCGCCATACTCAGGAGGAGTAGCAGAATGTATTTTGCGGTGTCATTTTTGCCATGTACATGCTATGTGTTGGAAATAACTTAAAAATGGACAACTTTGTGGGAAAAAAATGCGTTTTCATTTTTTTTCCACATTTTCCAAAAACTTCTGGAAAAAAATGAACCGTTCAAAAGACTCATTATGCCTCATAGATTTCACGTTGGGGTGTCTGCTTTCCAAAATGGGGTCATTTTGTGTGTATTTGTACTTTCCTGGCTTGTTAGTGTCTCAAGAAATGAGATATGTCTTCAGTACATCAGGTGTGATCAGGTGTGATCAATTTTCAATGATTTGCACCATAGCTTGTAGACTCTATAACTTGCACAAAAAGCAAATAATATACACTAATTAGGGTTATTTTTACCAAAGATATGTAGTCGTATAAATTTTGGCCAAAATTTATGAAGAAATATTACTAATTTGCAAAAATTTATGACAGAAACAAAGAAAAAGGCATTTTTTCACCATATTTTCAGTCTTTTTTTATTTATAGCACAAAAAATAAAAAACCCAGTAGTGATTAAATACCACCAAAAGAAAGCTCTATTTATGTGAAAAAAAGGACTGCAAATTTCATTTGGGTCCAGTGTTGCATGACTGAGTAATTGTCAATCAAAGTGTAAGAGTGCTGAAAGATGAAAATTGGTCTGGGCAGGAAGGGTGTGAAAGTGCCCTGTAGGCACGTGGTTAATAATGAAACTGCATCCACTGGAAACCATTCACGCCTTTCATTTGTGCAGTGAGTTTGTTATGTGGACTTAGTGAAGTACCCAAGGAGACTTCAGACCAGGTTGAGCCGAATAATCATATCTTGTATTTTGGTAGATTATAGACATATGTAAGTGCCTATACAGATTATTTAGCAATGTATTTTGTTAACTGTGCATGTTTTTTTAACATAAATAATATATATGATTATTATGATTGCAAGGCTGTTGTTTCAAGGTAGCCAACTATTATACAAGCACATTTAGGCTCCCTGCAATAATCACTGTGTGATCAGAATCTGCAACATGCTTCGTTTAATCTAATCATCAATATTTCACTTCAAGCATAGCTGCAGGTTGACATTTCATTGTTTTACTAGTCACATCAAGTTGTCACGATCAAGATGGTAAAACACAGAAAATTTATCTTCCTGCTAAGTATGAAAATAAATTATTGATTTTAACATTCAGAGATATGGCCAGATATTATTTGTGTCCATGGCTTTATAGTCTCACTAGTCATTGTGCACATTTGTAATGTGCAGTGCAATATGTGTATAGCTGATTCTCCCTTTTCTGTTTTTTTTAATCTTTTCTCACTAGGAAGAAAAAATGGAGAACAGAAATACAATAAATGTTTAATTTATTGTTATCTTACAATAGCTAAGTAAATATTTTTTTTTTTCAAATGCTTTGTTTGAAAAAAAAAAAAACACATTTTCTGTAGTGCAGAGATACATGGGAAAGATAATACACATTTCCAAATACTTGTAAACTTACAGGATAAAGAACAGTGGTTACAGTGCAGTAACCCATGCTAACATATTCATTGCTTATTAGGGGAGATCTCCAGGTGTTATATGCAGATAAGTATGAGTATGAGGTGTTAAGACTGACCATAGACAGATCAAAATTTGGCCAGTTCAGCAGGGACCAGATGAATTTCAATCCATCTATGGGAAGGCTGGTTCGATCTATTGATAAACTTCAGTACAACCAGCCTGTCAGGTATTTTTTGTTTGGTCACTGCAGATGGCTATAGTCTCCAGCAGTGATCATTGTATTCTGATAGCGGGGATGCCTCCCACTGTCAAAATATAATAGCACTGTGGGAGGGATATCCATATCAACACTGGCTGTGTTGATGGGAGAATTGAGCTATTTTCTTTCCTGCAAAACATGGTTGAAGGAAAGAAAGTTGCATAATCTATGACTGTTTACAATCCATTTTTTTGTCTTTTTCCAGACACAGCTCTCTCATAAGTGTGCAGAGAGAACAGTGATACCATTAGCTTAACCACTCTATGCCCACACTATAGCCAATAAACAGCTACAAAGCTGGCCTCCAGTTCTGGAAGGACATCCTTGCATGTCCTACCATGTGTTTGCCTCCCACATGCTCCTGGGGTAAGCATCAGGCAAGCTCTGTGACTGCTGTGTGCCTTGGACACAGCAGATCACAGGTTGGGGTAAAGGGCCAACCACAGTGGCTCTTTACCATGTGATCAGCTGTGTCCAACAGACTTGCCAATTATCGGCTCTATTTTTCTCACACGGAGACAGCATAATAGGAAAGCAGAACTGATCTGTTAGGGCACACTGAGTACAGAATTTTCACTGATAATCAGGGCACTAATCATCAGTGCCCTGATTATCAGTACAGTTTATCGGTGCCCATCAGTGCAGCTTATCAGTGCAGCTTAACAGTGCCCAGCAGTGCCACCTATCATTGCTCATCAGTTCTGCCTCTTTAGTGCAGCCTCATCAGTGCCATCAGTGTCGCCTCATTAATGCCCATCAGTGCCACCTCATCAGTTCAGCCTCATTAGTGTCCATCAGTGCAGCCTCATTCATGATCATTAGTGCCCATCAGTGCAGCCTCATCAGTGCAGCCTTATTGAAGCTCATCAGTGAAGAAGAAAAATTACTTATTTGCAAAATTTTATAACAGAAACTAAGAAATGCTTTTTTTTCAAAATTGTTGATATTTTTTCATTTATTTTGCAAAATATAAAAACCTCAGTGGTGAATAAATTCCTCCAAAAAAAGCTCTCTGTCTCAAAAAATTATAAAAATTGCATTTGAGTACAGTGTTGCATGACCGCACAATTTTCATTCAAAGTATGACAGTGCTGAAAGCTGGAAGTTGGTCTGGGGCAGGAAGGGGGTAAGAGTGCCTGGAATTGAAGTGGTTAATACTCCTCATTAATGCAATTAGTCATTGGGACTGCCATTTGCTGCAATTGTATGTGTTAATAAAATATTGGATAGAGAATAGAGATGCTCATAGCCTATAAATGTTACCTTAAAAGTAACATATCCTATGTGAACGGTTTTTGAAGAGCAATAACTGAGAGAGAACATTGTTTGGAGTAAGCACACTTAAGCCTTTAAACGTTTAGCCTGCCACGGCTGGATTTATCATTAGGCACAGACATCTGGGTCCAGGTCTGTTACAGGAGTGCTGACAGTGCTTCTGTATAAACAAGCCTGCTTCTTTGATTGCACTTATTGGAGAACTGTTCTTGTCTGAGCCCTTACCAACCCAATAGCTAGCCATATATATAGTAGTTTAATACTGAAATCAAACTTTCATTGAACTGCAAAGAGGTGGGAGCAAAATTGCTGCAATTAAACACAATGAAATAATCCAATTTCCACAGAGTTTCTGTAGCTTTTTTTACACATTATCAATATAATCTTCCAGTAAGTTGTATTGAAACTGTCAATTTACATCCCAGTTTTGATTCCACAACTAACTCAATGCTTGTGGTCAATCAACTGGTGGGTGGTAGATTCCTATTTTTGGCGATTATTTGTGACTGTGTGTGTGTGATTTTCAGTAGATTGAAAGTGGTTGAAATTGACAGAAAAGTGCCACATCTATGATCATCAGGAGTTTATTTTGTCGTAATTAATTTTTTCTTCTCTTATTTTTTTTTTTAATTAGTATATTTTTTAACATTTTTGTTTTTTGCTTGTTTTGTAGCAAGAAACATCATTTTCATTATGACATTTAGTTGTGACAGGTAGATATTATAAGCCTGACAAATTATAGAAAAAATTGACACTTCTATCTTGTACATTATTTATTTTAAAAATAGCTGGTTGAATCAGAATTTTTTTTTTTTCATTTTGCTATGTGTACTTGTCAATAGATTACATAAATACACAATAATTTTTGCGACGCAAAATGTGTTTTTTTAAGAAAAAAAAATATTACTTCCTTTTCTTACGAAGTTACATAATTATGACTGAATTAGCCCTTCTACTGCCAAAGCCTTTTTTTATAAGAAAGCCGACTGGAATAAAAATGTAAACCAATTTCCATAGCAGCTGAAATCTTCTGCCAACGTAATAGTTATGTCAACAGCAGCAAAAGGGTTATTAGGCCCATAGTAGAAAGAAATGTAGGAATTGCTCTAGCCCACAAGGGGGTATACAGGGTTGAGATCTAAAGTAGTTAAATCTGCCTACTGCTCTAGTCACTGATTCCTCCTTCCAAGTGTTCCATTAAAACAATCAATTTTTTGTGTGCAGTGTGCAAAAAAATATTTAAATCAACACATAAGAGGCTTGACTTTGTGTGTGGCATGTTTGTAAGTAGGGCTTAAAGGGGTTGTAAAGACTCATGGTTTTTCAACTTCATTCAACTGCATTCTATACATTAAGGTGAAAAACCTTCTGTGCTGCAGCTGCCCACAGAGCCCCCCTTTTTCTTAGCTGAAAATGATGTGCGCAAGACCAATGGTTACAGATGCTGTCTCGGGTCCTCATTGGATAGATTGATAGCAGCAGGAGCCCTTGGCTCTCGTTGCTGTCAATGAAATCCAGTGACATGGGAGCCAGGGGTGGGGCCAAGTCCTGCTGTCTGTGTCAATGGATGCAGTAGCGGGACTCGTGAGCGCACCCACACGGCTGCCCCCAGGTAAAGCGGCTTTCCGTGGGGGACCCCTAATGAAGAGGAGGAGCCAGGAGCGCCACCGGGGCACCCCAGAAAAGGAGGATCAGGGCTGCTCTGTGCAAAACCCTTCCACAGAGCAGGTAAGTATGACATGTTTTTTATTTAAAAAGAAAAAACCTTTACAAATACTTTAAGATAACATTTAAATATACAAAATGGTCCATATAACAAACTTGGTGCAAACTTTTTTTTTAAGTTAATTGCAAAGGGCAAGGGAGCACTCTTTGCAACTTGGGGAAAAGAGTATAATTTCTATGTAATGGAAAGGCTTCTTTATAGTAGGTGCTGTGAAAATTGTAATAGGCTACCTCATTAATTAGTTCCAGTCAGCTCAATTAAAGTTTAACTAAAGGCAATACTTTTTTTTTGTTTCTGTATATTGTGGAGAAGAATTAGAACACCTGATAGTTGTTGCTGTCTGCTGTCTGTGTCCATATTAGAGAAATTCACCCTCCCTATTTATCCTGTTTACCGTTATCATTAAAAGTGAATGTAAAAGAAAAGCCCACATTTTTGGTTAAAAACTCTTGAACAGTGCAGCGGTACTTAAATGCTTACTGATAAAACATGAAAATATGAAATTATAATTGTATAACTTGACAAACAATAGTGTTGAAACAACCTCCAGTGAATAAGTGTTCAATTTTATAGTCTATGCATCTTTTTTTTTTTTTTTTCTTTAAATAATCTTTATTAACATTTCTTAATTTTACATACACCATATTAAAACATCCTCAAATTCATGTAGACATAATCCACTAGCAAGGGGGCCGTATATCCCCCATCCGTTCCTCCCCATTCCCATTACATCTACATATCCTATCCAGCGGATAAGCTTCATACGGTACATTAAGGCGGCAGAAAGCTGTTTTCCCCTAGCCCTCCCTCCTTTCCCTTACTCTCCTCCCACCCTAAGCCAGGTCCTACCTCCATTCCTTTATTCCTGACACCCTATGCTTACTAACCAAGGGTTCCACATCCTTTCAAATTTTTTAAGGTTCCCTCTTCTAATATATAGGGCTCTCTCCTTCCATATTACATCATTTACTATTTTAACCCATTCGTCAACTGTCGGGGGAAGGGCTGTTTGCCATCTTTGCATAATAAGCTTCCGGGCCTGATAAAGGCATCTCAAAACTGCTATTTTAGCCGCTGCCTCCTCCGAGCCCCACGCCCTATATCCAAAGATGCAAAATCTGACGTCTGTCTCCAGAGAAATCCCCCACTTGCCTCCAATGGAGCCTACAACCCCCAGCCAGTAACGGACTAGTTTGGGGCACCTCCATACCATGTGTATCAAATCGCCCTCCTCCCCACACCTAGGACATTTGGCGTCAGATCTTACACCAAAACTGAATAATTTTTTGGGGGTATAATATGCTCTATGTAGCAACATTAAATGAGAAAATCTCTGTGCGGGTGAAACTGAAACCTCCTGCCCTACCTCCAGTATTTTCCTCCATTGTGTATCTGTTAACTTTCCCGCATCCTTCTCCCACCCCTCCCTGCAGCCAAGATGCTCTAATCTAACAATACTTTTCTTGCACAGTTGCGCATATATTCCTGAAATAAAACCCTTTATCTTCCCAGGTTTAACCACTTTCTGAAGCAGTGCAGCATCTGTCCAAACTGGGGGACCTGCCCTGAATTGTACCTCCAAAGCCGCTCTCATTTGTAAATACCTGAAGAATGTTTGTCTTGGAATGCCATATTCCTTTTGGAGATCCTCAAAAGTTTTTAATACGTTCCCTCTGTACAACTGGGATAGTCTATTTATACCCCACCTCGCCCATTCCTTAAATTCCCCCATAACCACTATCTCCTGTAAATTCCTGTTATGCCAGAGGGGGGCGTATTCTGTAAACCCAACATATCCCATTAGGGTCTTTGTTACCTTCCAAACTTTTATTATTAACTTGGTTGTGGGACCGCTACCAGATAGTGAGTCTGCCTCCAATGCCTCCACCACAGTTTTATGGGGTGCCTCCAGAGTTAACAAACCTCTGTCAGCACTTCCACCCCCTATATGCTGCAACTGTGCTGCCAGAAAATAGCACCTTGGGTGCGGGAGGGCCATTCCTCCTTCTTTGACTGGCAGTTGTAGGTTCTGAAGGCTGATCCTGGCCTTCCCCCTCCTCCATAACAGCTCCCTAAATAGCGAATCGATTTTTTTAAACCACTTTTTATTCACCCACACTGGTGAATTGTGTAACAAATACAGCAGTTGAGGCAACCAAACCATCTTAATTAGGTTGCCCCTCCCTGCTACAGACAGGGGCAGCCGGTTCCAGATATCTATTTTACACTTAAATTTACCCAGTAGTGGAGCTAGGTTATCTACAATATACTGGTTGGGATCTTTTGACATGTTTATGCCCAAATAACGAATCATTGAAATTACTTTTAAGTGTGGAATTCCCGACAAGACCGGACCATTAAGGGTGTCTAATGGCAGTAGTGCAGACTTCCTCCAGTTCACCACCAGTCCTGACACATTGCCAAACCTCTCCATTATATCCATTACCTGCCTAAGAGAGCTTCCCATATCTCCAAGAAACAATAGGACGTCGTCGGCATACAGGGCAATCCTCTCCTCTCCTATTCTTCTTACGAACCCCTCAATCTTTGAGCTGGACCTAATATGAATTGCTAATGGCTCCATGGCGAGGGCAAAAAGCAGGGGGGACAGGGGGCACCCCTGTCTTGTCCCCCTCTCTAAGCATATTTTCCCTGAGAATTCTTTATTAACCTTAACCCTCACACTTGGGCCCCTATACAGTATTTTTATCCACTTTATAAAGGCAGAACCCAAGCCAAACTCCTCCAGAACCCGCCAGAGATAGGGCCACTCCAAACTGTCAAAGGCCTTAGTTATGTCCAGGGACACTACTGCTCTTGATCCCATATTCTCTGTCGGGGTCTGGAGATTCATATATACCCTCCTGATGTTCATACTCGTGGTCCTATGGGAAATAAATCCCGTTTGATCCACATGGATAAGTTTATGCATAATTTTGTTAAGCCTGGCAGCCAACACCCTTGCCAGGATCTTGGCGTCCGCACACAACAGGGATATTGGCCTGTATGCCGACGGTTCCAACGGGTCGCCCCCTCTTTATGAAGCAAGATAATATTTGTTTCGGTCATAGAAACAGGCAAACACCCTCCCTGTAGAGCCCAGTTCAGTGTTTTCAGCAATTCTGGCAGGAGGATCTTCCCGTATTGCTTATAAGTCTCCACCGGAAGACCATTCAAATTTTTGGTTTGCCATTCCATTTACAGCTTGTTGTAGTTCAGCTAGTGTAATTGGTGCATCTATACCCTCTCTATCCTCTTCAGTAACCATGGGGACCCGTATATCCTTAAAAAAATTTTCCATGTCCTCCTCCCCAACAATCCCCTGCGACCTATACAGATTTTCATAATACTTCTCAAATGTGTCCGTAATTTCTAAACTCTGAGAGGATATCTCGCCATTTGGGGTCCTAATTGCCGGAATCGTCGAGGAGGAGGAATTGGTTTTTACCAAGTAGGCCAACATACGTCCCACACTTTCTCCTTCCCCAAATGTCCGTTGTTTCTGGAAAAGTTGCTTATTTTCACCCCTCTTCAGGACTGCTGTTCTATAGGTCTCCTGTTTATCCTCCCACAGCTTCTGCTTCTCTGGTGTAGGACCCTCTACAAATTGCTTCTCTGCCAACTCCAGCTCCCTCCTGATCCCTTCCTCCCATTCCCTTGCCCTCCTCTTGACTCCTGCCACCCCCTGGATCAGAATGCCCCTAAGGAATGCCTTCAATGTGTCCCATTGTATACCTGCTGTAGTTGAACCTTCATTGAATTTTAGAAAATCTTCTAACTTTATTATTATCCTCTCTGGTTCCCCCATTAACTCCAACCAATATGGGCTTAACTTCCAAAACCCTCTAGCCTCCCTGCCCCCTATACCCACTGAGGCCACCATCAGGGAGTGGTCCGAGACCCCTCTCGGGAAGTATACTACATCCTTTATTATTGGTACTGCCTCCGCGTTCCCCAGGGGTCATATCAATCCTGGAGAAGGTGGAGTGGGAGGCAGAGAAGCAGGAGTATTGCCTTACTCCAGGGTTCTGGGCCCTCCAGACATCCAACAGGCCTGCCTCCTCTAGGAATTGACCCAACCGGCCCCCTGCTACACTATTTGCTTGGACTCTCAGTGGAAATCTGTCCAGCTCTCTATTCAACACCTCATTAAAATCCCCTAACACTATTACCGGGGTGTCTGTTTTATCCAACATAAACTCCATTAGGCTGTACAACACTTCAAGTTTAAAAGGTGGGGGGATATAAATGTTAGCAATGACATACATTCTATTTTCAATTGAGCAGTATAAAAAAACATAACGACCCATACTATCTATCCTGGCCTGCCTACAGGAGAACATCATACTTCTTGTTACCATTATACTCACCCCCCTAGAGTAGGAGGAGTAAACCGAGTGGTATTGGGCCTGAAACCTCCTACTTGGGAGACATTTCATCGTATCCTTTGTCAAGTGTGTCTCCTGTAGGCAGACCAAACCCACCCCCCTTATCTCCAGCAGCGAAAAAATGGCAGACCTCTTATTTGGGTTCCCCATCCCCCGTACGTTCCAGTAGCCTATTTTAAGAACCTTAGACTGCATCAAACGAGCAACAGGCAAGAATTGGCCCCTAGAAAACCAGAGACAATGGGCGCCTTAAACTTGGTATATTGCCTTGTGCCAGAAAGTAGTTCCTCCTTACCCATTATAACTCCAAAACCCGTAGGGCAGCTAAAAAGAGACCCCTCTGTTAATACCGTGCTGTGCACTACGTATAAAAAGAAAAAAGAAAAAAAAAGAAGAGAAAGAGTTCCCTTAGTTACCCTCTGTACTTTAAGGCCCATAGGGCTTCCTTACTATTATTTTCCTTTCTAGTGAACATTCTAAGTGCCCCCCTTTATTTTCCATATTCCTATTCATAGTGTTCATATTTACCACATGTGTGCTTAATCCTACATCCCCCCTCCCCCCTTCTATCTCCCTAACTACCCCCCCAAGTGCTAAGTGCATTTTAATTTCTCTCTGACATAAGTTTGCAACCCCCCTTCCTCTCCTCTCTCAAATTTTTGTAGGGTGCGTTTGATCTCCACAAAACCCTCCCTGCGTCTCTGCAGCTCCGGTGAAAAGTCCGCGAAAAATGAAACTTTTGGTCCGTTATAAAGGATAAGCCCCTTCTCTCTGGCTCTACGTAATAAAATTATCTTATCACAGTGGTTCAGAAATTTCATTAATAAGGACCTGGGGCGCCCTCCAGGGAGCAGGGCCCTGAAAGGGACCCGATGGGCTCTCTCAATCGCAAACTGTGAAGAAAATGCATCTCTTCCGAATGTTTCTATAAGCCATCCTTCCAAAAAGGCAATAGGACTATGCCCCTCACATCTCTCTGGGAGACCCACTATTCTTATGTTGTCCCTTCTCAGGCGGTTTTCCATTTCATCCATTTTTTCATTAATTCTACCCAGTTGCTCCTTCATGGATTTAACATCTTGCTGTAGGGGAAAAACATCATCCTCTATTTGGCTTACTCTTCCCTCTAAGCCAGTTATCCTGTCTACTGCCTTTTGCAACTCCTGCTTTATTAGTAACAGTTCATCTTTAACCTCTTTAATTTGGCAGCTTAACCCCTCCACTGATGCTTTACAGGAATTAATCGCTTGTAATACTTCCCTCAAGGTAGGTTCTGCCTCTGTGATGGAGACGGTAGTTGGTAATGGTAAATGAGCTTTTTCCCCTGCCCCTGTGCCTTTATTAACATTCGGGTTTTTATGCCCTGCTCCAGCTGGGATTGATGATGCCTGTCCCTGACTTTTCCTATCCCCGGTGGTCTTAAGTTGCGATACTTGCCCGTTTTTGGTGGGAGTCTGTTCAGGGGTATGTGCAAACCTCTCCAGTTTTGCTGCTGCTGCTGCCGCCTGGTTCCCCTTCTCCTTTGCTGACCGCAATGACTGGGGCCCCAAATTCTCCATATTAACTGGCTCCTCCCCTCTCCTCCTTGACATTGCCATTGTTAACTTTATATAGCCAGATACCCAATGCCACCAGGGGAAAACGAATAGAGTAAGAGGGGAGCCAGGGAATAGGAAAAGGGCTGGCCAGGATTACACAGGCAAGTACTGTCCCTTTAATGCAAGGATCTATCAACAGCCCTGCAATCTCCAGTCGGCCAGTGTTCGTATTCAACAGTTTGGATATTTAGTACACTAGGCAGATGTGCCGCGGGTGCCCATTCACTCCTCCATCCCCCTGTTGTAGTATAGGGTCACAGGGTCACAACAAACTGTCCTTTAGCCAAGTGCAATAAGCTGTAGTAAATTGACAGGGTTTGAACCCTCCTTCCAAGTCCCGCTCACCTGCTCCGGTCTCCGGGTTCCCAGGACTCAGCGTCCAGCCCCCAACCAACCTCCACAATGTATCACAGTCAGTTTGGCGTAGGTTCACCGCAGGTCTCCAGTTCCACAGTCACCCATCCACCTGTCCTCCTCTCTCACCGCTCCGTAGCGGCACACTGAAAGCCGCTCCACTAGTCCCCGGGCATGCAGGCGCAGTAGCTACCGCGGCTCCAGTGAGGGTGCCTCAATGTAATTGGCTTGTTCAGGTAACAGGCGCCGGCTTCTCCGTCTAGGGACACTTCCTCGCCTGCCCGTCTCGCATCGACCACTCCGAGCCCCAAGTACCAGACTGCCTAGTGGTAGCAGCCGGCCATACGCTCCGACGTTCCGGCATTAACAGGTAAACGGTGAGGTAAGGAGACTCTCAACACACTGCTCGCTTCACTCCACACTCCATCCACACCCTCATCCGGTCACGCCCCAAGTCTTTTTCAAGACTGCTAAGTTCAGTCTATGCATCTTTAACCGCTTGCCGACCAGCCGCCGTTGTTATAAGGCAGCAGGTTGGCTCTCCTGCACAAATCACCGTAGCTGTACGGCGGCTTGTGCAAGTGTGATAGTGGGGGTGTGCGCTATCATGCCCACTGCATGCTGCAGGAGCGTGCCCATGGGTCGGGTGGACTTGTTGTCCACCGGCAACCTGAAATCGCCTATTACAGAGGCAGAACAGGGAACTGCCTTTGTAAACATTTGCAAACAGCGTTCTGAAAGGAGGCATGACAGAGATCTACTGTTCCCAGTGATCAGACCGCTCTGGACCCATCCAATCTTAACAACCCATGCCCCATCTCCTTGCTCCGCTTTTTATCCAAACTCCTTGAATGTCTGGTCTACAACCAACTGAGTGTCCACCTTGCTGATAATATTCTTCTTGATCCCCTTCAGTCTGGATTTCGTCCTCAACACTCCACAGAAACTGCTCTCCTAAAACTAACAAACGATCTACTAAAAACCAATGGACACTATTCTGTACTCCTACTCCTGGACCTCTTTGCTGTCTTTGATACGGCTGACCACCCCCACCTCCTCAAAAAACTCCATGCCTTTGGTCTTCATGACTGTACTCTTCGCTGGTTCTCTTCCTACTTATCCAACCACACCTTTAGCGTTTCTTACAACTCTACTTCCTCCTCTCATCTTCCTTTCTCTGTTGGGGTCCCCCAAGTATTTTCAATCTACACCTCCTCCCTGGGTCAGCTGATACGACTTCCAATACCACCTCTACGCTGATGGCACCCAAATCTATTTCTCTACCCCACAGCTCACTCCCTCCGTCTCCTCACGTATCACTAATTTACTAACAGACATATCAGTCTGGATGTTACACCACTTACTCAAGCTTAATCTATCCAAAACCGGACTTATAATTTTTCCTCCCCCATGTGCCCCTTCCCCTGATCTCTCTGTCAAAATCGATGGCACAACTATAAGCTCATCCCTGCATGCCAAGGTCCTAGGTGTAGTCCTGGACTCTGAACTCTCCCTTAAGCCTCACGTCCAAACACCGTCCAAATTTTGATGCCTCAACCTCTACAACATCTCCAAAATATGCCCCTTTCTAACCAATGACACAACAAAGCTCTTAATTCACTCCCCGGTCATCTCTTGCCTCGACTACTGCAACTCCCTTCTCATTGGCTTACCTCTACATAGTTTATCACCCCTTCAATCCATCATGAATGCTGCTGCTAGACTCATCCCCCTTACCAATCGCTCTGTGTCTGCTACTCCTCTCTGTCAATCCCTCCACTGGATTCCGCTCACCCAACAAATTCAATTCAAAATACTAACAACTACTTACAAAGCCATCCACAACTTAGCCCCCCAGCTACATCACTAGCCTAGTCTCTAAATACCAACCTACTTGTTCTCGTCATTCCTCTCAAGACCTCCTGCTCTCTAGCTTCCTCGTCACCTCCTCCCATGCTCACCTCCAGGACTTTAACAGAGTCTCTCCAATCCTATGGAATGCCTTACCCCAATCTGTCCAATTATCTCCTACTCTATTAGCTTTTAGACGATCCCTGAAAACCCTTCTCTTCAGAGAAGCCTACCCTACCCACTCCTAACAACTGTATTTTCGTTTTCTCCATCAGCTCATCCCCCACAGTTATTACCTTTTGTTCCACTTGACTCTCCCTTCTAGATTGTAAGCTCTAACAAGCAGGGCCCTCTGATCCCTCTGTATTGATTTGTATAGTAAGTGTACTGTCTGCCCGCATGTTGTAAAGCACTGCACAAACCGTTGGCGCTATATAAATCCTGAATAATAATAATAATAATAATAATAATATTAAAAATGTTCCTGGCAGCCCATCCCCCCTACAGTTACAACACACCTAGGAAACACATTTAACCCCTTGATCGCCCGCTGCATAGCATACTAGCTCATTATGAATTACTTACCTGAGATCAAAGCCCCTGCAGCCGTCCTCGTACACCGCTCCGGTGGCCGACATCGCTCCCGGAGTTACTTCCGGGTATCGCGCGCTCTGGCGCTGTGGTTGGCCGGAGCTGCGATGGCGTCACTCCCATGCATGCGTGCGGGAGCCACCGGTAACGGCACACTCACTGAAGCAACGGCACATTGCTTCAGTTTGCTTCAGTGTGCATGTGCCGATGATGTTGGCACATGCAAATACAGGGGATATCTCCTACACCGTTTAGGTTTAGGAGATATCCATGGTAGCTACAGGTAAGCCATATTATAGGCTTACCTGTAGCAAAAAGTGTGTTGTAAGGGTTTACTACCACTTTAAGGTGCAAGCACATCTGACTGTGGAGAGCACTGCAGTAATAAATGATACCCCACAATAAAAATGCAAAAATAAAAAAGCTATATCTCTGCCCTGTGAAGAGGTGGCAGCTGACACGGATAAGTAATATACCACACTTAAGAATCTTAAGAAAAAGTGTGTATTGCAGGAGTAAATAAACAGCAATGAAAATATATATATATAAGTCCAATCTTGAATGAAAATCAACAATAAGAAACAATATAATGAAAAATAAAGATTTAAATGCACAGTCCCATGATAGGATCATCAATTTGTACTTATTGGTGAAAGCACAAAGTTCAGTGCAAAGATGTGCACAAAAATTGGTGGTGACTTGAAAAGTGAAGAGGTGGCTGGGTGGAGATTGAATGAGTCTCTCCTCACTAACCCTATCATAATCTCACAGATCTCAAAACACCTAGAAGACCATTTTAACACCAATAATATAAAAGACATTTCGCCCAACTGAGGTCCTTCAGATCTTTTCTAAATTTTACGAAAATCTGCTTTCCCCTCCCACCTCCTCTCCTGACCTTCCCCTTAATACATGGCTTGATAACATCCCTCTCCCCAAACTAACACAAGACCAGCTCCTAGTACTTAATGCCCCCTGCTCGGACATGGAAATTACTACAATCATTAAATCCTTGAAACCTTCTAAAACTCCAGGCCCAGACGGTTATTCGGCCCCTTATTACAAGAAATTCTCCCAACTTCTGACCCCATATCTACAGTCTAACTTTAATCATATATTAAAAGGTAATGTTTTCCCAGATTATATGCTTCATGCGAACATGTCATTAATCCCTAAACCCAACAAGGACCACTCCCTCCCACAAAATTACAGGCCAATTTCTGTCATCAATACTGACCTGAAGATATTTGGACGTATTTTGGCAGACAGACTTTCGACTATCATTACTTCCTTAGTCTCACCTAATCAAACAGGTTTCATCCCGACTAGACAAATCACTGACAATATCAGACTGGCTTCTAATATTATACAGGACGCTGACATACTCTCCCGTAAAGTACTATTTCTAAGCCTGGACATTCATAAGGCCTTCGATAGTGTGCTCTGGCCCTACCCCGAACTAACCTTAGAAAAATTTGGCTTTCTGGGAGCATTTGTTCACGGCTTTCAAGCATTATATCATCAGCCCCGCACTTGGATTAGATTACTGGGCTGTAACTCAGAATATTTCATGTTAGGCAGGGGAACAAGGCAGGAATGTCCCCTGTCACCACTTTTATTCGCCCTCGCCATTGAACTCCTGGCCCAGTCCATTAGCTTAGACCCTAATATTAAAGGTTATATAAAAGGGGACCAAGAGTTCAAATTAAGTCTTTACGCAGATGATGTTCTCCTATTTCTTCCTGACCCAATAGTCTCGATCCCCAACCTGATTTCCACCCTCCATACCTTCCAAGACCTTTCGGGTTTAGGGGTTAAAATTTCTAAATGCTCAGCCCTTCCTATAAACTTGTAAGTCTCTCAATATAAGTGAATAAAATCCTGTCGGTGAGTGGAAAACAAATGACATGGAATGTCCCACTGAAAACCATGCGTGGATGCAGGGAGACAGAAGTTAAAACGCAGGTGAATCAACAAATCATCCCCAAGTTGTATCTCTCAACAACATGCGACTTGGTAAAGGTGGTGTGTAAGAAACTCTTACCAGATATGATGGACTCCCTTGTCAGCGACAGGGAGTCACTCGAGCGGGTTGTCTCTCAGGGCCAGTGAACGGACATCACAACTCTGTGAACCTTCTGGGTCAAACTCTGCCCGGATCTCCCGGGGTCGCCAGGTGGGTCCTCCCAAATGATTGCCAAGGTGCGGATCAGAGGGAACAATGCGTCACGTACAAAAGCTGGAGTGAAGGCTGGTTGAATCTCTCAGTAAGTATGTGGAGAAAAAATAAACAAGCTCCACATAGTGTAGATGAGCAAAAATAGGATTTTTATTGCTAAAAACGCCAAGTAACAATAAAATGTGATCACAGAGTATAAAATCGAAAATGGGCAACAAGAAGGATGCTGGAAGCGCCCAGCATCCTTCTTGTTGCCCATTTTCAATTTTATACTCTGTGATCACATTTTATTGTTACTTGGCGTTTTTAGCAATAAAAATCCTATTTTTGCTCATCTACACTATGTGGAGCTTGTTTATTTTTTCTCCACATACTTACTGAGAGATTCAACCAGCCTTCACTCCAGCTTTTGTACGTGACGCATTGTTCCCTCTGATCCGCACCTTGGCCATCCTTTGGGAGGACCCACCTGGCGACCCCGGGAGATCCGCGCAGAGTTTGACCCAGAAGGTTCGCAGAGTTGTGATGTCCGTTCACTGGCCCTGAGAGACAACCCGCTCAAGTGACTCCCTGTCGCTGACAAGGGAGTCCATC
The DNA here is from genome assembly GCF_042186555.1 of Aquarana catesbeiana. Classification (NCBI taxonomy): domain Eukaryota; kingdom Metazoa; phylum Chordata; class Amphibia; order Anura; family Ranidae; genus Aquarana; species Aquarana catesbeiana. The sequence goes on from NC_133325.1 coordinate 230,466,311, forward strand.
ATATCTGGTAAGAGTTTCTTACACACCACCTTTACCAAGTCGCATGTTGTTGAGAGATACAACTTGGGGATGATTTGTTGATTCACCTGCGTTTTAACTTCTGTCTCCCTACATCCACACATGGATTTCAGTGGGACATTCCATGTCATTTGTTTTCCACTCACCGACAGGATTTTATTCACTTATATTGAGAGACTTACAAGTTTTTTCACTGTTATGTTTATTATTTGTGGACATTTGTTTTTTTTAGTTGTTTTCTTGATTGAAGATTTTTGGCACCATTTATGCGCTACTTTTTATTTTATTTTCACATGTTTCTTTGGTTGTTGTCACCTTGTAAGTAGCTGCTCCGCACCATATATTCTTTCAATTTAGCGCAGTGTACACTTTTATTATATTTGCACTTCCTATAAACTTCCCCAACATACTATCTCTACAATTCAACCCAACTTTGGTTTAGCCATGGATGGTCAGTGCCTATCTTACTTAGCACTTACTGGCACCTTCTCTCTACAGGTTATATTTAGCTAACTATCCACCAGCGTTTACCAGAATCAGACAACTTTTGATCATGTGGAATTCATACCATATCACCTTTTTAGGTAGGATCCAGGCGATTAAAATGTCCATTCTTCCCAAACTTTTATTTTTTTTAGAGCCCTCACAAATTATGTGTCTCGGCAAACGATTGATTCCATCCAAAGAGATATTAACAAATGTGTATGGCACAATAAAAAACTAGATTAGGTAAGCAGATGATCTACAGACCCCAGGCCCGAGGAGGATTGGGTCTTCCCAATCTTTGGCACTATTACCTTTCAACCAGACTCACTCAGCTAGCTCAATGGCATGTCCCCCCTCTCGGGATCCCCTGGCTCAGTTTTGAGCATTCTTCCATAGCCCCTTACTCTTTACCTGGATTATTATGGGCCCCAGCAATCAGTCCAAAGGATATCTCCCTCGTTAATTCAATGGTGGGCCAATCCTTACACTTGTGGTCCCTGTATAAAATAAAATTCTCCCTACTCCCACCTTACCCCAAATGGGCCTCGTTTGTTGGTAATACTTCATTTATCGCTGCTTTTCCTAACCCTAATTCCTTTGCCCTATGGATTTCTGCAGACCTGGTCATGCTCGGCTCTCTCCAAAGGGATGGGGTGCTCCACTCCTTTTTATCGTTCAGTACAAGCTTCCCACTCCTTACCCCGGTCAGAGTTTTACAGATATCTTCAGATCAGATATTTTTATAACTCACACTTTCTTAAACCAGTCTCCTCACTTGTCAACACATTAGAGGGTCTTTGTGGCCCTGCATCTAGAGACAAAGGGATTATCTCACTGTTGTACAATTATCTGTGTGGCTTAGGCCTCTCAGAAAAATCCTCTGCCATGATTCAGTGGGAAACAGAGACTGGACAGGTGGTATCCCCTGAGGAGTGGATAGATAGGATAACAAATCTACATAAGTGTACAAGGTCCGTAGCGGTTAAAGAAACAGTTATGAAGCTACACACAAGGTGGTACTACACCCCTGCTAAATTGCATAAATTCTTCCCCACTGTTTCTGAGAATTGCTTTAGGGGATGTCTCGAGCAGGGGACCCGTCTACACATATTTTGGAGTTGTGTGGCCCTGAGAGACCTTTGGCAGAAAGTTACAGCCAAGGTGGCAGAGATTGCAGGGGTACAGGTCACTATAACCCATCAGATGGGTTTACTTTTTGCAGATATCCCTGGAGCCTCTTCCTCTGACCAAAAATTGTCCCATACACTATTTAGTGTGGTCCATTGGTGTATAGCCCTGTTTTGGCGCACTCCCGGGGTTCCCTGGGACCAAGTCCTTAGACGAATGTCTGCCATTCAAATTATGGAAAAAATTTCTCATACAATTACAGACAATATGCACATTTATGATCGGAAATGGAAATCATGGGTTCCTTAAACACTCGGGGTTCTCTTGTATGAACTAACTTAGACTCCTTAATTTAGTGACATTAATTCCTGTTTGACCAAATGGTCTCCCGTAACCCGTTCTGTACCACATGTTAGTGGTTGCATTTTCATTGTTTTCTGTTCTTTTTGTTTCTTTTTGTTTTAAGTTATATATATTCTCTAGCTTTTACTATCTCCACATGAGTGTCAAAATAATTGTAGAGACTCTCCAGCACTTTTCAGGCTCCAGGATCCTCCCTCCCAGAAGTCCTCTTCAGCTCATTATGACTCATTTAGTAACTTATATCTTTGTGACTGCTGTATTTTAATCTGGTATACAGAGTTCTGGAACAGTCATGCCTGCCACTAGTATTGTTACCGACACACTATGTCTTTTGTACCAATTTTCAATAAAACGTGTATTAAAAAGAAAAATGAAGAGGTGATCCAGTACAGTGCTCCAAAATCATCCGCCACACACCTGTGAAATGGACACTCACCAGAAACTCGCAACATCCATATGTAGCTGTGGTAAATAAAGCCCTCTGGGAGCCAGATGAAGTCTCAATAGGGTAGTATTTATTTGATTTATAAGCCAAAATAAAACAAATCATATAAACATATGACAATGGGTACCACTGCTGACCCGGTATCAGACAGTGGCCTGACATCAGCACTAGTGTCTCCTCCCCAACACGTTTAGTTCAATAGGACATTATCAAGGGGTCTTTTATATTGGGAAAAACTCCATATGGGACTGCTCTACTCCACTTCTACACAATGCTTTACTTCCAGGTGACAAGCCTTTATGAGTGTCACCTTCTCTAACTTGGAAATATCTACATTTTCATTCTCTTTCTGCTTTTCACAAGGATTTCACCAACTGCACGATCGCACCAGTTGTGGATGATTTTGTTACCTCTTCAGTCTCCTCACATCAGAATGCAAATGTATGGACTTTTTGTCTAATATTGATTATGGCAGGTCACCCAGGACGGGTCTATGTTGTCCTTTGTTGTAGGTTATTAAGTTTCAATGTATTACTATGTGTTCTCTAAGTTACCTGTATGAATTTGGTGCCGAGTCCCCCCTTGGATCGCTCTGACACTTTGGGTTTGCAGTGACCCCTGAAGTAATCTATATACATGTCTTTTTATTTCTTCAGGATATTGATATTCTGAGTATCGGTAAACTTTGTCCTCCCACCTTGCTAAGTTGTAATCCCAATGTAGAGAATCACAATCCTCTTTTTGACAGAGGTGATAGAAGCGATCAAATTTGGAATAAACCTTCTCCTAAACAATATGGCTGAAAAACAACTCCGATGGTCAAAGTGTAAATTTTATGCAAGTGCTAACAAACCAGGCCAGATGCTCGCAAACTTACTTAAAGTCCATATTCAGGATACTAAACCCATCAAATTACGCTTACCTAACAACACCTAACAAGATACGGCAAACCTCTCTGCTATCATGAATATTTTCACCTCCTTTTTTGTCTTCTCTATATTATCCCTCTGAACCTTTTAGAAAAGACATGGCAGGCACCTTTTTCAGAACCTTTTTTTATCCTGGTCTCATCTTCACTTCTCGTAGATAGGGAGGATTAATGCTGTGAAAATGACAATTTTACCAAAACTCCTTTACCCATTTCATACTCTGCCAATATCCATTCCCTCCTATGCCCTCAATTTTTTCAAAACCATGTCATGTGATTAATCTGGGCAGACAAAAGGCCACAAACTTTGAGACATATTATGTTCATACAAAGAAAGCAAGGTGGTCTGGGCTCCTTCTTCTTCTGGTCAAAACAACATTCCTCCGGGTTTAGAGTCCCCTGCTGCCTTTCACTGGTGGATTTCCCACAACTTTCATTGCATCTACTCTTTTATCGCTGGTTACACTGTATACACTTGGACAGAAATGAACTTGGGAAAAATACCAAGTTCCATCCACTGAGCTTTTTCAGTTTTTACAAATTAAACACTGGTTAACTACCGTAATTACTAATAAGGATCTTTCAAACCAACTTCCCTTGTTCAAAACACCCCTTTCTCCCAAACTTGTCTCAACAATCTATTTGCAGCTGAATAATCCTAAAAATTCTGGCGGACATCCCCATGTCCTATGTGTCCCTAAGGTCACTAGAGACTGGGAAGACTCAATACAAATCTGGACAACGATAGCCTCCTGCTCTATCAACAAGCTTACACTTGAATCAACCTTTAAATCCATGTCCAGATGGTACATGGTCCCTACACATTTAGCACACATTTGCCCTAACTCGTCCAGCACCTGCTTTTGAGTCTGCTGCCTCTCAGGGTATGAGGAGTGATTGTGCACCATACTTTCTAGATTTTGGATGAAGATCCTAAAACTTTTGCCAACATTGCTAACATTTCCCTCCCATGGATCCTTTGTACATTCTACTGCATCTGAAACCCCCAGACCTTACGAGATCCTAATTTAGACTGGCTACATATGTTCTTGGTAATGACTGAGCACACTTGGAGTGTGTGAAATGCATCTACCAGCTTTCTGTCAATACTTTGGGATGTTCTGAATAAAATAATTTTGATCAAGTACAGAGTGCAGCCATTTCTTCTTTTGTACATATGTTCTGCTAGCAGTGAAACAAACTATTGCAAAAGCTTAGAAACAACAGTTTGTTTCCTTTCTGGGATAATCCTTCATTGTCTAGACAATTTTTTTATCAATTAAAATCTTACTAGCATTCTCCTAGAGACACATAAGAAATTATTTAAAACCTGGGCCCCATGCGTACAATACACCCACTCTTCCATGTCCCCCAAAAATGACACACTGCTATAGGCATTGAGAGCCCAGAGTTTCTGGCTAGGGTGTCCCTGACATCCTTCTGTTCTCCTCTTCTTCTTTCAATCCTGCTCTACTCCTTTCCCTCCTCTTTTTCTTTTAACCTCTGGTTCTGGGAGGCCTTGGCTATTATATTTAATATTTACTATCCTCTGTTCAGGGCTCAACTTTATCTAATTCAAGAGAGTCTCCTAGTTTAAGTTTAACACGTTTGCCCTACCACCTTTCCCCCCAATTTACCTTTCCTACCTACCCTCATGTGGTCCATAATATGGGTATTCTTACTGCAAATCTAACCTGTAATATGTCATACTTATTGATCTTAACCATTATAACCTATATTGTTTTCTATGACTTGCAGATGCGCTCTGAATAATTTTTATATTTTGGTTACATTTGAACATTTGTATAGGTCGCACTATGCATCTTTTAAAACTTGAAAAATCTTTCTGAAAGCAAAACATACTTCTGGTTAACCTCCTATGATAGATCCTACTGTTTGCAGGTCTATGACACTATCATAGAGCTGCACTGATGTTGATTGGCTTATATGTTTTGCAAGAATTTTATTGAAAAATATATTTTTTTTTAAATGCAAAGACTAAAACTGAAAAAAAAACCTCAAACAGAAGTAAAGTTTTTGAACAGGTACTTGAACACTCTTTCTAGTGTAATGGCATCATAAGTGTAGCGTACTTCCTAAGGAGCTGCAGGTAAAATGGGCTCCCCCACCCTGTACAGCCAGGCACACCAAATTTTCACAATCTCCCAGAGTCGGAAAACAGTCCAGTATTTTTATTTGTTATTTTATATAGGAGGTTAAAACTTGGATGGGGGGTAGGGGTATTATAGGATTCCCACTTGACTTAGAACAACTTCAGGGACACTTCTCTTCTGTAAAGTCTATATACGCTTCTCATTTCCTCCAATACTCACTTGTTTGCACAACTCCACTGGCACACTGATAAAAAATGATCTGACCTGGGCTGTGGTTGTGGAGGTCTATGAGCAGGGGGCTTATCGCCTGGCTTCCACCAGTATGTGAATGAGTATAGGGTACATAGTACCCCTACCCATTCACCTAAAAAGTGTCAAAACGTAATAAAAACATAGATACAGTTTTAAACAATTCCTTTACTAAAAAATAAAAACAACAGTGTCCCCCAATGTAAATACATTGTCAATCATTATGCTGCCGTTACCGCCAGACCTGAAAAATAAAAAAAATTTGCTTCGCCATCACCTAAGGCAAACCACTGAATGCCTGGCTTGCCGTTTGACAGTTCTTATATAGGTAAGGGTGGAGCCACCCGGTTTGCCTTAGTTGACTGTATAGCAATTTTTGTTCTTTTTTTGGGGTCTGGCAGTTTGGCGGGCGTTGTGATTGATGATGGATTAAAATCAGGAGACACTGTTTTTTTTTTTTTTTTTAAATAGAAGAGTTGTCAAAACTCTCTGACTTTTTTGGTGAATGGGTAGGGTACTACCCCCATACTCATTCACATATGGGGAAGGGATGGGATTTGGGGGCCCCCTTGTTAAAGGGGGCTTCCAGATTCCAATAAGCCCCCTGCCTGCAGACCCCCACAGCCCAGGGTTGTGGTGATGAGGCCCTTGTCCCCATCAACATGGAGACAAGGTGCTTTGGGGCAGAGGGGGCAGAGCCTCCTCTGCCCCAAAGCACAAACTCAGCCCTACTAATCAGAAAGTCAATTGCTCTCAGATAAATTACCTCTCCAGTCTTTGCCTTGAATGTATTACAATATCAAGGCAGAGGGGAGATTTACTCATACTGGAGCACTGCATAATCTGGTGCGGCTATGCTCACTTGTCCCCCCCTTTCCCGCATGGTCAAAAAAGGTCTGGTATGAATTTTGATGTGGGTCTGGTATGGACAGGGGGGCCCTACATTGTTTTTCCTTTTACAGTTTTCTATTGCCGGAAATGGTATTGTGTTGCCAGAAATTTTAATATTATTTAATTTATTTTGTTTTCTTTAGAAATATCATTTTTGCTGCAGCATGTTCGATACATGCTACAGATGCACCACTTTACAGGCAGACTAAGGGGACCCCCCAGGCACTATATTTAAAGGAATTTTTCATTTTTGTTGTTGCACTTTAAGCATGTTTATAATCACTGCTCCTGTAAAAACTATCTTTTTAAAAAAAATGTTTGCATTGATACATGTCCCCCAGGGCAGTACCCTGACCCCCATACCCTTTTTTATGACCAATTACTTGCATATAAGCCTTCAAAATTGGGGTTTTTGATTTTTCAAGTTTGGGTCCCATAGACTTTAATAGGGTTTGCCGTTTGGGTCAGAACTTTTTCTTTGTTCAGGAGTACTAGTGGGAGGGTGTTCGGCCCATCTCTATCAGCCTCCTGTAAACTCCTGGTCAGCAGAGCACAGATTTGGAAATGGGATTCAGTATGGCTCTGCTGAATGCAAATATGCTGAAAAGGAACATGCTGACAGTAGGAGAGAGTAGCATGAACAGGACGAGCTCATTCATATGCTGCTGAACTTTTAATTCCCCTATAACAGGGTCAGGATAAGTAAGTGTCCCAGCTCTATTGCATAATTGTTTAAAAAGTAAGGTCACAAACCTGGCTCTGCTGTCTGGCAAGGTGTGTACATTTAAGCAATGGGTAGGCAACAAAGTAAATCTTTTGGTAGCTCAAACAGCCTCAACTTATGTATCTGAAGTGTATATTTTGCTGTTTGGATTTCAGCTTTATAAAGACCAAATAACATCATCCATAAACATTATAACTTTAGTTTAAAGCATCCCTTCTCTCTTCAGCTGAAATGTGTCTCTAATAAAGATTGTTTATACAGTGCATGTGCATGTATAATATTGAATGCTCCTGTACAAATACCGGTATTCAGAATATTTCAGGAGTAGCTTGATTATTCTTCTACAAGTGACTAAACTGTGACACAATATTGAAAATTTTGCATTGTTTAATCCAAGGTTGCAACCAAGCTTGCCACTTGAATGTTAGACAATTTTCCCAGAATTGCAGAGTAAAGTAAACCGATGACAAAACATATAAAATAGTGACCTTTAACTGTATGAGAATGAAATTCTCAATATCAAAGCTAAGAGCATGATTTATGTTTCCTAGTGCCACAAGATCCATATGCAGGTCTACAATTAATGCAAGTTAACAATTATGTTCTGTGGGAAGTGATTACTGGAAAACAAGAATATAAGTGGTTCAGCACATTCATCAAATAATCTGCTAATGTTCTAACATGCCTGCTGTGAATCTAATTGCTTTCTGTGTACCTGTTAAAAAGTTTCATTTACTTAACATTTGCTCGTTTTGGATATTGATGCATGTAAACCACCATTAGAACTTACATTCCAAATGAATAAATGAGGAATCTATATCATGTGCTTTATTTTGGCTCTAAGGTACACAGATAGGTAAATTAAGTTCACCATCTCTAACAACTGTAAGATGTATGAACATAAAGATGAAAGGTAATAATTGCCACCAATGAGCAACGCTACTTTTTTTTTTTTTTTTAAAGAAAGGATTTTTTTTTTCCAAATCAGATTTTATAAAAGGTATAATTTACGGTTTATTTTGTCTCAAATTTTAGATTAAAAGTTCTACTTGCATATCTCTTTATAGTGAACCTTCCTAAAATGAATGAGATATACTACCCAAGCAAATTTCCCTCCCTCACAGATTGGCAGTTTTTTATAAAGCAACGTCCTTGTCATTGACTGTATTTACTGACCTGATTCCCTGTTGCTATGAGGTGGCCTAGATGTCCAATTTCTGAGGCAAAGACCACTTATTTCTTTATTATCCTGATTGAACTGTATAGATTGTGACTTTGTGAGGTCTAAAGGTCTGCATACAAACATCATTCAGGCTAAAGTCATAATTCCCCCTTGAAGAGTCAAAGAGGAATGAAAGCTGGTAATGCTGTCTTTGATAGCAATTTATTCACCTGACATCCAGTTCTCTCATCTAGCTCTCTTTCCCATAATAAATAATACATTGATACAGGCTGTGTCTTACTACCATCTTACTTAACAATGTACAACTCTGGATTAGACCTCTCCTTTTCCAGGGCTTCTTTCATACACCATTCCACTGTCACTATATGTAGGCTTATTTGGTATATTGAATATGGAGGTAAGCCACACTGTACCAAAATATTTGTGAGAGAAACCCTACTCATCAGAAAGTCAATTGCTCTCAGATAAATTACTTCTTTAGTCTTTGCCTTGAATATATTACAATATCAAGGCAGATGGGGAGATTTACTCATACTGGAGCACTGGGGAATCTGGTGCAGCTGTGCATGGTAGCCAATCAGCTTCTAACTTCAGCTTGTTCAATTAAGCTTTTTAACGATAAAACCTTGAAACTGATTGGTTTCTATGCAGCGCTGCACCAGATTTTGTACTCTCTAGTTTAAGTAAATCTCCCTCAATATGACTGTATTGCATTTAAAAAATAAAATAAAAAGAACTTGTGCTGCCAAGTTTAACAAGGTGTAGGGACTTTGTGTCCTTCTACAGAGGATACTGGTGATGTTTCCTTCATAACACCCAGCCTTTTTTAAGAAAAGCAACAGGCTGAAATCAAAGCTCATATATTTTATTTTAACATCTATTGTAGTTTTGACATACAGTATGTGACAACAAGGGCAACTGGACACACCTGTACACCACAACACTAAACCACTGTATGGAGATAGCAGCAGTGTTGTCTCCATGTGCAATCCTTCAGTTGGCCTTTGGGCTTCTTATCAGGTCTATCAAATAAGCAGTCCAATGTCCAAATAAATGTGTTCCTATGACAGGCTGCAAGTGTCATTAAACTCAGACTATGAAAAAGTTGAATTACATGCTATATAACAGAGCATAATCACAAAGCTACTAAAGCATTCATTTTGTGTAGAGGGAAATATACGTGGTTGTTTCTGCCTTCAGCTGTCCATCCCACCCTGTCTGCATCCCATTGCAGGCTGAGATTGTGTAGACCAACCGGTTTCCTCTGCTGAGCATGCTGCTAAGGTCCTTCTAAGGTCTTAATTTCCTATTTTTTCTTATCTGTGCACACACAGTGGTAAATTACACTCCCCACCCTGGCTCCTCCTCCATGTCCCCCTTCTGCTCAACACTATGGGGCAGGATATAGTATGCTGATTGATTACATTCACTAAGAGAATCATAAAAAAGCTTAATTTTAATATAAATCAGTATGAAATCTATCAAATGTAATTGCTAATACTTGTAAAGTAAAAAAGAGCCTTGGTTGCTGTCTGAACAAAATGAAAGCTAGGGTCCATCATCTTTAACTCCACTTACACATATTAATGCACAGATAAAGATCTGATGTTCAATAAAGATATAGCGCTTTTAACCAGTTCTTTTGATATTTTTTTTTATTATTGCTCTTCTTAAAGTGGTGTTCTCATTATAAAAAAAATTAAAAGTCAGCAGCTAAAAATACTACAGCTGCTGACTTTAAATAATCGGACACTTACCTGTCCCAGGGTCCAGTGATGTGGGGGATCGAAGCTCCACTCATCTCCCCCTTCATTCGGCAGTGCTGGCATTGTAACTGTGGGCGCCCGGCTATGGCGTGATTGGCCACGCAATCATCTGGGACCTGTCACATGTCCCAGATGATTGACAAGAGGGAGGGGGCAGAGATTAGCCCTTCCTGCGCTGAGGGGAAGTGATGTCAAGAGCCCGGGCACTCAAGCAGGCAGACTATGAGGGACCCCCTAGCAACAGCCATTTAGAGGTGAGTAAAAAAAAAACATTTTCCACATTTTTTTTATTTTTTTAGGCGCGTTCATGAATTTTTTTTTTTTTTTTGGGTGGAACACCACTTTAAACTGTTTTTTTTAGTCATGTGACTGGCACAGCACCAATCAGGGCTGACAAGGCACAGCCCCTCTCAAGGATCTTTCCCTGCAGATGCCAAAGAACAAGGAAAGATCATGTGACCACACAAGAGTGCTGCATTAATAAGGTACCTAGAGGATTTAAAAAAACACAGTGGCATTATTTATATATATATATATATATATATATATATATATATATATATATATATATATATATATATATATTATGTGGTGAATGAATTATGACAATTAATACTTCTCTGTTTAGTATCACTTTAACCATTTGAACCTGTTTATTCCACAATAATTTTGCCATTACTAAAGATAACAATGTAATAAAAATATTGCTTTGTTTAGGATAAACAAGGCTTTCTTTTCATGATATTGTCTTACAACAATGATTTTTTTTGCAAACTTTAGATAATAGAACACAACAAAATGTTTTTTAATATTGTGCTTTTTTAAATGGGAAATATGTAAATTTGTGTTAAATTTGTAAAAATAGTAACAAACAAAGAAAAAATTAAAAAGATTAAATATTAATAGTTATGAAAATAGAAACAAAAAAATCAGCAAATCAGGAAAATAATTGTTGAAGAGAGAAGGAGAATAGGGAGTTAATTGGGGCTGATTAGCATAAACTAAGAGTTTAAACAGAGGAACATTTTATTGAAATTAGTCAGGTTGCTATAATTGACAAAATCCACATGCAGAAAACTAGCTGTGCAGATCTTCATACACCATCAAGGCTTACTGTTACAAAAGTCAACCATAGGATTATTCAATCAATGTGGTGATATTATATATATATATAATAATGATTCAAAGACAATCTGTTCCCACTGTAATCAGTGGACTGGCAGGTGTAAACGTACTTGTGTCCATTTAACCACTTCATGCCTAAGCCACTTTCTGACACTTGTTGCTTACAAGTTAAAATCCATATTCTTTACTAGAAAATTATTTAGAACCTCCAAACATTATATTTTTTTTTTAGTATAGACCCCAGAGAATAAAATGGCATTTGCTGAATATATTATGTCACACTGTATTTGTGCAGCGGTCTTTCAATTTTGCAATTTTTTTGCAAGAAATACACTTTTGTGAATTAAAAGAAAATGAAACAGTAAAGTTAACCCAATTTTTTTGTTTTATTTGAAAGATGATGTTACGCCATGTAAATAGATACCTAATATGCCATGCTTTAAAATTGGCGACAAACTATGGTACAAAAAAAATCTCCATAGGTGATGCATTAAAAATTTCTGCAGGTTTAGAGTTACAGAAGAGGTCTAGTAATAGCATTATTGGTCTCTCTCTAGCGATCATGGCAATACCTCACATGTGTGGTTTGAGCACTGTTTACATTTGCGGGCACGACTTATGTATGCGTTCGCTTCTGCATGTGAGCACAGAGGGATGGAGCACATTAAAACTTTTTTATCTTATTTATTTTATTTATTTATTTATTTTTTACACTGTCTCTTTAATTTTTTTTTTTTTTTTGATCACTCTTATTGCTGTAACAAGGAATGTAAACATCTTTGTGACAGGGACGGGTACTCTTTATGGAGCAATCTTGGGTCTATAAGACCCCAAATCCCTTCTTTGCACTTAAAAGCATTCAAAACGCCAAGTTCGGCAGTTTTGAATACTGTCATGTTTTTTAAATTTGGCGCCTTTAAGTCTTCAGTAAACTAGTTAATAGATCCGAGACCCGATCAAAGCCAATTCCAGCTTTGTTCGGGTTTCTGGCCAGCCGGATGACATGCTGGTCTCTCGGGCCTGCCGGAGGGAGGGGCCTGGGTGAGCCATGGAAGGCAGCGGAAAGGGGGGATATTCCCTCCCACTGCTTTTAATAACAGCCAAGTGGCTGTTTAGCTGCATCAGTTGTTATCACAAGAAAGCCGACCGTCGGCTCTAAAAAACAGTACCGAGGTGATACCTCAGATGATTCTCTCAGTTAACAGTTATTGCATCCCTAAAACAGCCTGCTGCCCACAGAACTCCCCAATCCCTCCCTTATAGACACATACTATATACAGTATGTAAGCCCAATAGAAATTTGAAAGCTTGTAAAAAGAGCTTTCCTGAGTCTTACAGGGATAGCTAGTGACCCTCCAATGTTTTTAGACAGCTTTAGTTAGACAGGCCATAGATAAGTAGTAAAACAAACATGCATTCAGGTAGATAGACTGATTGTTAACTTTTTGCATTATTAGTTTACCCATTGCCACAGGGGATTTTTACGGCATCATTGAAACTGAATGAACAAACATGTTGCAAACTTTTTTTAAGAACAAACAATTTTTTAATCATTAATAGGGGACTTGTTCAAGGCAAAAACTAAAAATGAAATGTACATGAGCTGAAGAAATCGATTTTAAAAAAAGTTGTTGAATCGGAAAAATATTGTAAGTTTGCTGCACAAATTCCAAAATAAAGATGTGACTGTCGCATGATTAATCAAATGGACATTTCTATTTTGGTTTGAGCAATTATTCATTTTCTACCCTATGGCCGTTCTCATTTATGGCCTGCTATGTAATAGTACAGTTTAACACAACTTTAGATTAGAAATATGCAATACTATTGTGTTCATAAGCAATCACTTTGCAAAAAAACACATTGATAAAATAGAAAAACAGAAATGCAAACTAGATAATGCTAGTAGCTTCTCACATAGATGTCTAATTATTTAACATTTCTCATATTTGATTACCTTTGCACATTGATTATAGCCTAATTATTCTTAGGAGTTTTTGTCTACCAATGAATTATTTGGCAACCTTGAGTTTGTACAGTACCTTTCACCTCTAGGTTTAAAGTACTTTATAAATCCAATAAATTACTTAGTAATCCATTATTACATAATTATATTCACTGTACAATGATACACAATACTAAAGCAAAGCATTGACCTTGCAGATACTCGAGTGGTTACACTCCAACACCACTTAGCATGTTATTGCTATAAATGCTTACGCAAATATATATTTTACCAGTTGCTTTTAAGTTCTTTATACATTTTTCTTTTAGAAAATAAAACATCATATGACAATTTGCTTTTTATTTGTCATTGTTAAAGATGAATAGTTTCAAGTTCAATTAGTAGGCATTATCTGACAGTGCTTTCAACAAATTTTCACTAAACTACAATAAAATAAAACAGACTGACAATACTTTAGTCACCTGTTCCAATTCAGGTATTCATTTGTTACTCATTTATGATTATAAAATCATCGCAATTATGGTAAAATGTAACATTTAAAAATGTGTGTAGGAAGAGTTAATTTGCATATTATTCAGGGCTATTCTTATTAAATTAACTTTTTGTACAAAAAAAAACAATGCAATTGATGTAAATACAATGTAATTGAAATATCAAAGTACTGTATATATCTAATTTCTCAATTAAAGTAATACTATACTCCTTCATGAAAGGTAAGATGAAGAAGATGTGTTATTTCCAACTTATATGTCCCAAAAACACAATTTTTAATTTTCTTAAATGCTGTACAGAATACAGTAAGCATCAGTGGGAAAATCTCTAATGCACAGGTAGAATAAGCTGGAAACTCTCTAGGTCTATAATTGTAGGAGGCGAGAGTTTAGACATGAAGGTGGAAGCAAAGGAGGACTGAAAACTGTAGGCCTGGGAATCAAAGCAAACTAACCTTTTCACAGTACATCCAGTCTGCCTTTTGTGTGTGCAAGCATGTCACAATTACTTGAATACAACAAAAATAATTGCAGTCATGTTTAAAATAATACATACGGTATTACAATACTGTGCAAAAGTTTTAGCCAGGTATAGATATCTATATATATATATATATATATATATATATATATATATATATATATATATATATATATATATATATATATATATATATATATATTAGGGCTGTTACTGATTAAAATTTTCGTGTTCGATTAATCTTTTTTTTTAATCGATTAATCAACTCATTTTGATTAATTATAACGCACATACAGATCCAACTACTTTTAGCTGAATTAGCACCGTTGTTATGGCAATGGCCAAAGCCGGACATAGCGGAGCATGGCTAGGACATCACACATCATAAACTCAGCCACTCAGCCTCCCCGTGCCCATAATCTCAGCCTTACCATGCTCATAATCGCAGCCTATCCATGCTCATAATCCCAGCCTTACCGTGCCCATAATGCAGTCTCATCGTGCCCATAATCTCACACTTACCATGCCCATAATCGCAGCCTCACCATGCCCATAATCGATGCCTCACCATGCCCATAATGCTGTCTCACCGTGCCCAAAATCGTAGCCTCGCCGTGCCTATAATCGCAGCCTCACCGTGCCCATAATGCTGTCTCAACGTGCCCATAATGCAGTCTCACCGTGCCCATAATCGCAGCCTCACTGTAGTCAGTGCCTGTGCCTGGATTACAAAGTCTGCGGGCATCTCCCGCTGTGTGTCTCAGAGCTGAGTGTGAAAACTTTGGCCGCGCTGTGAGAAAAGTCCCGCCCTCCTCCTAGATCAGCTCATGTGATAGACAGAACACTGCGCCTATCACAGGAGCTGATCTAGGAGGTG
The DNA here is from genome assembly GCF_042186555.1 of Aquarana catesbeiana. NCBI lineage: Eukaryota > Metazoa > Chordata > Amphibia > Anura > Ranidae > Aquarana > Aquarana catesbeiana. The sequence continues at coordinate 230,481,546 of NC_133325.1, forward strand.
GGCGGGACTTTTCTCACAGCACGGCCAAAGTTTTCACACTCAGCTCAGAGACATAGAGCAGGAGATGCCCGCAGACTGTGTATGACATAGAGTGGAGGAGGAGGAGGAGGGAGTGGAGTGCTGCTCTGCAGCCACAGCTTGGCCCAAAGCGGCCCCAGGGCAGGCAGCCTACCGATCAAAAAAATTTTGATTGATCAAAAAAATTAATGATTAATCTAGGAACTAATTGTTAATTTCCACAGACCTAATATATATATATATATATATATATATATATATATATATATATATATATACATATATATATATATATATTTTTTTTTTATAAAATGCAAAGTGAGCGAATAAAAGAAAAATCGAAGTCAAATCAATATTTGGTGTGACTATGCTTTGATCCTTTGGCTTTGAACTAGCATCAATTCTTCTAGGTACACACAGTGCTTGTACACACAGTTTTTAAAGGAACTCAGCAAGTAGGTTGTTTCAGACATCTTGGGGAACTAACAACAGATCTTCTGTGGATGTAAGCTGCCTCAAATCCTTCTGTCTCTTCATGTAATCCAGACAGACTCGATGATGTTGAGATCAGGGCTCTGTGGGAAGCCAAACCATCACTTCCTGGACTCTTTGTTCTTCTTTACGCTGAAGATAGTTCTTAATGACATTGGTTGTATGTTTGGAGCCATTGTCCAGCTGCAGAATGAATTTTGGACAAGTCCTATGCCTACCTAATGGTATGGCATGATGGATAATTATCTGCCTGTATTTGTCAGCATTGAGGACACCATTGATCGTGCAACATTGAGGAACATAGAGACAGTGTTTAGCCAAGGAAACTTAATGCAGCAGATGAAAGACAAGGCGTTTTATTTTGAAGCCAAAGGGTAGTTATACCAAATATTAATTTGATTTAGATTTATCTGTTCATTTAGTTTAAATTTTGTTAATTGATAAAAATAACCTATTAACAGTTCTATTTCTGAAAGCATTCTTAACAACTTGTCCTCTGGTGATATTTAAACACTACTGGGTTTTTTTTTTGTTTTTTTTTTACTTTTTGCTATAAAACATATCCAATAGAAAATGTAAAAAATCAAATGTCTTCATGAATTTAAGTCAATATGTATTCTGCTGCATGTCTTTGGTAAAAAAAAAAATCCCCAAAATTGTACAATATTTTGTTTGTGTGAAAGTTATAGTGTCTATGGACTATGGTATATATACTGTTTTTTTTTTATATACTAGTAATTTGGGTTATCAGTTATCAGTCATGTGATAGTGTTTCGGACAATCTGACATTAGCTGAAGTTGGTTTTGTGTACACTAACTGACTAACTGACACTGACATCCATTGTGACACAAATACAATGATCAGTGCTACTACTATATGCTGTCACTGTACTAATGACACTGGCTGGGAAGGGGTTAACATATAAGCATGATCAAGGGGTTAACTGTGTGACTAACAATGTGTAATGTGCATGATATGTGCTGCTTTTACTAAGCCATCTTGTTTTTTTCTTCTTTGCAGGGAATAGAAAAAAACAGCAAGATCACCTGTCAGTATAAAGAACTCTGTGTTGTTTACGTTAATAATGAAGCTGATCAACAGGTCCTGGCAATCAATCATTGGCCAGGACCTGCTGATCAGCTTGTGTTGTGTCAAATGATCAGATACACAATCCAATGCACAGTGCCCACTGTGCCGCAGTAGATGTGTAGTACGTAGGGTGGTCGCTTTACAGCATTTTTTCACACCTGCCTAAAACTTTTGCACAGTAATATAAATATGTACAATATATATATATATATATATATATATATATATATATATATATATATATATATATATATATGCACACTATATTACCAAAAGTATTAGGACCCCTGCCTTTACATGCAAATGCACATTAATGACATGCCAGTCTTAGTCCATAGAGTTCAATATTGAGTTGAGTTGGCACACCCTTTACAGCTATAACAGCTTCAGCTCTTCTGGGAAGGCTGTCTACAAGGTTTAGGAGTTTGTCTATGGGAATGTTTGACCATTCTTACAGAAGGTGTGAGGTCAGGCACTGATGTGGATGAGAAGGCCTGGCTCGCAGTCTCTGCTCTAATTCATCCCAATGGTGTTCTATCGGGTTGAGGTCAGGACTCTGTGCAGACCAGTCAAGTTCCTCCACCCCAAACTCGCTCATCCGTGTCTTTATGGGCCTTGATTGGCACTGGTCTAAATCATTTGGTGGGGGAGGGGGGATTGTGGTGTGGGGTTGTTTTTTAAGAGCTGGACAGACGAACCTTGCAGAGTAAGACTGGGATTCCATTAAAGTTCATGTGCGTGTAAAGGCAGGTGTCTCAAAACATTTGATAATAAAACTATGCATCAGCTACTCATACAGTCCCTTTTGAAAATAAAGTTATTTCTGGAGTTTAAAAAAGTCACTTCAGAAATTGCCCTTGGGGAGGAAAGTGTGCCTTTTAATGTTGTGTACACACTGATCCAAGTGGCTATGTACCAGATGATAGCTGTGATTGGTTATCACAGTGATCACATGATGTAAAAAGTGTAATGTTTACATATGGGAGATCTCCCCTTCCTATTTCATTGACTCATTTGTTCATTAGTTCTAGAGCATCAGCTGCCACTACACAGATTTAACCCTTTCACCTCTCCCTCCTCCCCTGTATATGTCAGCTACATATGGTCCCTGCAGTAACTATAGATTAACCCTTTCATCTATCTTATCCTGCACATCTGAATATCAAACTTTTTATCTCTATACTTACATTGCATGTAACCTTTACATTAACCCATTCATCTTCTCCTCCCTCTGTGTATGACTAGTACATTAATGTATCTAGTGCACCATTACTAATTTACCAATTTACCCCCCTCAAACTAACACGTTTTTTTTTCGTTTAAAAAAAAATGGTGGCAAAAATTAGATCACTTTGGATTGCCTATTTTCCAAAAATAGCTCATTTCTGTAATGATGGTACAGCCCTGGCATTTTAATTTTCTATGTTGTATAACAAAAAGTAAGGGAAACATACATTAAAATAAAAAACAGGTTTATACTTACCTGCTTGGTCCAATGGTATTGCACAGAGCGGTCCCAAACCTCCTCTTCTGGGGACCCCTGCCAATGCTCCCTCTTCTGTGTCTGCCCCCATAATATGTTGTTTGCTATGGAGGTAAACACACACAGTGCGGCTCAGCCCCACCGCCTGTTCTCTACACACTGGATTTGACTGACAGCAGCAGGAGCCAATGGCTCCCACTGTTTTCAGCAAGCCTGTGAGACCAGGAAGAAAGGGAGAGATGACCTGCAGATGGGCACATCGCTGGATCCATACAGGAGTCAGGGAAGCATTAGAGAGGGAGGGAGCGCACAATGGAATGTTTTTTAACCTTAATGCAGAGAATACTTTAAGGTAAAACCATTTAGATGAAAAAAATAGTTTAAAGAGTAGTCCATTCCAGCAAAGAAAGCTATAATGAGGGAGTAATTGTCAATCTCAGCACTGAAACTGAAAACTTACCTGATAAAAAAAAGGGTATTGCAGACTGGTACTAAAATGGTTAAAGTATAACGAAAGCCCAAACTTGGGGAGGGGAAGTCCAGTTTTTCAGTTGTCACTAAAATAGGAATAGAGGTATAGTGTTGAAATGTTTTTTTTTTTTTTTGGTATGGCTGGGTGGGAGCTTTTCCATTCTGAGTGGATGTACCTGTATGTCGCTGCTCAGAATGGGTGCACTGCTGGCCATGAGGCAGTGCAGCAGCACAATCCTGTGATGGCTGTGATCTTTGGATACAACCCATCACAGATCAGGATTTGGGCGCATTGGGACAAATGTCTCTGTGTCAGCTCTCCTTGCTGTGCTGACAGCTCATTGTGTAAAGCTGTGTACACACGATCAGACATTCTGACAACAAATGTCTGATGGGAGCTTATCCGATCGTGTGTACGTGGCATAAATGATGATTTTACATAGAGAGCTGTCACAGATCACACAGACTGCAGCCATCTCCACACAGTACACCAAGAACCATTGTCACAGCTGCCTGTCCCATGAAGTATCCCCATGAACATCTGTACCACTGCATAAAACATCTGTTACAGTGTCCTATGAACATCTGTACCAGAACACAAAACATCTGTCACAGTGTACCTGTGTCCCTTCAACACCTGTATCAGCGTACCAGTGCACAAAAACATCTGCAATAGGGCAATGGTGTTCCATTGCAACATCAACATCTATCAGTGCCCTCCAGTGGATGATTAACATCTGTACCAGTGTACAAGTGCACAAAAACATCTGTCAGCGTACCAGTGTCCCACCAATAGATAAATACAAATTTAAAGCACCCCCCTACTTGCATGCAAAGGCAAATGCACACGTTGGCCTCATACGCATAAATAAACAGCAAATCTCACCACACATGGGAGGTATCGCCATGGACGTCAGAGCGAGAGCAATAGTTTTAGCACCAGACCTCCTGTGTAACTCTAAAACTGGTAACCAACTAAGGCTTATAAAATGTCACAAACGTGCGCAATTTTAAAGTGTGACATGTTTGGTATCTTACGCAATGCCATATTTTATATTTTAGCAAAAATGTGGGTATTATATTGTCTTTGTGTGCATTGAAATTCATTAAAATACATTAGTGTGTAAAATTATATTAGAAAAACTGCTGCACAAATACTGTGTGACATAAAAATTAGTAAAACCCACCATTTTATTCTCTAGGGTCTATGTTAAAAAATATATAATGTGTAGGGGTTCTAAATAATTTTCTAGCAAAAATACTGATTTTTACTTGTGGTAAAGGTGTCAGAAGGAGGCATGGTCTTAAAGTGGATAATGCCTGAAAGTACTTCTTGGATGTTGCGCTTCTCTATGCCGCTAGGCTATGAAATAGTCTCACATATGTGGTATACTCAGGAATAGTAGCAGAATGTGTTTTGTGGTGTAGTTGCAAGTATGCCTATGCCATGTGTGAGAAATAACTTGTTAATATGAAATTTTTAAAAAAAGAAAAAAAATAGTTTATTTCTTAATTTTCCAAAGAATTGTGAGAAAAAAAATACCAAAATCTCACAATGCCTCTTAATAAATACCTTGGCCAATCTACTTTACAAAAAGGGGGATATTTGTACTGTCCTAGCAAGTTAGGGCTTCAAGAAATGGGATAGGCTGTCAGTCGTGATAACTTTTCAATGATTGGCACCATAGCTTGTAGAATCTATAACGTTTACATAAACCAAATACTATACACTGATTTGGGTTATTTTTACCAAAGAACTATAGCAGTGTAAATTTTTGTCAGTATTTATGAAGAAAAATTACTTATTTGCAACATTTTATAACAGAAACTAATAAAAATGCATTTTTTCAGTCTTTTTTCATTTGTAGCACAAAAAAAAACAGTGGTGATTAAATACCAATAAAAGAAGGTTCTATTTGTGTGAAAAAAAAATTATAAAGGGGTACAGTGTTGCATTATTGAGTAAATATCAATCAAAGTCTGACAGCACTGAAAGCTGAAAATTGGTCTGGGCAGGAAGGGGGTGAAAGTGCCCAATATTGAGGTGGTTAAGAGATATTTGAGATATTCCCCCACTTTGGAAAAATTTCCTATCACTAAGGCAGGCCATACACAATGCGAATTTTGAACGATTTCTCGAGCGATAAACAAAAGCGGCGCTCACGTACAGCATGCGAGTGTACCATCAATTAGGTATGAAAATCGTACTTCCAAACACTGTTTTCATGCCAATAGAGGAAGTGATGTAATGTTTAACCTTTTAACCACACCTCTACTGGACACACCCCTACTGTACAAAATCTGGTCACGCTATTTGCAAAAAGAGCATTCGTTCCTCACAGCGCACATCCATTTGTTCAGAGAAAAATGCCTTTCAAGAGGTACAATAGAAAGCACAAAATGGCAGCCATGGTAATTGGAATAATAGCCTTGGAGGAGAAGAAAAAAAGAAGAAATAGAAGGAAGAGCAGAGTGTGGACAAAAAACTGGCTCCTTCAACGTGAGAAATTCTGACATGTAAACCTACTGACAAACCTGAGAGAAAATAATCCTGAGGATTATCAAAATTATTTGTGGATGACACAGGACTCATTTGAGATGCTGTTATCTCATGTGCAGCCACATATCACCAAACAAGACTCCTGTATGAGAAAGGCTATCAGCGCAGAGGAGAGGCTCATGGCAACCCTTCATTTCTTGGAAACAGGCAGGTCTTTTGATAGACCTGAAATTTACAACCAGAATTTCTGCCCAATCATTAGGTTGGATTATACCAGAAACGTATGAGGCCATAGTAAAGGTGCTCCAACCACAGTATTTAAAGGTAAGAAAACATGGTGAACTGTCTGATGTATGTTACATGAATACATATGAAATAGAGTTAGAATATCTAAAATTCAGCAATGTGTCTAGAATTAGCAAAAATGCTATTAATTCTAAGAAAATCCATATCTAGAAGTACACCTTTTCCAAAAAGAGACATTTTGCAACAGAATATATCTTTTATTTAACAATATCGTTAGTTAACAATGACCGTTTCACATTCAACATAAGGTGCACAACAAGAACAAGAACAGTTAACACATAAAGAAAAAATATTCACAGATTAGTGTATTGTGAGTCATGAAACCAAGAATCTTGATGTGGTTCTTGGTTCATTGCCCAGTTTGTGGTTGCTTGTGGTTGGGACATATTACTCATCTGCCAGTTCGGGACAGATGGTACAGGTAGGTAAGAAGTACATCCCTGTTACCCCATATGATCTGTGTTTTGTGTAAGCTGTCCCTTAAGTCCAATGACAAGCATTTTATGAAGTAGAGATTCAAATAAGTCTCGCTGTTGCATGGACATCCTACATAACTTGTGTGCAACAAGGTAACCCACAGCATCACATTCATTATCCTTTTGTTTCATAATAGATGATGCATCATTCAGCAAATTAGCAGTATCATAATCCAAATTCTTTCTTTTGTTTCCTCTCTGAGGAAGGAAGGAGAAGGAAGAAAGCCACCAACATGACTTTTGAGGAGATGGTAGACATATACTGCAAAAGAAGGATTATGATTGTCGTGAGCAAGTATACAGCAATATGAACATATGCAAAGATGCAATATTAGAGAAGGTCCTACATGTCTTATGCAAACGCCGTGGCATTGAACGGACAAAAGATCAAGTAAGAAAGTGATGGTCTGACCTGAAATTAAGAGAAATCAGCTTAGAAAGATCAACAAAATAATCCTCAAAAGTAAGTACTATATTTTAGGTATGCATGTATTATGTTCCTGTATGCCTATGCCATCATTTGTGAGTGTTATGTTCTGTATATGCCATGTGCATTCTTTCTGCTTTGAATGGGAATCTACATTGTATTAGGTTGCTTGACTTTACAAATATACAAAGGTTTCATGTTTGCAAATGTATAAATGATATTGCAATGCTTTACCTGCACCTAAAAGTCATTCATATATATTTTGCATTTAATAGGAAGCAGAAAAAAGATGCATGAAGAGGTGGAAATAGACCAGGATTTACAGCAGACAAGTGCTCAGTCTGACATGGTGACAGACACGACGGTAATTATACTGACTCCCGTTGAAGGGAGTGATGAGAGCAGCCATGTGACCACTTTAGGTAAATTAACTATATTTTTCTAATCTGCTTTTTTTTGGTAATAGTGTTTGTTTTTTGTTTTCTTTAATAATTTGGCTTTTCTTATAGTTGTTCGATCATCTGTTTCATGTAGCTCAACATTTGACAGTGCATTAGCGATCTGAATTATTGCAGATTTAATGTTATTAAATGCTGACATTGAGAAAGTTCGCACTACCCTGAATTCTGTTCCACGCAGAATTTAAGAGATTGTTGACCAATTATCAAAATTTTGAATTGTTTAGATGTTTATATTCTTTTTCTTGCATACCCTGGTTCGTTTTTTTACATTAACCGGCAACTTTTGTTATACATACCTTCAGTGTTCTTGTCCTTCTGTACCATTTACTGAACAGCAGACATTTTTGTCCCCTTGTCCAACTTCACTTGTAATTTTACCCCTGCAATCATGTTGTCCATCTGTATGGTCTAGCACACAGCTGTACTGATTGTACAAATGGACACTTTTCAGTAATGGACTTGAACACCTACAGTGTTCTTGTCCATCTGTACAACCTAGCTCAATGGATCCCTATGGTACAAATGTACCCTTTTCAACATGACACAACAGTTGTAGGCAATGTTTTGACTATATGTACAGTTTAGCTCAATGAATACCTATAGTGCATATGGCCACTTGTCAAACTTTAATAGTTTTTGTAAACCTATGGTGTTTTTGTATACGTGTACAGAATAGCACACTACATCTTTATTGTAATTATGTATTTACAAGAATTCATTACATTTGAATGCAGTTGTACACCTGCTATGTTTTGGTCCAACTGTACAGTCTTGTATATTGCATACCTATTGTACATTTGGACACTTTATATGCTTGTGGTTGTCTACCTCCAGTACTGTTGTCCACCTGTAGACACTAGCACACTGCATCCCTACTGTGATAATGTTCACTTTTTCAGAATTGCACTACTACTGTACAAAATGCATAGTAATTTTATATAAAGAGGTTATATTTTTGCATTCAGAAGTTTATGTTTTAATAAAGAAAATAATTATACCTGTTCATACATACGGTACAAACATGAAACCATTCCTGTTTTGGGTTTGGTACAATAAATCTGTGCTTGTTAAAATTTGGTGTGGAGTGTCTTTATTTTAATCATTATATGCATGATGTGATAACACCTGTATTCAACGCACTTGATGTTTGTTATGTTGTACATGATTTGAAAGGTCCATTACACATGCACAGACACTTGTGTATATTTCACTTTGCTCACAGACATGTCGGCACCTCCTGGATGAAGCAGACTTGCTGTACTCTTTTTCTTTTTTTTATAGCGAATGTGGTGTGAAACACTACAGTAGGTTTTTCTTGCCTGCATTCTTTATATTTTTTGTCATAGAAGGTGTGAATGGCCATTATACATGCACAGGCATTTGTGTTTATTTCACTTTTCTTGCAGACTGATGAGGTGGCACCTCATCAGACTTTACTGTGGCCTATAGCTTTTCCTGTATTAATATCATTATATAGTTGTAGTCGAACATTCGTTAGTGTTTTTTCTGTATGTTTTCCTTCTGGTTCGAATTTTCCGGGGATCATGAGCAGTTCAGTTTCTTAGGTCAAATCGTACAACTTTCCTATTAATGATACGAAATTTGGATGGTTTTCGTAAAAACAATCCTGTTGGATCAGTCAATTTCGGCTGTCGTATGGAAATAGCGTGTTGCACATACCACACTAACGATACGAAAAACAAGTGATTTTACTTTCGATTTGTATTTTCGTTTGAAATTCGCATTGTGTATGGCCTACATTACTGTTGTGTTTCTGGGGCAAGAATCATGGTAAATCTCTCCAGGGGGACACAGAGAGCAAAAAACAAGGGTTCTAACCCTACTAATCCCTACTCAATCCAAAACTAAAAAACTAAACTAAAGAAAAACATGTTTTGGCTTTAGATGTACTTTATGACAAGTGTGATTTATTGGTCTTATTTACAATACAGAGTTCATTTTTTTTGTTTGTTTTTTTCATTTCAGGTTGCCGTATGCTTCCCTGAAGAGGAGCTATGTATTACCCAAATTCCCACCTGCAAACAAACACATACTGTATGTATTGTAGTATAATGCAATTTGGGAACACAGTAGCAGAAGTGATAGGGGCAGTAAGAGTAGTAGCTACAGATCCATTAAATACCTCCCCTACCTATTGTGATCCCCTTTACTGCCTAAAACAAAAGTTACAATAACAAAACTTCTAAACCCCAGTGGAATTTAGATCATATTTTCTCAATAGGATTCATTGCACAACTGCTCAGGTAAGGCAACTTACCATATCTGTAATACCATAGCTGTAATGCTCTAATGTGGGAGGAGGCACACAAATCTAAGATTTCAGTACAATCCCAAATGAGAAAACTTTTGCTAGCATATGTTTTACAGAGATTAATGTGTTTGAGTAGGAGGAAGCTAGATGTTTGGTTGTATACAAACGGGTGGTTGGAAGTTTGAGATTATTATTATTATTATTATACAGGATTTATATAGTGCCAACAGTTTGCACAGCGCTTTACAACATCGGGGAATACAGTACATTTACAATACAATACAGGAGGGATCAGAGGGCCCTGCTCGTTAGAGCTTACAATCTAGAAGGGAGGGTCAAGTGGAACAAAAGGGTAATAGCTGTGGGGGATGATCAGATGTACAAAATAAAAATGCAGTTGTTAGGTGTGGGTGGGATAGGCTTCTCTGAAGAGGAGGTGTCAGGGAAATAGCCATAGGAGAACTGGCAATAGTGCCAGTTGTCAGAGAACCAACAGCAGGAGAAGGGCTTTAGGACCCAGCATCTCTGGCAGGAGAAGGACTTTAGGACCCAGTATCTTTACCAGCAGGTCACATGGGCCTATATAAGGAAGCCTGCTAGTGTCTGCAATTGCTGGTTTGTCTTCAGCCTTACTGTGTTCCTGTACAATTGCTGTTTGGATTTTCCATTGTGACCCGGCTTGTTCCTGACCTGTCTGATCTGCTCTTCTGGTTTGACCCCCTGGCTTGCTTCACCGACTTGTCACCTCCTCCAGTACCTAATGCCGGCTTGTATCACAGACTTTGCTACAGTTATCTGTTCCTGCCTGCTTCCTGATACCAGACCTTTGGCTTGTCTCCATTTCTACAACCTGCCTCTTCCTCCTGCTGGATCTACTGTGTTTGACCCCTGGCCTGGCTTACACTACTGTTCCTTGTGCACACCTTGCCAAGTGTTACCGAGGATTCTTGGAGACTTCATCCCAGCTGTGTTTCCTGTATTACCCAGTGTTCTTCAGGTATACACCAGCTCTTCTCTCCTGGATCCATCTGGCAACTTGTACTTCTCTGGGCACTACACCCTCTGTACCCAACTTCAGGGGTGTACTGCACTCAGCCGCAAGGGGATCCCTCTGGGCATTTCAGCCTCCAAACAGGTACGTGACAGGAGGGTTTTCAGGGATCGTCTAAAAGCTAATAGAGTAAGAGATGGATGGACAGATCAGGGTAAGGAGTTCCATAGGCTTGGAGAGGCTTTTCGAAAAGTCCTGGAGACGAGCATGGGAGGAGGTGATGAGTGAGCCAATGAGGAGGGAGTTGCAGTAATTGAGGCGAGGAATAACCAGGGAGTGAATTAAGAGCTTTGTTGTGTCATTGGTTAGAAAGGGGCATATTTTGGAGATGTTCGGGAGGTTGAGGCGGCAAGATTTGGACAGTGATTGGACGTGCGACTTAAAGGAGAGTTCAGAGTCTAGGACTACTCCTAGGACCTTTGCATGTGGGGATGGGCTGATCATTGTGCCATCAATTTTGACAGAGAGATCAGGGGAAGTGGCATGTGGGGGAGGAAAAATGATAAGTTCAGTTTTGGATAGATTAAGTTTGAGGAAGTGGTGCGACATCCAGACTGATATATCTGATAGTAAAATAGTGATACGTGAGGAGACTGAAGGAGTGGTTTATGGGGTAGAGAAATAGATTTGAGTGTTGTCAGCATAGAGATGGTATTGGAAGCCATGGGAGGCTAGCAGCTGACCCAAGGAGGAAGTGTAGATTGAAAATAGGAGAGGTCCAAGAACAGAACCTTGGGGGACTCCAACAGAGAAAGGAAGAGGAGGAAGTAAAATTTGTAGGTAATGTTAAAGGTGCGGTTAAATAAGTAGGTAGAGAATCAGCAAGGAGTACAGTCATGTAGACCAAAGGCATGGAGTTTTTTGAGGAGGAGGGGGTGGTCAACTGTATCAAAGGCAGCAGAGAGGTCCAGGAGTAGGAGTACAGAATAGTGTCCCTTAGATTTGGCCATTAGTAGATCGTTTGTTAGTTTTAGGAGAGCAGTTTCTGTGGAATGTTGAGGACAAAATCCAGACTGAAGGGAATCAAGAAGGCAATTATCAGCAAGGTGGATGCTCAGTTGGTTGTAGTCTAGATGTTCAAGGAGTTTGGATAAAAAGGGGTGCAAGGAAATGGGGCGTAGGTTGTTAAGATTGGATGGGTCCAGCAAGGGCTTTTTAAGTATGGGGCTGACAAGAGCATGTTTTAAAGAGTTGAGGAAGATGCCAGAAGAGAGGGAGAGATTGAAAATGTGGGTTAGAGAGTGTAGAATAGAGCTAGAGGGTGAATGTAGCATTTGCGAGGAAGCAGGATCCAGAGGCCAGGTGGTAAGATGTACGTTAACAAGTAATTTAGCAACCTCATCTATAGTGGTGGGGTTGAAAGAGGGAAGTAATGATTGTGGACATGAGGTGTAAAGCATGGAGGGTATCTGAAAAGTAGGGATGAGCCGAACACCCCCCTGTTCGGTTCGCACCAGAACATGCAAACAGGAAAAAAGTTCGCTCGAACACGCGAACACCGTTAAAGTCTATGATACACGAACATGAATAATCAAAAGTGCTAATTTTAAAGGCTTATATGCAAGTTATTGTCATAAAAAGTGTTTGGGGACCTGGGTCCTGCCCCAGGGGACATGGATCAATGCAAAAAAAATTTTTAAAAACGGCCGTTTTTTCAGGAGCAGTGATTTTAATAATGCTCAAAGTCAAACAATATAAGTGTAATATCCCTTTAAATTTCATACCTGGGGCTGACTATAGTATGCCTGTAAAGGGGCGCATGTTTCCCGTGTTTAGAACAGTCTGACAGCAAAATGACATTTGGAAGGAAAAAACCCATTTAAAACTACCCGCGGCTATTGCATTGCCGACAATACACATAGAAGTTCATTGATAAAAACGGCATGGGAATTCCCCACAGGGAAACCCCGAACCAAAATTAAAAAAAAAAAAAATGACGTGGGAGTCCCCCTAAATTCCATACCAGGCCCTTCAGGCAAAAATGTTAAAAATGACAAGAGACAGTTTTTGACAATCCCTTTATTTAAATGCTTCTTCTTTCTTCTATCTTCCTTCATCTTCTTCTTCTTCTGGTTCTTCTGGCTCTTCTGGTTCTTCCTCCGGCGTTCTCGTCCAGCATCTCCTCCGCGGCGTCTTCTATCTTCTTCTCCTCGGGCCACTCCGCACCCATGGCATGGGGGGAGGCTCCCGCTCTTCTCTTCATCTTCTTCTTCCTCCTCTTCTCTTCTTCCTTGTCATAGAAATGGTCAGTCGCAGAGTAGAGAAAAAAAGGGTTGAGATGGCAAATATTTCTACGGGTAACCGTTAGGTGTATGGAGGGTGAGGAGGCAGAGGTGAGGGAGAGAGTGAAGTTAATAAGGTATTGATCAGAGAGAGGGTAAGGATAGTTGGAGAGGTTGCATGGAGTGCATAGGTGGGAAAATACGAGGTCAAGGGTATTGCCTTCAGAATGAGTAGGAGCATGTATCCATTGCTTCAGGTCAAAGGAGGAGGTTAGACTGAGAAGTTTGGAAGTTGCAGAAATGTTAGTATCAGTAGAGATGTTGAAGTCCCCAAGAATGATTGTGGGGATTTCAGAAGAGAGAACGTAGGGTAGCCAGGCAGAGGAGTCATCAAGAAAGGCTGATACTGGACAAGGGGGCCGGTAGATCACAGCTATCCTTAGAGAAACTGGGGAGAAGAGACAAATTCAATGCACCACAAATGAGGAGAGTGACAGAGAGGGAGGTGGGTGAAGTACTTGAAAGGTGCTATGTGGGTCTAAAAGGATTCCAACACCCCCTCCTTTGCATCCACTGGGTCTGGGGAGTGAGTCCAAAGAAGACCACTGTGGGATCGAGCAGCAGAAGATGTAGTGTTGGATTCGTGAAGCCAGGTTTCGGTAATGGTGAGTAGATTAAATGAGTTAGCGATAAAGAGATTGTGGAGGGAGGTGAGTTTGTTGCAGGCAGAGCAAGCATTTCAAAGGGTGCAAGAGAAAGGGAGTCTGGTCTTGGGAAGAAGAGAAATGGGGATTAGATTGTGTGCATTGCGGCTGCAGCCAGAGGGTGTATGATAATGGGTGTGTTGAGTACAGTTAGATGAATGAGGCCCAGGGTTTGGGTTACATCACCAGAGGATAGGAGGAACCAGAAGGGTGAGGGAGGTAATGTGTGATTTATATGAAGGGACATGCCCCAGTCGTTTGGAGTATTGGGCGTGTGGATTTAGAATTAGCCGGAGTTGGTGAGTGCAGTAATATGGAGAGGACAGAAGTAAGGGTGATATAAGGTGTGGGGTGGAGAAGAGGTGTGCACGGGAGTTAGTTTAAGGATAGAAGACACAGCTGTCAGAAGAAGTGGTAGACATTGCATTTTAGAAGGGGGAGGAAGAGCTGAGAGTGTAAACAAAGTCACCTGTATTATATTTTTCAAGGTATTTTCTTGTGTTCTTTGGCTTTGTGCATTCGCTGAAGTGCAGAGTCAGAAGTGCTCCCACTTATAGAAACTTTTAGGGATAATTTGGTTCCTGTCATTCAACAGATTTCAGGGTGGGCAAAGAGACCAAGCTCTCATACATGTTGACCTTTTACATGTGCTGACTTAGAGGCTCCTGTCATGATGTGGAAGTGATACTGTGATCAGAGGTTTGCTAAGGAAGAGGGGGAGGGAGGATATAACAAAAATACACTAAATCTTAAGTTTCAATAATACAAGCTGGGCTGCCAATAGCCAACCTAATTCACTGGCCTGGCAAGATAAATGCCCCCTGACTTTCAGTCTTGTACAATCATGAGCATAGGAAATTACATAAATACTGTAAATCCTCCTCTTTAAAACTTACTAATGCCCCGTACACACGGTCGGGTTATCCGATGGACAATGTTCAATCGGAGCATGTTGTCGGAAATTCCGACCGTGTGTGGGCGCCAACGGACATTTTCCATCGGATTTTCCGACACACAAAGTTGGAGAGCAGGAGATAAAATTTTCCGACAACAAAATCCGATCGCGTCAATTCCGACCGTGTGTGGCCTGTTCCGACGCACAAAGTGCCACGCAGCTCAGAAGAAATTCCGACACGGGACAGCTCGTTCTGGTAAACTTAGCGTTCGCAATGGATACAGCACTTTCGTCACGCTGCAGTGTTAAAAATGGTTTAATACAGCGCACTCTTATCTTCTTTATAATGTGACAAGAATTAAGTCGTTTTGCTGCTCATATTCACACACACTTCTCACAAAGTTTTATTTGTGTTTTTTTATTTTTTTAGTGGGATTCCCTCAATATATTGTTCTTAGTTGTCACATCTGACAGTTTTATTTTTTTATTTTTTGTTTTTTTTGATTTTCAGCCTTTTTTTTTCTTTAATGTTTGGATTTTTTCCAAGGCTGATCTTTGCTCAATGTTATTTTTATTTTTACTCCAGAATATTTTTGTGTGTGTTTTGTGTGTCAAGTTACCCCAACACCATTGATATCTTTTATTATTTAATCTCCAGGAGATTGTTTGGTGTTGGTGTCCCTTGTTCATTTCACATTGTATATTTGAAATATACCTGAATCCTCACAAACAAACTGTCATTTTTGAAGTAAAACACATAGGAGAGTATAATTCAAAACAAAAATCCTTTATTAAGGGATCAGAACCAAACAAAGAGGAAGGCAACACTGGATCAACAGGAGAAATTAGCGAAGCCTGGGACCCCCACGGCAGACATCAATTCTTCAACATCAAAATTGGTGGCCTGAGGAGTCCATATGTAAGGGAGGGCAGTCTGGTCCAGAAGTCCCAGAGATCCGGATAGCAGCAGATGACATCTGTGTCCCCAGGCTGTGGTACCACAAGAGGCTGCATCTTTTGGCCAACCAGACTGAACCCAGGGCAATCACTGTCTGGTCTTCCTTCCACGCTTCCTTCCGGGCTGTGGCTGTGCAGTTGGAGATGTGGCAGGAGGAGGAGTAGGACCTGGAGGAGGAGGAGGAGGACTGGGAGGACCTGGAGGAGGACTGGGAGGACCTGGAGGAGAGGGAGGACCTGCAGGAGGAGGAGGAGGACCATCCCAAAGCTGTGTATGAGGTGTAATTTGGCCCCTCATACCTTTCTCCAGAGCCTCTGATATGAGGGCCTCACACATGGCTTTTTGGCCCTCCTCCATCCTCTGCATTTTATATGCTATGAATGCAGCAATGTTCTCCTGCCTGGTGTGGGGTGCTCCCAGGACCTCTGTAGCCCTCCAAAAGAATGCTATAGCCGCCTCCTCTAGGGTACTCGTCCTACTGCCACTTTCTGTTTTCAGGTGTGGTGGAGGGACCTTGATATCAGCCAGCCGGCTGGGCCCGGCCACCTCCTGGCTGAGACTTCCCTGTGTATGAAAAAGGGACATGGTTGTAATGTTTTGCATCATCAATCACAATCCTAAATTAGTACTCCCAACTAACATCTAGTTATCATCATTGATTGGACAAGCAGAAATATTTAGAGGAATGCTATACCTGGCTCAATCTGGGCTCCTTCACATGTGGCCTGGAAGGCCCAGGTTGGGCGTCAGAAGCCTCAGCCGGGGGGGAAGGAAGTGTGGAAGGAAGACTGGAGAGGGATGACCTGGGTTCAGTCTGGCCTGCCAGAAAGTGCAGCCTGTCATAGTACAACATCCTGGGGACATAGATGTCATCTGCTGCTCCGGATCTCTGTGAATCCTGGACTTTCTTGCGCTCCCTTAGATATGTGCTCCTCAGGCCACCAATGAAAATCTTTAAATAAGTGATGTCTGCCGTGGGGATCACCTGCTTCACAATTTCACACAATTGCTCCAGTGCTGCCTTCCTCTTTGCTTGGTTCTTGAAATGGGGGTGTTTAATCTCCCACAGACAGGGCAGCTCACTTAGCATATCTATGAATACTGACATGAAGTCATTATCTTTCATTAAGATATCCATGTTCACTGCAAGACACAACACAAGACAAAGCCTAATGTCAGACAAAACTCTCCTAATCTTGTTACAATATAGGCCTCAATCTAGAAGCAGTATAGGCACAAGTTTGGCTCTTACCTTCGTTCTTACGATCGGCGCATCCAATGCTCCTTCCTCCGCTCACAGATCGTGTGTAATACGCACGCGTGTTACGCTTTATACACACTGCGCATGCGTGTAACTCCGTCCGCCCCTGACATTCTTTCTAGTCTATTCCCCGCCCCTTTTCGTTCGGCGCAGTGGGTGAAGAGCACATGGCGGAGTTACAGCAGGTGCGTGCTAATTCGAACAACGAGGAGGAGGAGGAGGAAAGCCCGGATCCAGGCACGTCCCGATCCAGAAGGAGATGTTTTAAGGCCACAAATATGTCATTTGGGGAGATGTTGGAGATGGTCGACATCATGAAGAAGTCCGACTATGACGGAAAATATGGGCCTTACCCCAACCCCAACATCCGAAAGGCCAAGATCATGGCGAAAGTGGTCAGGAGTCTTGAGCGGAATTTCGGGGTACGAAGGTCTAAAGATCAGCTCAGGAAGCGGTGGTCGGACCTGAAGTTGAGAGAGCCAGAGCAGTACCGAAAGATCCGGAGAGTGCTGCAAAAAAGTAAGTAGTTGTGCTGTGTTCCTATTCTTTCTGTCTTTATTCCGTTCGTTCTGCTCCATATGATTTTAGTAATTGTAACGTTTCAAAAGGTCAACTTTAATGTTCATGGGCCCATTATTCGTTTGTATCAAACATTTTTCTTTCGGCCTCTAGAACACCATTGCATTTTCACACATTTTGGGGGCCTACTTGGATGCCAAATATTTGTTTGTGTAGATGGGTTTGTTACTAGAATGAAATGCAAACTAGATTGTGTGTAAGGAGAGGACACTGAGCAGCTGTTTTCACATCTGGACACTGGAGCACTAGTGTGGGACCCCAGGACCCTTTTTATTAGGGGGGCCACACAGGTGCTCCAGTGTATACTATAGGGGGGGCTACATCTGTGAAGCTTGTACCAAACAGGTAAAGTATTGCAGCTTGACAAAGGGCAATAAAAAATATACATCTTGGAACTCGGCTAAAATAGATAATTGTACCCCACTTCCAAGCAATGTGTCCTATTTCTAGTTCTGCCATCAAATATCTGTGTGCTAATTATACCATTTTTGTTTTACATAGGGGAGAAAAGACTCGGACACCCCTCATCCCAGGAGACCAGAGACCCCCCCCCTGGAAGAAGGGGAAATACCAACCCAAGAAGCTGAGCAGGAGGAAGAAGAAGACGTGGTGGAGATTGGCACCACAACAGGTGAGTGTCTGCGACCACAGACTCAGGTAAAAGAGATGGATGGTGGCAGATTTTTGAGACCTTTTTTTTTGTTCTTTATCTCTTTTTAGGTGATCGTGATCCAGAACGCTTTACATCTGAAAGTGCCCAGATACTCATCGGGGAGATCATGGGGTGTAATCTCCAATTGCAAAACATCCAGCAACAAATCACTGATGTTATTAAAAAAAATAATAACATCATTGATGTTTTGGGGCGAATTTTTTGAATTGTAATTTTTATTGAAGTTTTAAACAGGTACATACATGTTAGGGTCATAACAGTAGTGACATATACAGATGTTCCGACTAGAAACTGTCTATACGTTAATTAACACTGTGGTGGTTTGAAACAGTAGAATGTTGAACAGAGGATGGTTGTCGAGTAGTAACAGGTTCTAGACGGGAAAGAAAAAGGGGGGGGAGGGGGGGTAGGAAATAGGAGGTGGAGGGAGAAGGGCACCAGCAGGTTATGAGTGAAGGGATAAACGATCCATAAGTTGTTTATACCAGGGTAATTACAGTTGAACAGTACATTTCGGATGTTGTAACCAAAGAGACCACATATCTTTGAATTTATGTAAACGTGAGTTTTTTCTGGCTACTATTCTCTCCATTTCACATTGAAAGTTGAGGTCAGCGATGGTATGCAAGATGGAGGGAATTCTAGCAGTTTTCCATAATCTAGTGATATTTAATTTGGCAGCATAGAGTAGGTGAATAATAATACTTCTAGCTGAGAATGGTATTTTGTCCATGCCAATATGTAGCAGGGCTAGAGCTGGGGACGGAGGGCAGGACGTCCCAGTAATGGAGGAGAGTAAAGCGAATACTTGGTTCCAAAAGGATGTAAGGGATTTGCAGAACCAGAGGGTATGTGCAATGGAACCTATACTTCCGCAGTTCCTCCAGCATGATGGAGGGTGGCCAGGGTACATTTTTGAGAGTCGGTAGGGTGTGAGGTACCATCTGTGGATGGTTTTCTGGTAGGATTCCCAGTGGTTGGAACAGTGAGATGCCTGAAAGGTGTCTGTAAAGGCCTGTAGCCATTGTGTTTGGGTGAAGGGGACCTTCAGTTCTTCGGCCCATTTATTTAAGGAGTGCACCTGAGAGCAGGGTCTGGCGTCATTAAGGCAGGAGTATATCCTGGAAATACTTTTGCTAGGGGATGGGTTAGAGAAGTAATGTAGGTAGATTGGTACAGGAATTTTTACTGTGGAGGGTAGTTTGGTCGTGGTCAAGAAGTGAGTGATTCTGGTGTACGTGTAAGCTTCTGAGTTTGGGAGTTGAAATTTAGTTTGCAGATCTGCAAACAAATGTACTGAGTTATGGTTGATCAAGTCACCAATGACCAGTATACCAGCTTTGTGCCACCGGGAGAGGTTCAAGTCTGGAATGCAGGAGGACAGGGCTCTTAGTGGTAATGATAATGTCTTACTAGGTGAGTCCCGGGGGTACGCGGTAAGAAGTCTATTCCATGCCTGTAGAGAGGCAGATATCATAGGATTAGTGCATCTAGGTGTTGTGGAGTAGCCGGCCGTCGATAATAAGAGGAGGTCAGTTAGGTTAGCCAGTGGGGAATAGGAGGTTTCAATGGTGGACCATTGTTTTTCAGGTGTAGGATGCCACCAATAGTACAGTTGGTCCAATATGGAGGCGTAGTAGTAGTTGCCAATATGAGGCAGTCCAGCTCCGCCTAATTTGTGGGGTCTAGTGAGTATGTAGCTGGCACATCTAGGTGGTTTAGAGTTCCAGATAAATTTAGTTACTTGACTCTGGATTGTGGTCAGGAGGGAGCGAGGAATAGGTAAGATGAGTGTTCGGAATAAGTAGAGAAGTTTTGGCAGTATTATCATTTTGAAGGTAGCTATACGCCCCAGTGTAGAGAGACCCATGCAGCGTAGAGATTTCAGTAGCGTGGGTAAATTTCGAGAGAAGGTATGGAAGTTCAAGTCGATCAATCGGTTTAGATTGGGGGTTAGCTGGATTCCCAGGTAGGGAATAGACTTGTTTGTCCATACATAAGGCGTGGTGGATTTTAGGTGGGTAGCCAATTGAGGAGGGAGATGTATAGGGAGAACCATGGATTTTGTGGCATTTAGTTTATAATAAGAGATAGAGCTGAATTGGTGAAGGATGTTTTGTATAGTCTGTAGGGACTGGATGGGATTAGTGACCATTAGAACTACGTCGTCTGCATGTAGACTAATTTTGTGGTCTGTACCATTACATGGTATGCCAGAGATTAGGGGTTCGGATCTTATTTTGGAGGCCAAGGGTTCCATTAGTAGAGCAAAAAGAAGTGGGGAGAGGGGGCACCCTTGCCGTGTACCATTAGATATTTCAAAAGGAGCAGATATCGTCCCCCCAGTAAACACTGTAGCTGATGGTTTAGAGTATAAGGAAAGGATTGCGTTTTGGAACCAACCGGTAATACCGAACTTTGTCAGCACTGCCTGGAGGAAGTTCCAGTGTACCCTATCAAACGCCTTCTCTGCATCTAGGGACAGAAGCAGAGAAGGCGTTCGACTCTGCGCAGCTTGAAGGACGAGGTTGAGCACCCTTCTAGTTGCGTCAGGTGCCTGTCTGCCTGGGATAAACCCAACCTGGTCTGGGTGGACCAGCTCTGGGAGAAACATCATCAGTCTGTTGGCGATAACTTTGGCGAGCAGCTTGATGTCGGTATTTAAAAGCGAGATTGGCCTATAGTTAGAGGCAACAGAGGCGTCTTTCCCAGGTTTTGGAATGGTTGCTATAAGTGAGCGCAGCATATCTGTAGGCAAAGAGCCAGAGGAACCAGCAGTGTTGAAGAGGTCAGTTAGTTTAGGGACTAAAATGGTGGCAAATTTTTTGTAGAATAGGTTGGAATAGCCATCCTCTCCCGGGGATTTATGGAGAGGGAGGGTGTTTATGGCCTTGAGGACTTCTTCATTAGTGAATGGTTTAGAGACAGTTTCGAATTGTGCCTCTGAAATTTTAGGCAATTTAATCGGGTCTAAATAGCTAAAAATTTGTTCCGCTGTAGGTTGGGGAGTGAGAGGGTCATTTCTAAGATTATAGAGTGATGCGTAGAATTCACTAAACGCATCTGCAATTTCCTGAGGGTTGGTTAAGAGTTGTTTTGAAGTGGGGTGTCGGAGAGAGAGAATTTTGGCTTTTGTGCGATGGGCTTTGACTTGTTTTGCTAGTAGTGATCCAGCCCTATTACCTAAAGCATAAAAATTGGCCTTGGAGAATTTAAAGTTAAGTTCAAATTTATGTAGCAGAAGGATGCGTAGTTTTTGTCTTAGCTCCAGGAGTTTAAGAGTTTGCATGTGGGAGGGGGAAGATTTGTTTATTTTTTCTATTTCGGAAATGTTAGATAAAACCTCGTCAATCTGCTGGGTCCTCTGTCGTCTCGCTCGTTTACTAAGCTTTATGAAAATACCTCTAAGGTAAGCTTTGTAGGTTGACCATAGTATAAATTTGTCGGTATCAGGCAAGTCATTAAGTTCAAAGAAGGAGTGGTGTTCAGTCTCTATTTCTTGTAGGACTTTAGGGTCCTCCAGAAGGGAGGTGTCAAGTCTCCATATTCTCGGTGGTCCCGGTCTACGATCTCCAAGGGTGATCGAAATAGGTGCGTGGTCCCACCATGTGATGAGACCAATATTAGAGTCCATAACATTTTGGAGTGTCCATTTGTCCACTATGAAGGAGTCAATGCGTGAGTAGGATAGCTGCGGGTGAGAAAAGAATGTGTAATCGCGTTCCGATCCATGTTGTGCTCTCCATACATCAAAGAGATCCAGGTCGTGGAGTAGGGGATTCAGGGCTGGTCGGGAATGGTCTTTGTTGGTAGAGGTGTCCATGGATGGGTCGCCGATAATGTTCAGGTCACCGCCCACGATTAAGTTGCCTTGGCGTAGAGTGTTGATTTTCTTGAAGAGGCGTCTAAGAAAGCGAAGTTGTCTGGAGTTTGGTCCGTAGATGTTGACTAGAGTGTATGTGGTTTGAGCAATGGAGCAAATAAGAATGAGGTAGCGACCCTGTGGATCGGCATAAGTGTGAAGGTGTTGGAACTGGAGAGTAGCGCGTATAGCTGTCAGTACACCATTTTTTTTCTTTGGTCCCGAGGCCAGGTATGTGGTGTCGTATCCTTTTAGCTTCAGCTTTGGAGTTTTGGATTCTGCAAAATGCGTCTCCTGTATAAAGACAACGTCCGCATTATGATTTGTTAGTTCTCTTTGCAGATTGGCCCTTTTTTGTGGGCTGTTTAGGCCTTTGACATTAAGGGAGGTTAGTTTGAGTGGCATGGTAAGGTTGTTGAGTATGGCTCTTTATATTGAGACGATAGTGCTATGCGTGGTCAGGAATGTGCCAGGAATGTTGATTAGATGGTATTGTGGTCTGAGATGATCGGGATAGGCAGGTCGTCAGCAGTGGATCGTTGGAGCAGGTCCAGAAGGCGTAGTGAAGGCTGGTGTGGGGTGGGAAGGGTAGTAAAAAGAAAGAGCCCGTGAACAATACGGGTTCAATGTGCAGAAATACTGCTGGATCTATCTAAACAGAGGGGGGATTTCCTCCAGTGGCTTCCAAAAACGTGGAGCCAGTGGATGGAAGGATAGGCTTCAAAGAGACAATTAACCGCCGTCACCCGGCTGGGTGGCATGTGAGACTTCATGTACCACTAAAGGCATCAGGCATCTTGAAGGGACCACTCGGCTTCCATTTGAGAAGGAGGAGACGGAGGTGGTTTTGGGCTATCCTCCGGTATAATGCGCCATAGCCTCAGTAATTGGAGGCCTGCCTGAAGTGTGCGCACTACATGTGTTTTGCTTTGGAACGTGATCAGCAGTTTAGTGGGAAATCCCCATTTATATGGTATGCGATGATTCTGGAGGGCTTTAGTAATTGTGGCTAGTTGCCTACGATTTTCCATGGTCACCTTGGAGAGATCTGTATATAGTGCGATGGCTGTGAAAGGATCAGGAAGGTTAGGCGATCGTTTTGCAGCGAACATCACTTTTTCTTTTGCATTGAAGAAGTGTATACGGGCTAGAACATCTCTGGGTTTTTCCGCCGGGAGGTGAGGCGGTTTTGGTAGCCTATGCGCCCTGTCAATTTCCAGATCTCTGTCAGTGAGGTCAGGTACTAGTGCGCGCATCAAGGATTGTAGGAATCGCACCAATTCGGGTGGTTGAACCGATTCGGGTACGTTGCGGAATTTGATGTTGTTCCTTCGAGAACGATCTTCGAGATCTGCCAATTTAAGATGTATTGCCTGCATTTCATCGTCATGTTCCGTGCATACATCTACCATATCATTATGAGCAGTGAAAAGGTCAGACATTTTGTTTTCAACATGCTGGAGGCGCTGGTCCTGTTGCTGCACTACAGAGGCCAGAGAGGATACTGCAGCTGAGAGATCCGTGTTCAGCGATTGTTTAAGGGAGATCAGCATGTTCTTCATTGTGAGCTCAGATAAGGGCTGATCAGAAGCAGGGAAGCTATCTATGGCTGTGTGGTGCTGGACATCAGAGGGAGGTAATGTGAAGGGCAGGTTATGGCTGCTCTGTGGGGTGTCATCCTCTCTCCTAGGTTTGGATTTCACAGGGGAGGCAGAAGAGGGTGAGCGAGGTGGAGAATACTCACAGTTTGCCTGTGAGAAGGCTGAGCGCTGTGATCTGCCGCCGCTGGTGTGAGGAGACCGCACCGCTGCATTCCTGTCAGAACTGTCAGCGCCATCTTGTCCCCTGCCCGTTCTCTCATACGAGTAGAAGTCAGTCAGCTTGTTAGGCACAGTCCGCTCTTTCCTCCTCTTTAACATTGCGCCCAGGTGCCGTGTGACCCGCGGGGGGGGTGAACGGATGATTTTCGTGGTGGATGAAGTGCTGTGAAGCCGCTATTAGCCGGGGTTGGAGCGGAGAAGAAGGATTAAGCTGCCATCACAGATGCCGGCAAGCCACGCCCCCCGTTTTGGGGCGAATTTAAACCTCACAAAATCACCTGTTTATGTTACTAAAATTTTTACAATGTTTAGAAAAGCCAAATTTGGAGGATGCACACAGTGTGCCAACATGTGCTATCTGCCATCACGGGAGATCAATGGACGCGTTTTGGGGGTGCAACCCCTTCCTCAATTATAAAGTCGCATTGAGGAAGGGCTTGCTCCCCCAAAACACGTCCCTTGATCCCCCCTGATGGCAGATAGCACATGTTGACATTCTGAACTTGGTATGCATCTTCCAAATTTGGCTTTTCCAGGGGTGATTTCCCCCCATCTGAACGCTATATCAAACACAGTTCCTAAATACTCATGTCTGATATAGCCTTCAGGTTTTACCATATGTGAACTTTGTAAGTTCAAGTTTTTTGGCTTTCTTGTTGGTTTTACACAGGCCTGTTTTATCTGAAATGGATATTTCGATTTTTGATAATGCTACTGCAAACATTGTTATACAACAAACATGTTGGTTTGTTTTAAAAACCTTGCGTAAATGCACATGTGATTGTGCAGCTATAAAAAAGTGCCTTACTCAAGAATGTGTGGATTATTGTCTCAACACTACAACACTTTTGGGGTGATGTAATTGCTGTTTTATGCACAAATGGGGGTTATTTCCTAAGGGCAATTACACTTTGCACTACAAATGCAGGTTCAGTGCAGTTGCAAGTGCACTTGTAGTGAAATGTGTTTTGGCATTTAGGAAGTACCAGCCAACACTATTTTTTATAAGGTTACCCAATCACGACATTTTCTGCACTCAAAACATTTCTGTCAGGGTCAGCTAAAACAAACACAAGCAGTAAATGTCCACCAAGAATTTCTTTTGTTTGTTTTTTATTTTAAAAAGGTGTCACAGATTCTCTGGCATATTGATAGCCCCCCTACCTGCAAAGAACTCCAGGTAGCGTAACCGGACATCACGGGCATTCAGGGAGGGCAAGCCAGGACGGCCACTTTCAAGCGCCGTCAGTGTTGATGGATTTGGGATTCCGGCCTCAGGCCCAACTGAGCCAGCATAGTTGGCTGAATGTTTTCTTAAAACATTATGGAGAACACAGCAGGCAAGTATTATATGGTTCAGTTTATACTCCGCCATATGGATGGGTGTCAGAAATAATCGGAACCGGCTGGCCAGGATTCCAAATGTGTTCTCCACCACTCTTCGGGCTCTGGCCAGCCGGTAATTAAAAACCCTCTGTTCCGGGGTGAGGGTCCTCATCGGGAATGGCCGCATCAGGTGGTCCCCCAGCGCAAATGCTTCATCAGCAACGAACACAAATGGGAGACCTTCAACATTGTCCTCTGGAGGTGGCAAGTCCAAGCTGCCATTCTGGAAATGCCTGTAGAACTCCGTCTGGGTGATCACTCCACCATCGGACATCCGTCCATTCTTCCTCACGTCCACATACAAGAAGTCGTAATTAGCCGACACCACCGCCAACATCACTATACTATTAAACCCCTTGTAATTATAATAGTACGACCCCGAGTTGGGTGGTGGGACGATGTGGACGTGTTTCCCATCAATTGCCCCTCCGCAGTTAGGAAAGTCCCACCGCTGGGCAAAGTGGGAGGCCACAGTCTGCCATTCCTGTGGCGTGGAAGGAAACTGTTGAGGAAAAAACAATAAACATTACTATTTTTTCACAGAAACATGGCAAGCAGATTATACACAAACATTATGGGGCAACCTCCAGATAGCATTTAATAAGGGGAATTTAACAAGGCCAAAGTATAAGGTACACCTATCATATTCCCCCCCCCCTCTCATGGGCCATTTCTAACATTATAGGGGGGGAACTCTTGGACAGGTAACCCTCTTCACTTCATTTTGAGATGAATGCCTAAATACAGGGTATTACTTGGAACAGCCCCTCCTTAGTTACACTATTAGCAGACCACTGGACAGGTAAGAAGTGTCTGAATACAAAGATATAAATACACATTGTACACATTTGAGGACATTTGGACATTCTGCTATTACCTATCAAGATAATAATAGGATACAAAAACTTTAAACAGTTCCATTGGAAAGTATACAGGCAGGCCCTTGCACTACATGCTTTGGGGAATTCATCCATAAATCTGACCAGTAAAGAGATGGGTATAGTGTGTATGGGTTTGGCAAAGTCAGCAGATATATGATTGAGGATAGAGAATTGGGATCAGCTGACTTAGCAGTTGGGGGGAGGGAGGGTTACCAAAAATTTGTGGACACCACAAAAAAAGCCTCTGGCACTCTGCCTGAATTTAAAGCTAAAATAACATTAACAAACATTTTAGGGGGTGTTTGGGGTAAAGCTCTACTATGGAGCTGATAAAATACATTGTTAAGTGACTACATGAGGTGAATATAGGGCAGGAGACACCATGCTGGAGAGGTTATTGAAGGGCAAATATGTATGAAGGACATAAAATAATAATTACATAAAAATCCAGCATGCATGAGAACAAAGGGGACATTCACAGCATATTACAATCATGGTAATTAGGGAATGAGGAAAGAAATACAAGATATTAGCAAACATTCAATACAATAAAATATGATATAAAAGGATAAAAATCTTACCTTCATATACTCCTTCTGTAGGACCTGGATGATGGCAGAACAGATCTCTGGGATAATGATCCCCAGAGCCTGGGGGGAGATGCCTGTCGAGAACTTCAAGTCCTGCAGACTTCTCCCTGTGGCCAAATACCGCAAGGTAGCGACCAACCTCTGCTCCGGAGTGATGGCTTGCCTCATGCAGGTATCCTGCCTGCTGATATAGGGGGTCAGCGAAGCCAACAAACGGTGAAACACGGGGTCCGTCATCCTGAGAAAGTTCCTGAAATCATCAGGATTATTCTCACGGATCTCACGGAGCAAAGGCATATGAGAGAACTGGTCACGCTGAAGCAACCAATTCTTGGTCCATGAACTCCTCCCCACCCTGTTCATGGACTGGACTTGTGTCAAGGTTAGGACCCCAACACCAAGCCCCCGCACAGCACGAACTCTACGAGGAGTACGCATACGAAACATGGCTAGAAAACGGTCGGCTGCTCAGAATGAAGTAACAGAACGCACTGAAGAACAGCAAGGCCTGTGAAGAGCGACCTGAAAAACAGCAACGAGCAGGCAAGATCACACAGAAAACTCTGATACGAACTGACTGCACGCACTGAAGAGCAGATACAAACCCACAAGCACAAACTGAACGGCAGAAAACGATCTGAAAGCCACGAGTCTGAAAAAGCGCGAATCGTCTCTCACCAAACTTTTACTAACACGAGATTAGCAAAAGGAGCCCAAAGGGTGCCGCGCTTGGTTCTGAACCGGCCTTTTCTAGTCTCGTCGTACGTGGTGTACGTCACCGCGTTGTTGGCGATCGGAAATTCCGACAACTTTGTGCGACCGTGTGTAGGCAAAACAAGTTTGAGCCAACATCCGTCGGAAAAAATCCTAGGATTTTGTTGTCGGAATGTCCGAACAAAGTCCGACCGTGTGTACGGGGCATAAGTGTTATAAATAGTAGGCATTTTAAAAAGTATTAACACAATGAACTTTTCACCAGCGAGACATGACTGCACCAGACTGCTTTTTGAGTCTTCAAATCTTAATGACATATTTTGTAATACAAATCTTTTGCTTATAAAACATAGTGGCTGTGCCCCATTATGACTGTGCTAAAGAGTTATAAAAACAAAAAAATATATTTATCGGATTGATTTTTTTCTGTAACTTACTCTAAAACAGAAACTTGGAATTAAATTCTTTGTTACTTGAACTACCAGTAACTTTTTTGTTAAAGGAAATGTGTTCTTCAGTTAAGCTTGACATGTTACCTGCAACAACTTTCTGGCTGTTTGGCTGTTAATAAAACCAAGAGAAGCCCATTTTTAGCAGTCTCTACTATTATTTATGTTTATGCTGGATCAAATTGGCTTGTCTATAGGTTTATACCTTGAATCTGAGAGCTGTAATGTGAGCCCTTGGGAATGAAATACCTGTGCTTTTGTCTCTGAGCTTCAGGTTTCTGATCCTTGTATCAGACTAAGATGCTGTATTCTACGAAGGGCAGTGTCTCTCTTTGAATTTAAAAATAAACAGGGGGCACATGCACGGAGCTCCGGAAGATGGCCGTATAGTCTCAGAGCTCCATCCTGCTCCGGCTATACAGCACTCCCAGTAACCAGTGGCATCACCTGACTACCCTCATCGCAAGTGCCTGCAAGTTGGGACACCCGAGCGGACATTTTAATGTGAGCAGGGACAGCCAGGTGTAACCTACGGGCACAGCTTAGCCCGATCCCGGAGCCTGCTGAAAATTCCAAGATAGCGGCGGCACTGCCTCTCCACGAGGCTCCTCACACAGGGATCCCTGATGATTCCTCCTGGCAGGATGCGCTGCATGCTGAGGTATGTGGGGGCACATTTACCACAATGCCACTCAGGGGCACAGCCTCTCCAGCATCCATGGAATCCCTTATACACCAGACCCTGGATGAACTCCTAATGTCCCCCATGGCTGCAATGTCTCCTAGACACAGTGAGCCCCAGCACGGGTCATATCCCACCACAACCTCAGAATATCTCTTTTATCTTCACCAAGGATTTATCTCAGACAGCTGCCAAAATTACCTCAGACGTTAAAGTGGACCTCCAGACTCTGGGTTCTCACATTGAGACCATTGAGACCAAAGTGGATGTCACAATTGTCCGGGCCAACC
This sequence comes from Aquarana catesbeiana, assembly GCF_042186555.1. Taxonomy (NCBI): domain Eukaryota; kingdom Metazoa; phylum Chordata; class Amphibia; order Anura; family Ranidae; genus Aquarana; species Aquarana catesbeiana. The sequence continues at coordinate 230,510,559 of NC_133325.1, forward strand.
AAAATACGGACTGCATCCAAGACCTGCACAATCAACTTGATGTTGCTATGGCCAAAATCGATGACCTTGAGAACAGGTCCAGATGGTCAAATTTTAGGATCAGGGGGATACTGGAATCCATCACCGATGTAAAAGAGGCCATCCGTTCCCTCATTAAGGAACTCATTCCTGAGATTTGCTCACATGGGTTAGAACAGGATTGAGCTCGTAGGGCTCTGGGCCTCCCCTGATCAGATGGTCTCCTTCAAGACATAGTAGTCAAGCCGCACTTCTACGCGGTCAAGGAGGAATTGATGAAAAAGGCCCGCTCCACCCCCATCTGCAGATTCTGGGCCATCCTATCCATATTTTTTCTGATATCTCTCCCTCCATAATCCAGAGAAGACAGGCCCTTAACCAATTTTTGACGGCTTTGACTCAGAAGAACATTAAATATTGGTGGCTATTCCCCTTCAGCCTGAAATTCGAAATTAACAACCAGCCATTCCGATTTGCTTCCTTCCCCAAAGGAGAGCACCTCCTACAGAAGTTGGGCATTATCTCCAGGGATCCTCCTTCCCCAATGCAGACTTCTTCTCTCAGCTCTTCTAAGCGCCCCCCCCAGTTAGTTCACTTACCTCCATCTGACAAAAACCCAAAACCAAAAAGGCTAAAGAGGGCCTTCCACCCTGAAATGGCTCCTTGATACCTGTTCCACCACATCTGCTCTCTTTTTGAATGGACTCTGTTTCCTATTGATCCTGTTGCACCCAAGCTGAATGACTCTTGTTCCCTACCAATTTACTGGGCTTCCGCTGCAACCTAAGAGACTGCTTCTTCTCATATCCTTCCTCTTCTCCTTTCACAGTCTCCTGTACATTATCTTCATCACCAAGGATGCAACTTACCCGGAGTCCTTCATTCTTTCTCCAAAACACCAGATGTACTCCCCTTCTGAACATATCTTCTCCATGTACACCTAAGCACTACTAACTGGTAGTTACCGACATGACTATACTCTGTACGGGTTGTTCCAATACTCACCCTCAACTCCTAGAGGACCCATTTAAGTCTCCCTAACCCCTTCCCTCTTGGATTGGAGCTGAGTTCCTATTCAGCAGAATTGGTGACTTTCTCTGGACTTGATAGGCAATTTTTAATTTTTTTTCCTCACATATCCCTATCCCACTATCCTCCCCCTATACTTAACTCCCCTACCATCCCTCCCCTGCCTTCTCCCACCTCCCCTCCCCCATACCCCTACCTGCCGAATCTTCTTGCTCATAACTTGCTTAACCCACCTAGGCATGTCTTTCCTGTTTTCTGTTTTCAGCTGATGGTGATGATGCCGAAGTTCTTGCAAACTCTCATGTTTTTAACAAGAGAGTGCTGCCACCAGAGAGGTACTCTTGCACCTCCTCCTGTCTTTGAAGATGTGGATTTTTCCCCCTCTCCTGGTCAGGATTCCCCCTCTTGTTAGAGGGGGAATGTTCTCACAAGTAAAGGGTATGGTGGGTCCTTACCACCTATACCTTTTAGGTTTTGTTCTGTTCTTCTTCTTCTTTTGACTCTTCCTTCTGGATCTTTCCTTCTGTTCTAACTTTAATTTTTTTCCTAGTGGCCGAGATGTCCTCGCATCCCTTCTGGACTTCTACTGACACTGGTTTGCACGGGGTCATTCGCTTCCTCACCGGGACTCGCATCAGGTTGGGGGTAAGTGACTGGGGTTCGTTGGCGTTTTCCTCTAAGCTGCTCCATGGCTGATCCACCCACACCAAGCCCTTCTTTGCGCATTGTCTCACACAATGTACAGGGAATGAATTTAGGAATCAAATGACGGAACATTTTTCAGTACTTTTACAATCAGAAAATAGATATATTATTTACCCCCTCGCACATCCATCCTAAATTTCCCAAATTCCACCTTGCTAATGCCGAAACCAAAACGAAAGGGGTAGCTATATTTTTTTTCCGTAATTGTAAATTTTCACTCATCTCTGAATTTAAGGATCTGGAGGATATAGATTCTTACTTGTCAAGGGCCTTATAGATGACCGCCTATACTCCTTAGTCTCATGTTATGCCCTGAATAAGGGTCAGTCATATTTCTTCAATGCCCTATTTTGTACCCTAAACCCTCTGACAGAAGGCACCATAATCTACAGAGGAGACTCCAATGTAGCATTTGATGCAGGGCTGGATAAAAACGGCCCCTTGGGGAGGAAACTGCTACGCCCCACTGTTGCTCTTGTTATATAGTTCTTACTACATCTCTAGCCCATATTTAGTAACCAAAGGCTGGGGTGTGATGGCCCCCACCCCTTGACACAGCTTGATCCCACTAGGGGTGTTGGGAGGTGGGGTTCGTTCCCCCCTTTATAGCTATAGAATAGTGATACGGTTCCCCATTCTGCAGTTCATTTTCCGAAGGCTTCTTAGTTTTTTTCACATGTCAATCATTCTTAGATATGTACCCCTGCTGTGGATCTATTAGTACAATGTAAGTTGTTATGGACCAATGGTCATTTATTTTTTTTTGTCCTTCTGTCTGAATTATTCAATAAAAATCTATTGAAATAAAAAAATAAACAGGGAGAGCCAACGTTTAAAAAGCAAGGTGGGCTATACACTTTACTTCTTACTTTTTTAAACTTTTAAAACCTATGTTAAAGAAAGAGTAGAGTATGTTTTACTGTACAACAGCCAGTATTGAAAAAAATCATTAGTAGTCAAAAAGGATTATAAAAATGCATTAAAAAAAGAAACAATTAAGAGTACTTACAGATGAATTTTGAATTACATTTTTTAATCAGTTGCATGTAGTATTAAACAATATTTTTCATATTTTCTCTAACAATGGTATGGCATCACCCAAAGTGGAACTTTACCTTAAAAAAAAAAGGTTTGAATGCAGCAAGGTGTTTTATTTTAGAAGGTATATAGACAAATACGCTGTTCACTTTGCAAGGGAAATTTAACTATGCATGAGGGCATTTTCCCCAGAGTTTAGTGAATGAATTTCTTTTTTTATCTTTGCATGTGTTTGGGTATTCTTTGCAAACTGAATCACTTTCACTAAGCTCTGGGGCAAATTCCCTTAAAAATGAATGGCCTAGTTGCCTTTAGTTAATAAGCCGCACTGTGCCTCATATGCAATAAAAGCGTCTTACCCCTCACAAACTTCTTTGGAATGCATGCACAGATCATTGTAAATGCTCAGCATTTTTTTGTGTCAGGATGAATAAACCCCACACGCTCATACACATTTGTGTACCAGATGGGGTGAAGATATCTGCACTGGTAAGATAGCTTTTTGACACTGCGTCCTTGAAGGGGAGGAAAGTATAAGAGTTTGACTTTAATATACAGTATGTTATCTTGACAGTCTAAAGTGACTTAATTCAAATAATACAATTTTGCAATGCATGCTTTTCTTTCCCTTTATACGTAAAGTCTTTCAGAAATGTTATGCACTCACAAAAGGGTGTGCAATATTATTCAATATTTAAGCAACAGCAAATTAAAATGTTGTCATTGTGCTAATCTGTGTCTACTAACACTGGACTTGATGTTATCTAAAGCAAATCTAAAGGCATTTTTATTTTTGATAAAGTAAAGACTACCCTTTTAATAAAATTATGTTTTTGTTTTTTTTATGATAAATTTAGTTTTTTTAAAAATTAAAATGCTATATGTCCTGAAAAAAATGTGTAATATGTAAGGGAGGACTACAAAAGTTAAAGTGGAATTAAACCCAAAAGCAAAAATTTAATATATTGCAGTTTACCAATTCTTAAATGTGATGACTGCATTCAATTTCCTTTTCTGCTGTTTTTCAAAAGAACAAGCTCTCCAGCAAATGTATCAGTTACAGAGATGAGACAAACTATTGAAAGTGGAATTAAACTCCAATTTTTAAATAACATTAGCAGTTAAGTCTATAATACGGCTTAACTGTAGGTGCAGTGAATATCTTCTAAACTTATATTCATATTCATATTCACTGATATTCATCCAACATGCGCTCTGAAGGGAAGGCATACCGTGCCGTTTTTTGACCTTTACTACTACTTTAACACTGTCAGGAGTGCTTACAATGATCTGCTTTTATTTATTTATGTAAAATGTATCCCAAAAGAAAAAAAAATGTTTGCTATAACTGCTTCTGAAGTGTGATCTGAAGTTTGGCTTTGATTTATTAGTGCATTAAATCTGCTAGTGCAGCTAACACTCCCCTGACTGACGTTGCTGCTGTCCAATGGTGCCCCTGTGCTCCCTCATCCAGAGTTGAGGTACTCTAATACAGAAGGTGTGTTACTGGACAGATCACCAGGTGAAAACAGAGGGAAAAAAGCCTAATGCTGCATACACACGACCGGTTTTGCTGTCAGAATAAACTGCGAAGGTTTCCCTGATGGAACTCAGACGGAATTCCATTCAAGCGGTCTTGCCTACACATGGTAAAACCAAAGTCCAACCAAAGTCCGTCAAGACCGTCAAGAACGCGGTGATGTACAACACTTATGGGACTAGAAAAAGGAAGTTCAATAGCCAGCAGCCAATAGCTTCTGTCTTGTACTTGCTTCAGAGCATGCATCGTTTTTGGCCGTCTGAACAGCATACAGACAAGCAGTTTTCCCGATAGGATTTGGTTTAATCGGAAATATTTAGAGCATGTTCCATTTCTAGGTCCGTCAGAATTTTCGAAAAAAAAAGTCCGATGAGGCATACACATGATCGGAATAGATGATGAAAAGCTTCCGTCTGACTTTTTCTGTCGCACATACTACTCGTGTGTACGCGGCTTTAGAAAAGAAAACCGATGCACTGCATCTGATTGGTAAGCTGCAATATATAACATTTTTGGTTTGGGGTTTGATACCACTTTAAAAGTGGAAATCAAGTCATTTTCAAAAACAAAAAAAAATTGAATCTCATGAGGGGATAAACCATCTAGAACAGAATGGCTAAAACCTAGATTTAGGCAAAATAAAAAACACAAAAATCAGCACCTTCCTTAAATGGAGTTCCACCGGGAAAAAAAAATACTGCAGCTGCTGACTTTTAAAATAAGGATACTTACCTGTCCAGGGCACCCGCAATGTCCTCACCCAAAGCCGACCCATTCCTTGGCTCCAGGTGGAGGCGCCAGCATCTTCAGTAAGGGAATCAGAAAGGGAAGCCTTGCGGCTTCACAGTCTGGTTCCCTACTGCGGATGTGCATGCAGTACTGCTGTCTCCCTTGTACTGCTGCGGGGGTAATAGAACTGAGGGAGTCGTGACAGGCATTTGTCAAGTGTACTTGACTATGCCCACCCTTTCTAACTAGTCCCGCCATTCATAGAAGGCACACTACAGCTTCTATGAATGAAACATGATCTATGAATGGAGGAAGGATGGATGACTGAAATGTCTGCCCTATGACTTATAGAATGTTTTTCATTTATAGAAGCTTTAGTATGACTTTTATGAATGGAGTAGCTTTGCAGAAAAAATGGTCATAGTCAGACACTCTTGATTAGTGCCTGTTATAGCTACCCCAATTCCATTAATCCTTGCAGCACCAAAAGATAATATAAGTGGGGGTAAGGGGCAGATTGGAGGAAGAAGATTTCAGCTAACAAAGGAGACAACAGCACAAGGGAAGTAGGATATGTCCCTTGTGCTGATTTTTGTATTTTTTCTATTTTGACTGCACTTAGGCTTTCAGTAAGTGCACATTCCAAAATATTTGAATAAACAAAAAAAAAACATTTATACAAATATGGAGCAGCAAGCAATAAAATGTGGCAAATCATGCTAAAATATTTAAATAATCCAATCTTTACTTGTTGTGCTGGATACAAATGCTATGCTGAACATTGAACCTTCTGTTTTTTTGTTTTTTTTTAAAGCCAGTACAAATTTTCAAGTAAATCTGCCATACTTATGCCCTGTACACACGGTCGGATTTTCAGACGGAAAATGTGCGATCGGAGCTTGTTGTCGGAAATTCCGACCGTGTATGGGCTCCATCGGACTTTTTCCATCGGATTTTCCGACACACAAAGTTTGAGAGCAGGCTATAAAATTTTCCGACAACAAAATCCGATCGCATCAATTTCGACCGTGTGTGGACAATTCCGATGCACAAAGTGCCATGCATGCTCAGAATAAATTCCGAAACAGAACTGCTTGGTCTGGTAAAATTAGCGTTCGGAATGGATATTGCACTTTGTTTTTTTTAGGCTGCAATGTTTTAAATTGTTTAATGCAGCACACTCTCTTCTTCTTTATAATGCTCGAAGAATTAAGTAGTTTTGCTGCTCATATTCACACAGACTTCTCACAAACTTCTTTCTTTATTATTTTTTGTGATTTCATCAATATAATATTTTTATTTGTCACATCTCCCGAACAAATAATATTTTTTTGATTTTTTATGATTAAATACATTTATTTTTGATTTGTTTAAAGCCTGAATTGTGTTTTATTTATCTTTTTTTTTTATACTCCAGCATATTTTTGGGTGTGTTTTGTGTGTCAAGTTACCACAACACCATTATTATCTTGTATTATTTATTAATCTCAAGGAAATTGCTTGGTGTTGGTGTCTCTTGTTAATTTCACATTGTATTTTTGAAATATACCTGCCTCTTCACAAACAAACTGTCCTTTTTGAATGAAAACACACATAGGCGAGTATAATAAATCAAACCAAAAATCTGCTGCAGCTCCTGATCTCTGTGAATCCCGGACCTTCTTGCGCTCCCTAAGATAAGTGCTCCTCAGGCCACCAATTTTGGCTTTTAAATAGGGGATGGTTGCCGTGGGGACCACCGACTTCACCAACTCCAGCAGTTTCTCCAGCGCTGCCTGCCTCTTTTGTTTATGATTATAATGTGGATGTTTCACCTGCCACAGACAGGGCAGCTCCCTGTACTTGTCTATGAGCAGGGAGAGGAAGTTGTGGTCATTGAAGCCATCCATTTTATCTGCAATACACAAGACAAACCCTAATGTCAGGCTAAAGTCTCCTAACCTTGTTTCAATATAGGCCTCAATCTATAAGCAGTATAGGCCCAAGTTTAAATGTTACCTTCCTTATCACGCTCGGCACTTACGATACTCCTTCCTCCGCTCACAGATTGTATGTACTATGCACGCGTGTTACGCTTTATATACACTGTGTATGCGTGAAACTCTGCCCACCCCAATGTTCTTTCTAGTCTATTCCCCGCCCCTTCTCGTTCGTTGCAGTGGGAAAGAGCACATGGTGGAGACAGAGCAGGTGCGTGCTAATTACAGTAACGAGGAGGAGGAGGAGGAAAGCTCGGAGCCAGAAACCTCCTGATCCCCGAGGAGAAGATTTAAGGCATCAAATATGTCCTTTGTTGAGATGGTGGAGATGGTCGACATACTGAAGAGGGCCGACTATGATGGGAAGTATGGACCTTGCCCCAACCCCAATGTCAGAAAGGCCAAGATCATGGCGAACGTTGTGAAGAGTCTGCACAGGAATTTTGGGTTACGGCGATCCAAGCATCAACTGAGGAAGCGGTGGTCGGACCTCAAATTAAGGGAGCACGAGTATAGAAGGATCAGGAGAGTGCTTCAAAAAAGTAAGTAGTTGTCCTGTGTTCCTATTCGTTATTTTTAGAATGTTCGTGCTGCTCCATGTGCTTTGCTTTACTGTTGTACAGTTTAAAATGGCAACTTTCATGTTCATGGACACATTATTTGTTCGTAGGAAACATTGTTCTATCGGCCAATAAAACACCATATTTTGTCCAGTCGCAGTTCAATACATTTTTTCTGGCCTACTTCTCTTAAAATAATTTTGGTGTCTAGAAGGGTTTGTAACTAGAATGAAATGCAAACTAGATTCTGTGTAAGGAGAGGACACTCAGCAGCTGTTTACACATCTGGACACTGGAGCACTAGTGTGGGACACAAGAACACCCTTTTTATTAGGGGGCCCACACAGGTGCTCCAGTGTATACTATAGGGGTGTCTCCATCTGTGAAGCTTGGCCAAAAACAGGTAAGTATTCAAGCTTGACAAAGGACAAAAATATTTATTCATCTTGGAACTCTGCAAAAATAGACAATTGTACCCCACTTCCAAGCAATGTTTCATATTCCTATTTCTGTCATCAAATATCTGTGTGCTAAGTATACCTATTTTTTTTTACATAGGGGAGAAAAGACTTGGAGGACACCACTCATCAGAGGAGACAACGGACCCCCCACCTCAGGAAGAAGTGGAAATCCCACAAAGCCAAGCAGAGGGAGGGAGGAGACGTGGTGGAAATTGTCACCACAACAGGCGAGTGTCTGCAACCACCGGGTCAGGTAAGAGATGGATGATGGCATACTTATAATACATGGTGTGTTTTTGTTTCTATATTTTTAGGTGATTGTGATGTTGTGGATGAAGGTCATTTCACCAGTGAAAGTGCCCATATTCTGATCAGGGAGATCATGGGGTGTAATAGGGACTTGGAAAACATCAAGCAAAACATCAATGATGTTCAAAACAAAATGAAGAACATCATTGATGTTTTAGGGAGAGTTTAAAACCTCTCAAAATCCAGAATTATTTCAGTTTTTTGGTCCGGCAAATATTCTCGAAAAGCCAAATTTTGAAGATGCACACAGTGTGTCAACATGTGCTATCTGCCATCACGGGAGATCAATGTATGCGTTTTGGGGGTGCAACCCCTTCCTCAATATTAAAGTAGAGAGAGAGGAAGGGGTTACACCCACAAAACATGTCCTTTGATCCCCCATGATGGCAGCTAGCACATGTTGACATTCGGCAATTTGTGTGGTGCATCTTCAAAATTTGGCTTTTCCAGGGGTGACTTCACCCCATCTGAACGCAATATAAAACAGTTTATAAATACTCCTGTCTGATATTGCCTTCAATTTCTATAAAAGTTGAACTTTGTAAGTTCCAGATATGTTTATTTCTTGTTGGTTTTAAACATGCCGTTTTACCTTAAAATTACATTTCTACTTTTATTGTGACCTAAAAATTTGCTATACAACAAACATGTTGGTTTGTTTTAAAAACCTTTTTTAAATGCACATGTGATTGTGCTTGTATTAAAAAGATTGATAATCAACAATGTGTGGCTTCTTCTTTCAATGCTCAAAAACATTTTTTTGTGGTAAAATTGGTGTTTTCTGTGATAATGGGGGTTATTTCCTAAGGGCAAATCCACTTTGCACTACAAGTGCAGTTTCTGTGCAGTCTCAAGTGCACTTGTAGTGCAAAGTGTATTTGTCTTTAGTAAATAACACCCAACAGTGCTTTATAATTTTACACAATCACGCCATTTTCACGACTCCCCAAATTTCAGTCATGGTCAGCTAAAAGAAACACAAGCAGTAAATGTAAACAAATATTTGTTCAGTTTACATTTTTTTATTTATTTAAAAAATGTCTCAGACATTGTCTGGCATATTGATGGCCCCCCTACCCGCAAAGTATTCCATGTATCTTAGATGGACCTCGCAGGCACTCTGGGGGGGCAAGCCAGGATGGCCAGCTTCAAGAGCCGTCAGGGTTGGTTCTTTGAGATTAATAACTCCGGCTTCAGGCCCAACTGAGCCAGCATAGTTCACAGAATTTCTCCTTAAAAAGTTGTGGAGAACACAGCAAGCCAGGATGATGTGACTGAGTTTATACTCCGCCATGTGTATCGGTGTAAGAAATAGGCGGAACCAGCTGGCCATTATTCCAAACGTGTTCCCCACCACTCTTCTGGCTCTGGCCAGCCAGTAATTAAAAACCCTCTTGTCCGGGGTGAGGGTCCTCATAGGGAATGACCGCATAAGATGGTCCCCCAGTGCAAACGCTTCGTCTGCAACGAAGACAAATGGGAGTCCTTCCGCATTGTCTTCTGGAGGTGGCAAGTCCAAGCTGCCATTCTGGAGACGCCTGTAGAACTCCGTGTGGGTGATGACTCCACCATCTGACATCCGGCCATTCTTCCCCACGTCCACATACAGGAACTCATAAGTAGCCGACACCACCGCCAACATCACAATACTATTGAACCCCTTGTAGTTGTAATAGTATGACCTTGAGTTGGGTGGTGGGATGATGTGGACGTGTTTCCCATCAATTGCCCCTCCGCAGTTAGGAAAGTCCCACCGCTGGGCAAAGTGGGAGGCCACAGTCTGCCATTCCTGTGGGCTGAAAGAAAACTGTGGAGTCAAACAAGAAAAAAAAAAATAATTTTGCACATAAACATGGAAAGCAGATTAGACACAAACATTCTTGGCCAACATCAGTATAACATTTTTTTGGGCCAGTATTTAAAGACAAAGGTATAAGGTCCACCTATCAGATTCCTCCCCCCTCTCATGGGCCATTTAAATAATGGATGAAAGGGATGTTTTGGACAGGTAACCCTCTTCACTTCATTGAGAGGTGAATGCATAAATAAGGTGTATTACTTTGGCCAGCCCCTCCTTACTTATACTATTGACAGCCCACTGGACAGGTAAGAAGTGTCATAATACAAAGATATAAATGTACACTGTACACATTTTAGCACATTTTTACATTCTGCTATTACCTATCAAGATAATAATAGGATACATAAATTTTGAACATTACCATTTGAAAGTATTCAGGCAGGCCCTTGCACTACATGCTTTGGTGAATTTATCCATAAATCTGACCACAAAAGAGGTGGGTATAGTGTGTATGGGTTTGGCAAAGTCAGCAGATAGAGGATTGAGAATAGATAGAGGATTGGTATCAGCTGAGTTAGCAGTTGGGGGGAGGGAGGGTTCCAAATGATTTTGGGACCCAAAAAAAAAAATCTGGCACTCTGCCTAAATTTAAAGCACACATCACAATTTTCTACATTTTAGGGGGTATTTAGGGTAAAGCACTACTATGGAGCTGACAAAATACATTGTTAAGTGACTACACGAGGTGAATATAGGCCCAGGAGAGCATGCTGGGGAGGTTAGTGAAGGCAAATATGTATGAAGGACAAAAAAAGGACATAAAAATCCAGCATGCATGAGGACAAAGGGGACATTCACAGCATATTACAATCATGGTAATTAGGGAATGAGGAAAGAAATACAATATATTATCAAACATTATATACAATAAAATGTGATGTTAAAGGATAAATCTTACCTTCATATACGCCTTCTGAAGGACCTGGATGATGGCAGAACAGGTCTCTGGATAATGAACCCCAGAGCCTGGGGGGAGATGCCTGTTGAGAACTTAAGGTCCTGCAGGCTTCTCCCCGTCATCAAGTACCGCAGGGTGGTGACTAGCCTCTGCTCTGGAGTGATGGCTTGCCTCATGCAGGTATCCTGCCTGCTGGTATAAGGGGTCAGCAAAGCCAACAAACGGTGAAATACTGGGTCCGTCATCTGGAGAAAGTTCCTGAAATCATCAGGATTATTCTCACGGATCTCACAGAGCAAAGGCATGTGACAGAACTGGTCATGCTGGAGCAACCAAATTCTTGGTCCATGAACTCCTCCCCACCCTGTTCATGGACTGGGCTTGTGTCAAAGTAAGGACCCCAACACCAAGCCCCCGCACAGCACACACTCTACGATGAGTACGTATAACATGGCTAGAAAACGGTCGGCTGCTCAGAACGAAGTAATAGAATGCACTGAAGAACAGCAAGACCTGTAAAGAGCGACCTGAAAATCAGTAACGAACGAACAAGAACACAATGATAAATCAATGGTAACTCGCTGCACGCACTGAAGAACAGATACAAACCCACAAGCACATACTGGACAGCAGAAATACAATCTGAAAACTACGAGTCTGAAAAAGCAGGAATCGTCTCTCACCAAACTTTTACTAACACGAGATTAGCAAAAGGAGCCCAAAGGGTGCCGTGCTTGGTACTGAACTGCCCTTTTATAGTCTCGCCGTATGTGGTGTACGTGACCGCAATCTTGGCGCTCCGAAATTCCGACAACTTTGTGTGACCGTGTGTATACAAAACAAGTTTTAGCCAACATCTGTCGGAAAAAATCCATGGATTTTGTTGTCAGAATGTCTGATCAATGTCCGACCATGTGTACAGGGCATTAGACTGTACACAAGGTCAGGACGTCTGCCCACTCACAGTGCTAAGCTATGATTCTATTATTCAGCTGTTGAATGGCAGATCCTTATTGGCCTTGAGAGGTACTGAAATTTGGTATCTGAATGAAAGTGAAGGTACTTAGGGGAGGAGAAGGGGCATAGTGCTTACTTGTTAGGCTTAAAATGCAGTTGTTCCACAAAGCAAACAAGCTGATTTGAAGCAGGCAATTGCAGGGATGCTGGTAGGTATTTGGTTCCTGTCTAAATTGGCCCTAGTGTGTGTACACTATGTGTAAGTATGCATGTTAGATAGGGACCTTAGATTGTACATGCCTTGGGGGCAGGGACTGGTTTGAATGTACAGTATGTAACACACTGTAAATTAAAGGTGCTGTAATGGTGGTGCCTACAATAAATAAAATATACAGTGAACAATCTTTGTGCATGTAACTTTGGTAAAAACTATAGTTATAGGTTGTCTAGTTTAGTGAAAATTACTACTACTACAAGTAATTGCCAGACCATTGTTTCTAATTTTTATGAACAGTCTACTGACTGAAATGGTACCAGCTGATTGGAGAAAAGCCAATGTAGCACCAATGTTTTTAAAAAGGGCCAAGATACATCCCTGGGAATTACAGACCAGTTAGCCTACCATCAATTGTATACAAGCTCTTGGAGGGGATGATAAGGGACTATATACAAGATTTTATTAATGACAACGGTATCATTAGCAGTAATCAGCATGGATTCAAGAAGAATCGTTCTTGCCAAACCAATCTATTAACCTTCTATGAGGAGTTGAGCTTCCATCTAGATAAAGGAAGGCCCATAGACATGGTGTGGTGTATCTGGATTTTTCGAAAGCATTTTATACAGTTCTCCATAAACGTATACTGTACAAAGTAAGGTCCATTGGCATGGACCATAGGGTGAGTACATGGATTGAAAACTGGCTACAGGGGCGAGTTCAGAGGATCGTGATAAATAGGGAGTACTCAGAATGGTCCAGGGTGGAAAGTGGGGTCCCCCAGGGTTCTATCCTGGGACCAATCCTATTTAATTTATTCATAAACGACCTGGAGGATGGGATAAACAGCTCAATCTCTGTATTTGTGGATGATACTAAGCTAAGCAGGGCAATAACTTCTCCGCAGGATGTGGAAACCTTGCAAGAAGATCTGAACAAATTAATGGGGTGGGCAACTACATGGCAAATGAGGTTTAATGTAGAACAATGTAAAATAATGCATTTGGGTGGCAATAATATGAATGCAATCTACTCACTGGGGGGGAGAACCTCTGGGGGAATCTAGGATGGAAAAGGACCTGGAGGTCCTAGTAGATGACAAGCTCAGCAATGGCATGCAATGCCAAGCTGCTTCAAGCAAAGCAATCAGAATATTGGTGTGCATTAAAAAGGGGATTAACTCCAGAGATAAAATGATAATTCTTCCACTCTACAAGACTCTGGTCCAGCCGCACATGGAGTATGCAGTCCAGTTCTGGGCACCAGTCCTCAGGAAGGATGTGCTGGAACTGGAGAAAGTCCAGAGAAGGGCAACAAAATGAATAAAGGGACTGGAGGACATTAGATATGAGGAAAGGTTACGAACACTGAACTTATTTTCCCTGAAGAAGAGAAGCTTGAGAGGGGATATGATTTCAAAGTACAAATATCGTACTGTGACCCCACAATAGGGATAAAACTTTTCACCGAAAGGGAATTTAATTAGACACGCATTCACTAGATTTATAAGAAAAGCTATTTAACCTTAAACTGCGTAGAAGATCCTTTACTGTAATGCCCCATACACACGGTCGTATTTTCCGATGGAAAATGTCCGATCGGAGCGTGTTGTCGGAATATCCGACCGTGTGTGGGCTCCATCGGACATTTTCCATCGGATTTTCTGACACACAAAGTTGGAGAGCAGGAGATAAAATTTTCCGACAACAAAATCCGTTGTCGGAAATTCCGATCGTGTGTACACAAATCCGACGGACAAAGTGCCACGCATGCTCAGAATAAATAAAGAGATGAAAGCTATTGGCCACTGCCCCGTTTATAGTCCCGACGTACGTGTTTTACGTCACCGCGTTTAGAACGATCGGATTTTCCGACAACTTTGTGTGACCGTGTGTATGCAAGACAAGTTTGAGCCAACATCCGTCGGAAAAAATCCTAGGATTTTGTTGTCGGAATGTCCGAACAAAGTCCGACCGTGTGTACGGGGCATAAGAGTGGTAAGGATGTGGAATTCTCTTCCACAGGCAGTGGTTTCAGCGGGGAGAATCAATAATTTCAAAAAACTATTAGATAAGCACCTGAACGACCACAACATACAGGGATATACAATGTAATACTGACATAAAATCACACACATGGGTTGGACTTGATGGACTTGTGTCTTTTTTCAACCTTGCCTACTACGTAATTAAGTAACTATTGTAGACTTGCCATTACTGTAGTGCATTTGAACTATAGTACATGTACACATGTAAATGTAATTACTTGTTTTTGCATAAATTGCTACACTATATTTCATACCTAAGTGGCTTCCACAAGGAAGTGAGACAGTACAAATCTGTGACTGCATATTAACCGCTTGTCGACCAGTTCACACCAATATACAACGGCAGAAGGGCACGTACAGGCAGATTAACGTACGTGTACGTTGCCCTTTAAGAAGCAGTTTGCAGGCACGCCCGCCGCGTCCTCCACGACCTCCATGAGTGTGATCGTGGACCCGATGTCCGCAGGGATACCCGCGATCGTCTCACGGAGAGGAAGAACGGGGAAATGCTGATGTAAACAAGCATTTCCCCGTTCTGCCTAGTGACACTGACATTGATCACCGCTCCCTGTAATCAGGAGCGGTGATCAGTGTCATGTCACACATAGCCACGCCCCCCACAGTTAGAATCACTCCCTAGGATACACTTAACCCCTTCACTGCCCCCTAGTGGTTAACCCCTTCACTGGCAGTCACATTTACACAGTAATCATTGCATTTTTAATTGCACTGATTGCTGTATTAATGTGAATGGTCCCAAAATCGCACCAAAAGTGTCTGATCTGTCAGCCAAAATGTCACAGTCCCGATAAAAATTGCTGATCGCTGCCATTACTAGTAAAAATAAATTATTAATAAAAATGCCATAAAACTATTCCCTATTTTGTAGACACTATAACTTTTGCGCAAACCAATCAATAAACACTTATTGCGATTTTTTTTTACCAAAAATATGTAGAAGAATATGTATCGGCCTAAACTGAGGAAAAACTTTTTTATATATTTTTTGGGGATATTTATTATAGCAAAAGTAAAAAATTATTTTTCAAAATTGTCACTCTTTTTTTGCTTATAGCACAAAAAATAAAAACTGCAGAGGTGATCAAATACCACCAAAAGAAAGCTCTATTTGTGGGGAAAAAATGACATCAATTTTGTTTACGAGCCACGTCGCACGACCATGCAATTTTAGTTAAAGCGATGCAGTGCTGAATCACAAAAAGTGCTCTGGTCTTTTGCCAGCCAAATGGTCCGGGGCTGACGTGGTTAAATAAGGTCCACTCTGTAGAGTACTGTGGGCCATCTCTCCAGATGGCAGTGGCCTCCAGTTCTGTCGACTTCCAAATGGTCTGGAGCTTAAGTGGTTAAATTAAATAGAAAGGCCTAACTGTGTTGCTGCTTTGCTTCAAAGATTAGTGGGGACAAATGTATGTGAATGTGTCAGGGAAGGCCCATAATGTAGATAAAGTCCCAGTGCATACATATGCGCAGATCATCAACTGGCCAGGCAGATGTGCATGGATGTGGGCATAGGCACATGCACATGCACGCTCACGCACTCATTTCACACAGGGGGGAGGCCGGGATCTGGGGGTCCCCTTGTTAAAGGGGGCTTCCAGATTCCAATAAGCCCCCCACTTGCAGACCCCCACAACCACTGGGCAAGGGTTGTGGGGCTGAGGCCCTTGTCCCCACCATCAACATGGGGACAAGGTGCTTTGGGGGGGCTACCCCAAAGCACCCTCCCCATGTTGAGGGCATGTGGCCTGGTATGGTTCAGGAGGGGGGGCACTCTCTCATCCCCCATCTTTTCCTGCAGCCTGCCAGGTTGTGTGCTTGGAGAAGGGTCTGGTATGGAATTTTGGGGGGACCCCCACGCCATTTTTTTAAAATTTTGGCACGGGGTTCCCCTTTAAAACCATACCGGACCTGAAGGGTCCGGTATGGATTTTGAGGGGGACCCCCACGCATTTTTTTTTTTACATTTTGGCTCGGGGTTCCTCTTAATATCCATACCAGACCTGAAGGGCCTGGTATGGAATTTGGGGGGACCCTCACGCAATTCTTTTTTTTATTTTGGTTCGGGGTTCCAATTAATATTCATATCAGACCCAAAGGGACTGGTAATGGACTGGAGGGATCCCATGCCATTTTTTTCAATTACTTCTTTTATCTGTATTGCTGGGACAACAATTCATTATAGCCGCGAGTAGTTTTAAATGACTTTTTTTCCTTTAGAAATGTCATTTTGTGCAGAGACTGTTCTAAACACGGGAAACATGCGCCACTTTACAGGCATACATTAGGCACCCCCCAGGTATGAGATTTAAAGGAATATTTCACTTTTATTGTTTAACTTTAAGCATTATTAAAATCACTGCTCCCAAAAAAAACGGCTTTTTTTTAAACTTTTTTTTGCATTGATACATGTCCCCTGGGGCAGGACCCAGGTCCCCAAACACTTTTTATGACAATACCATGCATATAAGCCTTTAAAATTAGCACTTTTGATTTCTCCCATAGACTTTTAAAAGGTGTTCAGCGGCTTTCGAATTTGCCGTAAACACCCCAAATTGTTCGCTATTCGGCAAACAGGCAAACACCCAATGTTCGAGTCGAACTTACGTTTGACTCGAACATCGGGCTCATCCCTACCAGTGGCCCCCAAGCCAGAGTGTATGAGAGGCCTTCCTCTTCATTTCAGGCTCACTGACCAGGTATGTGACAGAATGGTTCAAGGATCATTGTTGAAGCACTGCTGAATGTGACATACATATAATAAATAAATGCTTAGGGGTTGATATACTAAAACTGAAGAGTGCAAAATCTAGTGCAGTTGTGCATGGTAGCCAATAAGCTTCTAACTTCAGCTTGTTCAATTAAGTTTTGAAAAAAAAAATGGATGCTAATTGGTTTCTATGCAGAGCTGCACCAGATTTTACACACTCAAGTTTTAGTAAATCAACCCCATAGTGTCATAGTTATCTAATGACAATGTTTTGGTCTTCTTAATATGATTAGCATATATATTATTGTGTATGCTATATAACAAAGTACTGTGATTTTAGTTGTAGCATAGCTGAAAAAAAAATGTTGGGTAATCATTCTAAGTGAGCCTATCAACCAATATAAAAACAGGATTGCAGAAGGGTGTGAAAATATAGATTTACATTTATGGATAGCAATGAGGGAAATGCTCAAAAGGAAAACAAATAAAAAAATATCCAACCCACAGCATAGCTTGAAGCAACAACTACACAGAAGAAACTGCATTGCCAGGCCAAACTCAGTGGAGTTTCTGTTCCTTCATAGTTGAGCTGGCAACAGAAGTGTAATACTGGCATCTGAACCAAAACCCTAATAGAAAAGTAAAATGTAAGTTTATATTTAAGTCCAATTCTATAACCAAGAAAGGAAATTGATTGCTGTGCCCTGGGGTGGCAATCAAACACCCCATATAACAAAGTGCCACATCCTAATAGTAATGAATTGAAGGATAGAGAAAAATGGACTTTAAAGGCACATGTAAAATACTATAACAAATGTTTAATAGTTCACATATATTGACTATATATACAATGCACATTGAATAAAACACATTGACTAATGATTACAAAAAGAAAGGACCCATTGATCAACCAAAAAAAATTGTTATGGCATTTTACACGTGCCTTTAAAGTCCATTTTTCTCTATCCTTCAATTCAATTCTATAACCAGCCCATAGTAGATTTCTATCTTCCATCCCATGAAATTCCAACTGTTTGTTTTCTAGCAGAACATGTTAGGATGCCCAGTAACACATATCCAGGCAAAAACTAGAAACTAGTTTCTGGTTGCAAACTAAAAGATATAGTTTTAGATGAAAAAATATTTAATGTAAATGTCAAGCAAACTATTTTGGTTCCTGTCTCTGTTATTGATTAGTTAGGTTTTCTTGTTCTAAATATTGAAATTTTTAGCCATTTACCTCTGATTGCCATCCCATTATAGGGTAGTGTATATTTTTCATTGCTAACATGTCTACATTTTATGGAGAATTTGGGATATTATCAAGATAAAAATTATTGTACATAGCATTCCTGAAAACTTAACTATTTTTGCATGTATTCCCAAACTGTTATGATACTCTATATTTCCTACCTATTGGTTGTTTTACTTGTTACCATTTTTTGCATACTTAAAGGCTGGAAAAAGCATTGTTTTCTGTCCCTACTAAAACATGATGGTTAATTAGTTATTTGATTATGATAATCAGATACACTAATCACAGCAGACTTGATGAAAATTCAGAAATTATCCCTAGAGGGCTTCGGTCCAGTAAATGTGTTGACAGGCTATTTATTATTATGATGGTGATGCATCACAATGCTTTCTGAAGAAACAAAGACAGTCTGCGAGTATGGTGCATAATAATAAAGAACAAAGCAAACGTAGCAAAGCTAGATTAAAAACAAACTGGGATTGTGGCAAGTGGCAAGCTCAAACCAATCACAGTTCACCCCTATGTTTTTCATTCTACTGTCAAATGTTTTATAAGGAACAATGAAACTGTTTTGTATTGAAAATCAAGTACACTTATTAGAATAATTTAGTTAATTTACTGTATAATTATGATCATTATGTTGTCATTAATTTAAAACTTTTGTTATGTGAATTTAAAGATATCAAGAATAATCACTTCTAATATTAGCTGAGCTTATGTGTATAATGTTATTGATATATTACACTAACTATTTTTTTAATCATCAGCTGTAGGCTCTATTAGCTGCATTACCATGTCTTTGAACATACAATATTCTGCCTAACATAAGGAGAAATTTGATTGCCGCTTCAACAAGGACATTTCTTCCAATCACAGTAGTGCAAGCATATGATTCAGTGTGCATTCATTGTTCTTCAAAATGTTCCACTTCTGACAAAAAGCTGGCCTCAGCGATGATTACAATAAGTAATATAGTTTAAACCTGGAAAACCATTACCAATAAAGGTAGTTCAAAATTGATTACAAAAAAAAAAATGTAAAAAAAAGAAAAAACTATTGGCACATTTAGAAACGACAAAGTGTATTTTCAGCTCTGGTCCTGATTATTCTAAATACTTGAGATCAGGTTGGACACAGCAACTATTTTGAGTTGGAAGGACACAAGCACTGATTTGAGAATGCTCACATAATGATATGTGTAAAGATTAAGTTCAGTTATCCAGTCATGTAAAAAATATATACCTATCTACTTTTCAATCTACACATCATTGGAAAATTGAAGTGAATATCTACCCAATTTATTAGGTGAACATTTCAAATCCTTTAATAAATCTGTCTAATGGTATCTAATGGTATCATGTTAGTACTTGCTGAGTTATGTTTTTTTTTTTTTTTTGGGAAATATTTTTATTGGTCTAGCTTGAACTGATGTAAGTACAGTATATATGTGCCATACCTACCTGGTCCCTGTAGAAACGGGAAATCACTGTGGATGGTACAATTAAGACAGTGATTGCTGCTAGTTTACAGATTCCATGGCAAGCAGATGCCCTGATGCATTGTGAACACAGGAGACTGGCTGCACAGCATGGGCGACATTCACAGACCATTTGCATTTTCTCTGTGATTGCAAAGCATTCTCTCATTGGAAGAGGTGGAAAGGCAGGGCAATGACTTCACAAACTCCGCCTCATACAATCAAAGAATACCTTGCATTCACTGAGAAAAATGTAAGGCTTTCTCTGAATAGTGCCCAATTCCCAGAAAGCAACCTGCTATGTTCATTATGCATGGGACCCAAAAAGCCAGTAGCAATCGCTGTAATAGTGGCACATACTAAAACTATTTCCATCTTTCACATGGATCACTTGCATCAGTCCAAGCTAGACTAATGTGACCATACAAAAAAGCCATACCTAAACTTCACAGCTTTAAATGCAATACACTTAATGTACTTGTACATTAAATGATTACCAGTCACATTACTAGCATTAGGTGTAGGACCAGATCAGTATCATTTATTATTCCTGAAAAAAATCCTGACAAGATTCTCTTGACTTCTGACATGCATATACTTAAAGGTTAATGATAATCAGAGACTTCTAAGTGTCACCAACATGAATGCAAAATCTTCAAGCATCCATAATATATTGTAATTGCAGCCTGCATGGCATCATGCTATTACATTTTAACATTTTTATTGCACTAAAGCAAATGATTCTTAAAGTATTAAATGCTCCCTTTTTATTAATGCATACTTAATAAATTATGAAGAACTGCCCAGTACACCATTTGAACGGTATGTGTGTATAAACATTTACTGAGATTACTGTACACTGCAGCTGGCTCTCTTTGACAGTGCACCACTCCCTTGAACTTCTGGGTAGGAGAAGGCGCTTATTTAACATCTTCCATGCACAGTTCAGAAAGAAATGCACAAGCACAGGGAGTAAGGAGGATGAGAGAGCAAGGTAAGCAGCTTCCTGCTGGGCTATCTCTTTCTATGGATGCATGCAGTGTCTGCAGTTATCAGCTCCACAGAGCCTTGTAAAGAAATGGACTCACCCAAAAAAATAGGACTTGAGGAAGGCTATTTAAGAAAAAGAAAGTTGTCAAACACAAATAAAGGCTTAGAAAGAAAATTATGAAGCAAATGTGGTACTGATGTCTGTGTGGGTTTAATAATAATTTAAGCCGATCAAATACGTCCATATCTATTGTGAATTCCATTGATAGCCACACCAACTGTCCATTCTGAGAAGAACTGTCACTGCCATAAGTTCAAATACAAAGTTGAGAAATACTTTTTTCTTTGTTAAAGGATACGTTCACCTTTTGTAACATGTTACATGCTATACCCATATTCAGGAATGTAACATATAACAACCCCCTCCCCCGATCTCCCTTTTTGACAGCAAGTGGGGGATCTTTACCCCCACTCACTGTCACAATCCAAAAAAATGAGACCGGGCAGCTGTATTTTAGTTACAGCCTTGCAATGTGTGCTATACTGGGACCAGTGCCTGTGGCTCCATCCTTTCCTTAGTTATATTGTCCAACTAGGTGCCATATGCAGTGTAGCCAGGTAGTTCTCAGCAGTTTCTCTCTGGGCAGTCAGAGGTGGCAGATGGGGCAAGGGGTGTTGCCACTTTCTCCACTTCTCACGTATGTGGTTTCGTCATTCTGACTAATCTAGCAGCTGAAGATGGAGAAGGAGGGAAATCAGAGATAGGAGCCTTGTAAGTCATCCCTTAACAGCCATTCAGTAAGTAACTGACTTACCGCACTGCCACTACATACTGCTCACCATATGCTTGCCTGGGCACACCCTATTGAACCCATGCGGACAGATTCCCCCTGCTGATATTTTACCAAAGCCCCCTAACGCAGCTCCTAAAAAAGTTGAAAATAAAAAACAAAAAAATAAATTAATAAAACATTACTGACACCGTCCGCTGCCCTCCTGACACCAACCTCTGCCCTACTGACAGCAACCTCTGACCTACTGACAAGTCCACTGCTCTATTAACACTGTCCATGTTTTAATACATTTGGGGTGCACACCCTAATGCAATAGGCTGTGCACACCTATGCTGCTTACTGACCACCCTACCTCTACATACTACTTAATAACTGCCCTGCCAATACATGCTGCTCACTAACTATACTGACACAACATTCTACTCACTGATTTCCCTGACAATACATACTGCTCACTGACTGCCCAGACACTACATACTGTTCACTGTCTGCCCCATGCTACATATAGTCCACTGACTGCTGTATCACTACGTATTATTCACTGGCTGGCCTGAAGTTTCCTACTGCTACATGCCATACACTCCATAGCTCTGCGCTGTCATTTTTTACTGCTCTGCACTGCATACTGCTCATTGCACTTTCCAATGTTCTGCTCTGCACTGACACTACAGTCACACTAAGGGCAAGGGGGGTCCTGTCAGGTAGACTGTATAGGTCCCCATGATTTATAAATGTGGCCCTGATGTTTGCCTGTGTTTGCTTTACTAGGGCAGGAAAGGACTTATACGAAAAAATAAAAATAGTGCATTCAATTATAAAAAAGATATATCTCTTAATAATGTTTAAAACATATACAAAATAGAGATGGCTGGCGGCAAAATGGCTGGGTCTGGAGAATCAATTGTCTCCCAGCAATACCAAAGGTTAGGTCTAAAAAATGTAGCAGGTATGTAAAAAAATGTGGACTAATTGCATAGTGTATAGCCTCCAGACTCCCTTTACTATGTCCGTTGAAAGAAGATTTGAGGAAGGGTGTTCAGCCTATAGCCATAACTTTTGCTGCTCGCTGCCTTACCCCTGGATTTAGAATCCCCCTTCCCCATTTGATTGATTGATTTGCTGTCTTCCTATCCACCTTGTGGAAGGGCAGTAAGCCTATGGCCATAGCTTACCTCTTTCTGTCCCATTTCCTCCTCATCAACACCACCCCATTCCTTCACTTCCCATTCCTCTTCTGGTTCCTACTGCCTCATTGAATGTCAAAAGTTGGTGGAAATCAGGCCCTCTGCAAAAAATATGGGCAAAGCCGTCTTTTACCATAATTGCATTAAGACGGTTGACATAGGAACGATATGTAGGGACATTTTACTTATACACCAGCAGCAGATACATTAACCACTTGCTGACCGGCTCACGCTGATATACGTTGGCAGAAGGGCATGTACAGGCATATTAAAGTACCTGTATATTGCCCTTTAAGATGCGGCTTGTGGGCACATGCGTGTGATCGCAGGGATTGTGGGGAGTGTGATTGTGGGTCCCGCGTACTCGATGTCTGTGGGGAGACCCGCGATTGTCTCATGGAGAGGAAGAACGGGGAAATGCTGATGTAAACAAACATTTCCCTGCCTAGTGACACTCACACTGATCACAGCTCCCTGTAATAGAACACATCCCTAGGACAAACTTAACCCCTACAGTGCCCCCTTCACTGCCAGTCACATTTACACAGTAATTAATGCATTTTTAATCGCACTGATGGCTGTATAAATGTGAATGGTCTCAAAATAGCACCAAAAGTGTCCGATCTGTCCGCCATAATGTCGCAGTCATGATAAAAATCACTGATCGCCATCATTACTAGTAAAAAAAAATAATAATAAAAATGCCATAAAACTATCCCCTATTTTGTAGACGCTATAAATTTTGCGCAAACCAATCAATAAACGCTTATGGCAATTTTTTTACCAAAAATATGTAGAAGAATATGTATCAGCCTAAACTGAGGAAAAAAAATTTTTATATATTTTTCAGGGATATCATAGCAAAAAGTAAAAAATAATGCGTTTTTTTCAAAATTGTCGCTTTTTTTTTTTTTTATAGCGCAAAAAATAAAAACCACAGAAATGATCAAATACCACCAAAAGAAAGCTCTATTTGTGGGGAAAAAAGGACGTCAATTTTGTTTGGGAGCCACGTTGCACGACCGCGCAATTGTCAGTTTCAGGGCCGAATCGCAAAAAGTGCTCTGGTCTTTTGCCAGCCAAATGGTCTGGGGCTGAAGTGGTTAAACAAGGCCAACTCTGTAGAGTACTATGGGCCATCTCTCCAGATGGCAGTGGCCTCCAGTTCTGTCAACTTCTCATAAATAATTTGTGGGGCTATGGCATGAGAAGTAGAAGAGGTTGAGAAAAAGAGCACATTTTCAACATTTTTAGTCAAGTGGCTGCTTTGCTTCTAATGGGGCGTACACACGGTCGGACTTTTCAGCTACAAAAGTCCGACAGCCTGTCCGACAGACTTTCGACGGACTTTTGACGGACTTGCGGCGGACTTTCTAACGAACAGACTTGCCTACACACGATCACACAAAAGTCCGTTGAATTCTTACGTGATGACGTACACCGGACTAAAATAAGGAAGTTGATAGCCAGTAGCCAATAGCTGCCCTAGCGTGGGTTTTTGTCCGTCAGACTAGCATACAGACGAGCGGATTTTTCGACCGGACTCGAGTCCGTCGGAAAGATTTGAAGCATGTTTCAAATCTAAAGTCCGTCGGATTTGAGGCTGAAAAAGTCAGTTGAAAGTCCGGAGAAGCCCACACACGATCGGATTACCAGCCAGCTTTAGTCCGTCAGCGTCCGTTGGATTTTTGTAGACGAAAAGTCCGACCGTGTGTACGCGGCATAAGAGGAGTAGAGAAGGATGAGGTCGAAAAGAATGAAAGGAATTGAAGGAAAGTGGCTGTTCTGCACCTGAGAGGAGAAGATAAGGAAGAGGAAAATAGCACATTAGCAGCACCTGCAAGCAAGTGGCTGCTCTGTGCCTGGGAGAAGTAACCCATGCGTGCTGTAACTGTATAACTCACCCTCCCCCCAGAGATTTAAAAGGCAGATGTGCCCTGGCACCAGTTGGTGCAATCTGACCATTGCTTTTCCCTGCTCACGTCCCACTACCACCACGTGCAGAAACTCTGACTCTCACTTTATGGCTGCCTGACTTTTTTTTAATGAAGGAGATTGCCTAAATTTATTGGCAACTATAGAAATGGGGGGATAAATGTTTAGTGCATTGGCGCACACTTCATCACCATACAAGTATGCGCTGCAGCATAAAATTGAAAATAAAATATACCTCACCCCAAGAAAAACGTATTTAGGAAAGAGCAAACTGCCTATGGCTTTAAGATTCTACATTTAATTTTTGCTGCTGCATGAGGATTTCTTTACAGGGGGCTGGATACAACCCTAAATAAAAAAAAGGATGTATTCACTGTTAATCTAAATTTTTTTGTGAGGGTTTATTTATTTTTTGTTCATTGGTCATTTTTTCCTACCTGAATACCTATGGATGCTGGTATTTAGGAGTTATAATTGGAAAACATTTCATTAAGGTCTTCTTCTCTAATGGTTTAACATTTAAACTCCCTTTCTGCTGAATTACATCTACTAGTTACATTCCACGTCAATTTGTTATTATTATATGTGATTCTTTGTCATATATAACAATATTACCCCTTATTTGAAATCAGGAAATATTTCCTAAAATAAATGTAATTTATTGTAATACGATAATATAATATATTAACTGTCTTTACTGCCTGTCTTATTTTTGTTTTTAAGCTTCAAGGCTAATTATTTTTATCCTGTCTGTTCAAATGAATAATTAAAAAAGTCAAGACAAGAACAGATAAAAACCCTACGGTATGAAGTAGAAATGTTTTCCTGTGCTGCTGATTCCTGAAAAATACCAGATGAGGCTTTGCATGTTTCACAGAAAAGTCAACATCTGTTCTTCACGGTGAGAAGATATTTTAAAAATACAAGACCCTGGTTACAGATTTTAAGAATTGGAAGAATGGAAGTATAATAACCTAAAGATAAATAAAAAAAGCCACGTTCTAAAATGTGTTTTAAATACATTATTACATGTTATTGTATTTAATCTAAAGCATTATAACTTCAACCTTACAGTTTTGTATTTTCCTTAAAGCAAACCTTGCATGTGAGAGTGAATTCCACTTTCCTGGGAGCCCCCAACCTGAAAAAAAACCTGAACAACTAAACCCTTTAAAAAATAAAAAAGCCACTATCGACTGCATACCTATAACTGCTGCCTTTTGAGAAAGCAGAATAAGAATAAAGGCATAATAATACTATATAAATGCACTCCAGCAGTCCAATGGCATATATTTTGGGGGGGATTACATATAGGGAGATCTTGCATTTTCATCAACCACCCCCCCCCGTCAAAAAAATTAGGAATATGTTATTTTTGTTAACATAGAACATATTCAGATGTTAGGAACTTGTGAATAATGCATACTGAAATGAAATTAACCTCAAAGAATGAAATAAATTAAACTTTTGGGGAAGGAGGTATAGCATCATGGATAGCAGTGATAGCAGTGACAGTGATTGCTATGGAATAAATGACCCCAAGGATGACTGTCCATAAACCGTTTTACAGTGGGGACGAAAAGTATTCAGACCCCCTTACATTTTTCACTCTTTGTTATATTGCAGCCATTTGCTAAAATCATTTAAGTTCATTTTTTCCCTCATTAATGTACACACAGAACCCCATATTGACAGAAAAACACAGAATTGTTGACATTTTTGCAGGTTTATTAAAAAAGAAAAACTGAAATATCACGTGGTCCTAAGTATTCAGACCCTTTGCTCAGTATTTAGTAGACGCACCCCTTTGATATAATACAGCCATGGGTCTTTTTGGGAAAGATGCAACAAGTTTTTCACACCTGGATTTGGGGATCCTCTGCCATTCCTCCTTGCAGATCCTCTCCAGTTCTGTCAGGTTGGATGGTAAAAGTTGGTGGACAGCCATTTTTAGGCCTCTCCAGAGATGCTCAATTGGGTTTAAGTCAGGGCTCTGGCTGGGCCATTCAAGAACAGTCACAGAGTTGTTGTGAAGCCACTCCTTCATTATTTTAACTGTGTGCTTAGGGACATTGTCTTGTTGGAAGGTAAACCTTCGGCCCAGTCTGAGGTCCTGAGCACTCTGGAGAAGGTTTTCATCTAGGATATCCCTGTACTTGGCTGCATTCATCTTTTCCTCCATTGCAACCAGTCGTCCTGTCCCTACAGCTGAAAAATACACCCACAGCATGATGCTGCCACCACCATGCTTCACTGTTGGGACTGTATTGGACAGGTAATGAGCAGTGCTTGGTTTTCTCCACACATGCCACTTAGAATTAAGGCCAAAAAGTTCTATCTTGGTCTCATCAGACCAAAGAATCTTATTTCTCACCATCTTGGAGTCCTTCAGGCTTTCATGTGCCTTGCACTGAGGAGAGGCTTCCGTCGGGCCACTCTGCCATAAAGCCCTGACTGGTGGAGGGCTGCAGTGATGGTTGACTTTCTACAACTTTTCTGATTTACTGCTACCATATTTTTGGGGAGTTGGTCACAGCCACATTCCAAAAACCCAGTAACAACTCAACTCAAACTTAACAAAAACAAATTAATACAGAGTTACAATGTACAAATAGGAACTGCTTTATTTGCCAAAGTATTTGTACTTCTGTTGAGTTAGTCTGGGCACCCCTGCCATCCAGCACTTTAATCCGCACTGTAGCACAGATTGATCAACAACACATCTCTAGCCTACTGATTGTACTGTAATGGAGAATAGGTACACTGATGAAGTCATATCCCAGGTCTTTCTGCTTTTTCTCCAGTCAGTATGCTTCTTGTCAGCCCATGTGCACTGTAGAAGAGTGTGATTGGTCCCTAAGACTGTCCCCTTCACAGTCTTAACATTAATTTGCAGGAGATTTTTAGAAGGCATAGATCAAGACTTTACACTAATTTCATTTAAAATTACATGATTTTTTTAATGCATAACTGGTTTCATTGATGCTTGTATTATATCAGCTTAGGATTCAGCTTTAAATTAGTGGCGCTCATCCATAGAGGGCACACGGGCGCCGCCCCCCCATCATTGCCTCCGGCCCTCGATCTACATATCAGGGTGCCAAACTATGGATTCCAATGGGGGTGTGTGTGTGTTTTTGAAGCACATGATTAGAGCCAGAGGCTCTAATAGGCTTCTAAAAAGGTGGGCTTGGGGTGCAATGCTCTGCTCCCCAAGCCCACCTTTTTTGAAGCCTATTAGATACTCTGGCAAAGAAATCCCACCCAGTTGTGTAGCCATAGAGAATGAATTTTTCAATATTTTCACACTAAAGTTCCTCCCTGCCAATCAGGAGGCAGGTCGTGAGACCTGTTTCCCGACTGGCCTAAGCATCAGGTGATCCTATGGGATGCCTAGCACTTAGGATGAACAGAGAGGAGACACACAGTGAAGGAAGCTGCGGGAGGAGTGGACACAGAACTGCTGCCCACACCCCTGGAGAGGAGGAGAGGACACCACAGCCTGCCAGCCCTTGATCGGGTAGGTGACTGACTGCCGGCCACCCAGGGGGGGTGGGGGGTTGTCTGTGCCATGCTGCTGGTGTCATGTAGGGGTGTGTGGTGTCAGTGCTGGGCTGCGGGCCTCCCGGGGGGTTGTGCTGTCAGTGCTTCACGGCCGGATTCCCGGAGGGGGGGTGCTTGTTTGCCACCCCCCCCCAAAAAAAACACCAGCCATCACTGACTTTAATTCTGAAATATTTGTCAAATAATGGAATGTATAGTTCAGTTTATTTTATAACATGATGACATAAAGTAATCAATGGCGCCCGTGTGCCCTCTATGGATGGGCGCCACTAATTTAAAGCTGAATCCTAAGCTGATATAATATAAGCATCAATGAAACCAGTTATGCATTAAAAAAATCATGTAATTTTAAATGAAATTAGTGTAAAGTCTTGATCTATGCCTTCTAAAAATCTCCTGCAAATTAATGTTCAGACTGTGAAGGGGGCAGTCTTAGGAACCAATCACGCTCCTCTACAGTGCACATGGGCTGACAAGAAGCATTCTGACCAGAGAAAAAGCAAAAAGACCTGGGATATGACTTCATCAGTGTACCTATTCTCCATTACAGTACAATCAGTAGGCTAGAGATGTGTTGTTGATCAATCTGTGCTACAGTGTGGGTTAAAGTGCTGGATGGCAGGGGTGCCCAGACTAACTCACCAGAAGTACAAATACTTTGTCAAATAAAGCAGTTCCTATTTGTACATGGTAACTCTGTATTTATTCGTTTTTGTTAAGTTTGAGTTGAGTTGTTACTGGGTTTTTGGAATGTGGCTGTGACCAACTCCTTTTGCATTACGGCCCTAAAGAATGCATGCAAGTAGGAAAATAAAATAAAACCATGGGTGCAAGTTTCCTGTGTTTAGAAGCTGAAGGAAATTTAGTTTACCAATTACCAACAAATTTGCCAAGAGTTTTGCCTGCTTTTGGTGTACCGAAACATGGTTTGTAGGACATAAGGATAAACTTTGCTTAAATTTCACATAATAATAACACAAAGGTGTAGAGTTGAAGCCTGAGATGTGCAATATATACAACAGAATGTTTTTTCACATTTGCAATATTAGCATAAGAAAATGGATATAAAAAAATTAAAAATTACACATGTATTATGGCTAAACAAAGTATGTATTTCATTTTAGCCAAAGTGGCTGTAATTGTAAAGGTATTTTTCTAAAGTTGCGTAACACCAATGACTGACGAACATAAAATATAGGAATTTTGCCACACTACTCACAAAACAATGCCTTTTGAATTATCAGATAAGCCCTTTATGATTTTACATAAAGTGTTAAAGCAAATGAAATTCATTTGTCATATGAGATGCACAATACACATGTGTTACTAATTGCTGTACATCTTTTTTGCTAGATACCTACATATTGCTGTATGTGTTTTTAAATCTTTGCTGTTTATTGTGCATGTATTTTTCTCTACATTCCAAATGAACTACAGTATCAGTAGCAGCATTGGTTTGACACAATCAGCTTTATATTCTGCTTTATATTCTGCTCAGTGCTAACACCAGGCAGGTTTAAGGATAATTTTTGAAGCAACCTTCATGTTACTTTTTCTCTATTTGGTCTTTATGCTATGTCTTTTTGTTTTTGTCTTGAAACTCCATGTTGGAAGAAAATTGAATGTGCCTCAAACGTATTTTTTTTATGTCTTGCAGACCTGTATCAGCTTTGTTGTATAAATTTGGCCTACTGACCAGCATATTTGCTGAAATTAACAACTACTCACTGCAAGTCACCAACATTTTTTTTTTAAATATGCACAGAAAAGGCACCAAAAGATGAACATCGGTGCCGCATGTTTAACGGGAATGCCACTTAATAAATCATAGAGACTAAAGTAACTGAATTAATTGCTAGTCCATAGAGACTATACATGGCTTTTATGTGGACTATGGCATGATATAATTGTTATGTTTGAATTTTCTGTAGGTCTCATGGTGAGTATTCCCTAACTAACAGCTATTGTTGTAGGCTGCAGAGTATGGATTTTATTACTATTAGGATTTGTTAGACTTTAATAAAACAAAATGATTTCATAAAATTAAACGCCTTAACCAGATACTGTATTTAATGCCTTTTACTTATCCAGTGTTAATGTGTAATGCCAAGGAGATTGTCTTGCTTGAAAGTGAAAACTAACTTGCCTACTCTCAAAATCTATATACTGTATTTATTGGCGTATAACACTCACTTTTTCACGATGAAAATCGGATGCAAATAGCGCGTGCCTGTTATACGCCAATACTTCAATGTTAGCTGCCTCGGAGGGAACAGGGAGGGGGGTGAGATGAGCGCCGTCAGATTACATACAGTGTGAATCTCCTGTTTACTTGGCGGCTTCTGTAATAGGAAGTCCCGTCTTCTGGGCCGCCATTGGACCACTGTTCTGTCTATGATAGAAGATTCTCACTGTATGTAATCTGTCAGCGATTGTCCCGCCCCCCTCCCTGTCCCCTCTAGGCTGCACTGATGGCAATGGTGAGGCTGCTGCACTGATGGCAATGGTGAGGCTGCTGCACTGATGGCACTGGTGAGGCTGCTGCGCTGATGGCAATGGTGAGGCTGTTTCATTGATGGCAATGGTGAGGCTGTTTCATTGATGGCAATGGTGAGGCTGTTTCATTGATGGCAATGGTGAGGCTGTTTCATTGATGCCAATGGTGAGGCTGTTTCATTGATGCCAATGGTGAGGCTGTTTCATTGATGCCAATGGTGAGGCTGTTTCATTGATGGCAATGGTGAGGCTGCAGATGGGCATTGATCAGGCTGCATTGATGGCAATTGTGATGCTGCAGATGGACACTGACCCTTATTTTGCTGCAAAATTCCTTATTTAAAAGTTTTTTCCTGAAACTTCCCTCTTAAAATGAATGTGCGTGTTATACCCCTGTGCGTGTTATACGCCGATAAATACGGTATCAAAATAAATATTATTACCTAAGAAACTAAGGCCAGAAACCACAAGTTTAACCATTCATGTTGTTTAGGCTATTTTAGTGTTGGCACGTACAGTATACTACACTTGCATTCATCTTGTTTCATAATGCTTTCACTCACTGGTGTACAAAAATTGACAATGGCGGCTTTGGCTGCAAAGATGAAAGAATGGACTGACAAGTACTATATTGCAAAACATATGCAAAGTCACCCACTGATCTATTACAATTCATTAAATTACCTCAAGTAGGGGTTAGAAAACATCCTGACAAAGGCAAAGGTTGCAGGGGATAAGTGGCCAGAGAACAAGGA
Source organism: Aquarana catesbeiana (assembly GCF_042186555.1). Taxonomy (NCBI): domain Eukaryota; kingdom Metazoa; phylum Chordata; class Amphibia; order Anura; family Ranidae; genus Aquarana; species Aquarana catesbeiana. Next base: position 230,542,085 of record NC_133325.1, read on the forward strand.
ATTCTGCACAGCCTATAACAGACATTACTTTACTGCCATAATACTGGAGAGTATTAGCATATGATACATGACTGTTATTGGGAGCCACAGTAAAGAAACAAAGAATAAAGGAAAATAACAGGCCACTGAGGCCAGGAAGTAAAAGCACTGTTTATACTGAAGAAAATCCAATAATTATATCTATTAACCTATACAAATTCATATAACCCATCCATAACCATGACACATATTAAGTCAAACCTATACTTTAAAAAGTCTGTACAACTAGCTTTAAAATGACCCCTTCATATGTGCATCCTTTCTAAAAGACTACATCTAATTCACATTTTACTGTTTAGATTTAAAACAATGGGATAAGAGGAAAACACTTGATTAAAAGTGTTATTATCCATGACAGTATAAATAACCCATGGGAAATAAATCAGGTTAGTTTTACCAGTTCCATATGATGCAACTAATTCATCTGGGGCAATCTACAAGCCTTCACAATTGAATGTTCTTGTTACTGGTGCTGCTTAGGCAATAGGCTGTTCAGACTATGCAAGGAAATCTCAGTGGGCATTGTGATGTCATATACGATATCCAAGTCACTGCTTAAACAGGTTTTTGCATAGTGTTACTATTAAAGAGGGACATTCAGCCAGCATGTACAATGTGTATGGAATGCTATATAACAAATCTAGTTTCTTTTTAACCACTTAAGCCCCGGAGGATTTGGCAGCTCAATGACCGGAGGACTTTTTACAATTTGGCACTGCACTGCTTTAACTGGTAATTGCGCGGTGTTGTACCCAAATGAAATTTGTGTCCTTTTTTGCCACAAATAGAGCTTTTTTTTAATGGTATTTGATTGCGATTTTTACTTTTTGAGATATAAATGCAAAAAGACCGAAAATTTTGAAAAAAATGATATTTTCTACGTTTTGTTATAAAAAAAAAAAAATCAACTCAACTTTAGTCATACATTTATCCCAAAATGTATTCAGCCACATGTCTTTGGTAAAAAAAATGTCAATAAGCGTATATTTATTGGTTTGCGTAAAAGTTATAGCGTCTACAAACTAGGGTACATTTTATGGAATTTATGCAGCTTTTAGTTTATGACTGCCTATCTCATTTCTTGAGGTGCTAAAATGGCAGGGAAGTACAACCCCCCCCCCCCAAATGACCCTATTTTGGAAAGTAGACACCCCAAGGAAATTGCTAAGAGGCATGTTGAGCCCATTGAATATTTTATTTTTTTGTCACAAGTGATTGAAAAATGACAACAACAAAAAATTACACAAAGTTGTCACTAAATGATATGTTGCTGTTTATATGTGGAATTACACCCCAAAATACATTCTGCAACGTCTCCTGAGTATGAGGATACCTCATGTGTGAGACTTTTTGGGAGCCTAGCCATGTACAGGACCACGAAAACCAATCACCGCCTTCAGGATTTCGAAGGATGTAAATTTGTGATTTTACTCCTCACTACCTTTCACAGTTTGAAGGTCATAAAATGCCAAGATAGCACAAACCCCATGCTATTTGATGAGAGGCATGTTGAGTCCATGGAATATTTTATATTTTGCCACAAGTTGCAGGAAAATGATTTTTTTTTTTTGCACAAAGTTGTCACTAAATTATTTATTGCTCAAACATGCCATGGGCATATGTGAAATTACACCCCAAAATACATTCTGCTGCTTTTCATGAGTATGGGGATACCTCATGTATAAGAATTTTTGGGAGCCTAGTCGTGTACAGGACCCCGAAAACCAAGCATCGCCTTCAGGCTTTCTAAGGTGTGTAAATTTTTGATTTCACTCCTCACTACCTATCACAGTTTTGGAGGCCCTGAAATGTCAAGATAGCACAAAACCCCCCAAATGACCCCATTTTGGAAAGAAGACACTTCAAGCTATTTGCTGAGAGGCATGTTGAGTCCATGGAATATTTTATATTTTGCAACAAGTTTTGGGAAAATTACAATTTTGTGGGGGAGGGTGTGCTATCTGGACAATTCAGGGCCTCCATAACTGTGATAGGTAGTGAGGAGTAAAATCACAATTTTACGCTTTAAGAAAGCCCTTAAGGCGGTGCTCGGATTTTGGGGTCCTGTACGTGGCTAGGCTCCCAAAAAGTCTCACACATGCGGTATCCCTGTACACAAGAGAAGCAGAAGAATGTATTTTGAGGTGTAATTTCACATATAACCATGCCATGTATGAACAATTTATCATTTAGTGACAACTTTGTGTAAAAAAAAATTGTAATTTTCCCGAAACTTGTGGCAAAATATCACAAATTATCCATGGACACAACTTGTGCAAATTATCCATGGACACAACATGCCTCTCAGTAAAAAGCTTGAAGTGTCTTCTTTCCAAAATTAGGTCATTTTGGGGGGGTTTGTGCTATCTTGACATTTCAGGGTCTCCGAAACTGTGATAGGTAGTAAGGAAGTGAATTCACCATTTTACGCCCTTAGAAAGCCTGAAGGCGGTGGTTGGTTTTTGGGGTCCTGTACACAAATAGGCTCCAAAAAAGTCTCACACATGTGGTATCACCATACTCATGAGAAGCAGCAGAATGTATTTTGGGGTGTAATTTCACATATGCCCATGGCATGTTTGAGCAATAGATCATTTAGTGACAACTTTGTGCAAAAAAAAAAAAAAAAAAAGTATAATTTTCCCGAAACTTGTGACAAAATATAAAATATTGCATGGACTTGGGGGGTTTTCAACTGTCCTCTCATTTTATGCACAACATTTAGAAGCTTATGTCACACATCACACACTCTTCTAACCACTTGAAGACAAAGCCCTTTCTGACACTTTTTGTTTACATGAAAAAATATTTTTTTGCAAGAAAATTACTTTGAACCCCCAAACATTATATATATTTTTTATAGCAAAGGCCCTACAGATTAAAATGGTGGGTGTTGTAATTTTTTTTTTCACAGAGTATTTGCGCAGCGATTTTTCAAACGCAATTTCTTTGGAAAAAAACACACTTTTTTAATTTAATGCAGTAAAACACACTATATTGCCCAAATGTTTGATGAAATAAAAAAGATGATCTTATGCCGAGTACATGGATACCAAATACGACATGCTTTAAAATTGCACACAAACGTGCAGCGGCGACAAACTACATACATTTTTAAAAGCCTTTAAAAGTCTTTACAGGTTACCATTTTAGATCTACAGAGGAGGTGCTACTGCTAAAATTACTGCCCTCGATCTGACCTCCACGGTGATACATTCACATGCATGGTGCAATTGCTGTTTACATATGACGCCAGACCAATGCTTGCGTTCAGCTTTGCACGTGAGCATGGGGGAGAGGGGTGTTTTTTTTGTTTGTTTGTTTTTTAATTATTTATTTTGCTTTTTTATTATCTCAGGGAAGGTAAATATCCCTATGATAGCAATAGGTAGTGACAGGTACTCTTTTTTGAAAAAAATTGGAGTCTATTAGACCCTAGATCTCTCCTCTGCCCTCAAAGCATCTGACCACATCAAGATCAGTGTGATAAAATGCTTTGCCAATTTCCCAATGGCGCTGTTTATATCCGGCAAAATCTAAGTCATGAAATGCTCATAGCTTCTGGTTTCTTAGGCCATAGAGATGAATGGAGCCATTCTGGTCTCCGATAAGCTCTATGGTCAGCTGGCTGAACCACCGGCTGCATTCTTGTGTTCCCTGTTGGGACAGGAGAGCCCGAGATAACCATGGAAGACAATGGGAGGGGGGGACGTTCCCTCCCACTGCTTATATAAGCAGTCTAGAGGCTAATTAGCTGCTAGGATTGCTTTTATCTTAAAGCCGACTGCTGGCTAAAAAGAATGATACCAAGATGATCATTCTGGTATAACCACTCAAAGTCCAGCAACATACCACTACATTGCTGGTCCTTGTTGGGCATACATTGTAATGTTCTTTTATTCATGCAACTTGTGGGCTGAACGAAAAAAAGAGATTGATTGGTGGGTATGCCCACCATTAGAATACTGCCCTTCATCCACCCAATTCTAATGATGGGCATACATGCACCATTTTGTTTTTAACTGTGGTGGTGAAATCACCTCCTACAGCGCTGGAGTCGCTGATTTACGTATTGTGGGAGCAAACGCTGTTGCTGTCAAGATAAATAAATCAGTGCTGCAGCTGAATGGCCTAAAAAATATATGCCAAAGCATGGGAGCATCTGCCCCAAAAGTTAGGAGCAAATTGCTCCTCCACCCCTGCTGCCCCCATGCTTCGGCAAATATGCTCTTTTTTTAACTGTGGTGGTTAAATCACCTCCAACAGCGCTGGAGTCAGGGCTTTACATATCATGGGAGCAAACGCTGTTGCTCTCAAGATAAATAAACCTGTGCTGCAGCTGAATCGTGTACCTGCTAAGCAAATGATGGTTAACAATAAAACAAAGTAACATTACAGTATAACAGTAAGACTTACCATACCTGCAAAGCAAATACAATAAAAGAGAGTAAAAATAAAACATTGCAATCTGTGCCTAAAAAAATATATGCCGAAGCATGGGGGCAATCCACCCCTAATGTTAGGAGCAAATCGCTCATCCACCCCTGCTGCCCTATGCTTCGGCATTTATGCTCTTTTTTTTTTAACTGTGGTGGTGAAATCACCTCCGACAGCGCTGGTGTCACTGCTTTATGTATCGTGGGAGCAAACGCTGTTGCTGTCAAGATAAATAAACCCATGCTGCAGCTGAATGGCATACCTGCTAAGCAAATCATGCTTAACAATAAAACAAACATTACAGTATAACATACCATACCTGCAAAGCAAATACAATAAAACATAGTAAAAATAGAGAGAATGATAGATATAGAACAATAGTGAGTGAACAGTAGAGAAGACAGTAAAGAGGGAACATAAGAGAGAGAACAATAGAGAGAGAGAGGAGAAAAATACAACCACAACTATTTTTGGATTTTTTTTTTTTTTGTGTGTGTTTTTGTGGGGTTTTTTTTTTTCACTTTTTTCACTTTTATAAAAAATGTAAAAAAAACTGTAAACCGAACGTTGCAGATTAGGGTCTCTCAAAATGTGATGGCCATCACATCTTTCGAGCCCCCGAGACCCTGTGTTAGTGTGGCTATGACTGTTTGGTGCTGAACCCTACGCTAGTGGGTAGTAGCTTTTGAAATATTCACCAATGCAGAGACCAGGTTGGTCAGGACAGGAGGGACAATAAAAGTGGGTGTCATGCCTAAATCCACGTTTGCTGCAGACACAACATCTTTTTTTAGGGGGGTTTCTTAAGGTAGGGGTACCAGGGAGGACAAAAGGAAAATGCCTCTCATGCATCTGGCTCACTGCATTTGGATTGGGAAGCTGGGCAAGAGCACCGTCTGGAAACAGAAGGGCTCTGACGATCTCTTCCTGGAATTTAAGGAAGGATCCAGTCCATCATGAAGCTCTGTATAGCACATGAACATTCAGCAGAGCCAATTGAAATAAGTATACAGATACTTTTTTGTACCAGCGTCTGGCCTTACGGGCAATTAGGTACGGCGCCAACCACTGGTCATTGAGGTCCACCCCTCCCATGTTAAGGTTGTATTCGTGGATACAGAGGGGTTTCTCCACAACACCAGTCGCCGTAGGAATTTGGACTGCCGTGTCTGAGTGAAGCGAGGACAGAACAAAAACATTCTGTGAATCCCTCCACTTCACTGCTAACAAATTATTACACCTCGAGCAGGCTCTCTCCCCCATCTAAGTTGGGATTCTACAAGCCGATGGGGAAAGCCCTGGCAATTAGATGACACGGTGCCACATGCGCCAATTCCCTAATCAAAACCGTAAAACCATAAAACTATATGTATAGCCTGTGGCCCTGTCACAGAGCTTATACATCTTGACCCCGTATCTGGCATGCTTGCTGGGAAGATACTGTTTGATAGACAAGTGGCCAGAAAACTTAATCAGGGACTCATCAACGCAGACAACTTGATCGGGAGTAAACAAGGCTGCAAAACTTTGGTTGAAGTGGTTTACGAGGGGCTGAATTTTGTAGAACCGATCAAATGCAGGGTCACCCCGAGGACGACAGAGTTCATTGTCACTGAAGTGCATGAACCGCAAGATCTGCTCGTATCGTGTCCTGGTCATGGAGGCAGAGAACACGGGCATATGGTGAATTAGGTCAATGGACCAATATGACCACAACTCACTCTTTTTGGTTATGCCCATGAGGAGGGATAGGCCCAGAAAGGTCTTAAATTCAGAAATCGTAATTGGTCTCCAATCTCTGGCAAGGGACAGCTGGGGATTAGCTGCAATGAATTGACCAGCATTAAAATTGCTTTGGCCCACAATAGATCTATAGGGATCTTTGGTGAAAAACAGTGACTAAAAATCAAGTGACGTAAAATCAACTGTTTCCATCTGAATTTCGGGTTGGCCAATGAATGGGGGAAGTACGGGTGCTGCAGAAGTGGTGGGTTCCCAATTAGGATTGGCAAATGCAACAGGAAGGGCATTATGGGCTCGACGGGCCTGTGTTTGTCTTCTTGACAGCAGGTGGCGGGTGGCAGCGGGACACTACTCGTGCTTGCCACCTCGCCAGCTTGGACTGCACTTATGGGACTCGCCACATCACCAAGTGTTACTACAGTGCTGGATGTATGACCAAGATGTACTAGGCTGCTGGTGCTTGCCAGTTCACCAGAAGGAATAGTGGTGCTAGTTCTCTCTGCTCCATACGAGGGGCCTGTGGTTCTTGCACCTCAACAACAGCAGAAGAAGATCAGGCTCTGGTATGCCTGACCTTGGCAGGGACCACAACTCCATCGTCAGAGCTTTCTGTCAGGGTGCCGCTGCTGTCTACAGGTTCATATTCTGAGCCTGAATCTGACAGATGAGTGACTTCCTCTTCACTATCTGTCATGCTCAGAAATGTGTAGGCCTCTTCAGTAGTGTACCTTCAATTTGCCATTTTTGGCTCTAAATTTGCTGGTACACTAGTGAGACTCACAGGTAAAAAACTCCTGACTGTTAGCGACTGATTCAAATGCTACCAAAAAAACTGTTAGCATTCGCAGAGATTAGGCTTGACTCTGCGAATGCTGCAGTTATGTGTGTTGTGTTTGGTAAGTGACAGTGATTGATCGATACTGCACTTGGGTGGGCTGGGCTTGGCTTGGCGGAGAGGCTAAACACAGGTGCTAGCAGGTATCTGGGCTGATCCCACTAACACTGCATTTTTGGGAACCCTAAACTGCTGGGGTTGCTAGTATAGAGCTGATCAGATCAGATATCGATTCGTTCAGACACTATACTACTAAGGGAGGCATATAGTGCGTGCGTGGGTGTTTGCGCTATTGGCACTAATCTGATGCTGCCTGGGGCGACGCAGACCCTATCTGATGCTAAAACCTAACTTTGATCACCCGCCGCGTGATCAGGTGGTTAAACCTTTATTGGGTAAAATATGGCGGGTGCTCTGATGCTATAAAAAATAAACTAGCTAAACTGCGTCACCTGTGACACTTATACTGTGATCACAGGTGACAGGGGGTAATCTAGGGGTTAAACCTTTATTGGGGGGTTATAGGGGTCCCTAGACCTATCTGGGCCTAAGACTAATTACCCTAATACTGATTTTTGTTACTAATGACACTAGTACAGTGATAAAAAAAAAATCTGATTGCTGTACTGGGTGACACAGTGACAGGTGGTGAAGGGGCTAACTGGGAGGTGAACGGGGGCTGATCAAGGGGTGAATTGTGTGCCTACGTGACCTGGTGTCAGTGTAGTGTTGTGCAACTCACTGTTTAATGCTCTCTCCTCTCGGTCTGGAACGAAATGACCATCACAAGGAGAGATGACATCACTTTCCCTGTCAGTGTTTACAGTTACACAGACAGGGGAAGGATATCATTCATCAGGAGCAATCACCATATCCAGGCCAGATATCTTTGGCCTGGGCCTGGGGATTGATCAGCTCCTGATTGAATCGTCAGGGAGGACAGGAGGGCACGCGTGCGCCCCCCAGCCGGCCATGCGCATCATGTATAGTAACATGATCTCGCGCAGCCGGACTAACCTGCCACAGTAAAACTGCGACGGCTGGTCCATAACCGGTTAAAGAATATTTAGTTTGGAATTGTAGAAAAAGCAGGATTAGAGACTACATTTGGAAAACAATGCTCAATTAATTACTTTATACATTAGTTCCACAATACAGTTTATAGCTAAAAACAATATTAAATTCCATTCTGCAATTTTTAAAACTTGTTGGCACTAGTTCACAGAAAGAAGGTGCAGAGAATGGTAGTTAAATAAGTACAGGTCATAGAATACCTATTCTTTTTTTTTTTGACAGATTGGATAGACTGGGGAATGTTGAGGAAACTGCTGTTTTTTATTATTCAATCGTTTTTATTAAGTCCCAAGAACAAACAGAGAATTCAATGCTTCACCTTGGAGGCATTAATAAAGCCATATATAAAGACACACAGTTGCATCTTTTTTAATATCAAAATAATAATAATGAAATACATATGGCATCAGTACTGGCCTTATGCCACATACACACGAGCAGGTTTCTTGTCGGAAAAAGATATGATGGTTTTTCCGACCAGATTCCGCTCAAGTTTGCCTTGCATACACACGGTCACGCAAAAGTTCTCTGAAATTACGACCGTCAAGAACGCGGTGACGTACAGTACAACACTACGACGAGCCGAGAAAATTAAGCTCAATGCTTCCGAGCATGCGTCAAATTGTTTCCAAGCATGCGTAGGGATTTTGCGTGTCAGAATTGCCACAGAAGAACACATTTTCGGATAGAAACTTTTCCCGACCGAAAAATTGAGAGTATGCCCTCAATCTTTTGCTGGCTGGAATTCCACCAGCAAAAGACTGATGAAGCATACACACGGTCGCATTTTCCGACTAAAAACTCTCATCGGTCTTTTACGGGCCGAAATTCTGATCGTGTGTATGTGGCATTAGTGTAAGCTGAAGAGAGGGCAATCAGTTTCAATAATGGATGTCAATTATGTTGCACGTGGAGCATCAGTGTATGTGACAGGAGAGGTAGAAATTACAGGAGAAGAGGGAATCAGGAGGGGAAAAAGAAGGGAGAGGCAACATAAGAAACAAAGGTAATATATGAGAAATGGAGTGGTGGTTGAGGAGTCCCTGAGATTTGACATCCAGGAGCATAATGAGACAGACCAGCTTCTGGGGAGAAGCAAAATGCATAAGCCAGGCAGGAACTTCCGGTGATGTTACGTCCCGTATTTGGAGTGCAAACCACGGCAATTGTGTTCCAAACCAGCATTACATGCTTTTTATCCAAAAATTCTAAATGTGAGTGTCCAATTTGTTTTTTTTTTTTAGTTTTTTAATAAAATGTAATTACGCAATGGATATCTCCTGTCCTTATTCTTCTTTCATGATAAACATATATCAGAGATCTGCCATCCTGCTGGAGAGTATGAAAGAGTTGTAAAATACCCATCACAGAAATCTGAGGATTGCCATTTTCCTAACAGGCATTATTTCTACTGAGAGTTGGTGAGTGAGGGCACATGAGGAGGGGAGCACTGCACTTTATGGTCTTTCACTGCAAACCTTGACACAAGAAAATTGAAGCACAGATTGCACTTTAAAGGACTAATTTAACCACTTAAGGACTGCCCACCACATACATACTGCAGCAGGGTGACTCTATTGCATGAAACAACGTACCTTTCATGCAATAGATAGCCTGCTGCACGGAAGAGGAGCCAATGCATGTGTCCAGCTGACTCGATGTCCACCGGCCACCCGCGATTGCTTCACAGACAAGGCAGATCCCCGTTCTGACAAGGGAGAACATGGAGATTGTCTGTTCCTAGTAATCAGGAACAGCGATCTCTGTGTACTTCCTGTCAGTACTTCCCCGACACAGTTAGAAACACACTGAGGGAACACATTTAACCCTTTGATCGCCCCTGATGTTAACCCCTTCCGTGCCAGTGTCATTTATACAGTGATCAGTGCATTTTTTTTAGCACTGATCACTGTACTGGTGTCACTGATCCCTAAAAAGTGTCACTTAGGGTCATATTTGTCTGCCACAATGTCACAGCCCCACTAAAAATTGCTGATCGCCGCCATTACCAGTAAATATAATTAAAAAAAATAAAAGTCCATAAATCTATCCCGTAGTTTGTAGACACTATAACTTTTGCAAAAACCAATCAATATAAACTTATTGGGATTTTTTCTTTTTACCAAAATTATGTAGCAGAATACATATTGGTCTAAATTGATGAAGAAATTGGAATTTTTACTTTTTTTTTGGATATGTATTATAGCAGAAAGTAAAAAATATTGTTTTTTTTTTTCAACATTGTCGATCTTCTTTTGTTTACAGTGCAAAATATAAAAACCGCAGAGGTGATTAAATACAACCAAAAGAAAGCTCTATTTGTGGGAAAAAAGGACATCAATTTTATTTGGGTATAGTGTTGCACGTCCACGCAATTGTCAGTTAAAGTAACGCAGTGCAGTATCGCAAAAAATGGCCTGGTCATTAAGGTGGTAAATTCTTCTGAGGCAAGTGGTTAATTGCTGGCACCAAATATATGTTGCATTATATGAACCTTTTTAGATTTTTTTATGTATTTTTTATATGGCATTGTCTGGAAAGGAGAACTATGTCCAGGCACGTAGTTATGGGCAGAAGGAGAATTTCTGTTTGTCAAATCCATAGAGAAATCCTATTAGCCAAACCCATGGACAGAGAATCTCTGTTAGCCGAACGTGCACGTATGTGCACATGCATGCGCACACACATGCACAAAACGTGCCTGCATGCCCACCACTAGAGTGGCACCAAGTGGACTATATAAACACTTCTGCTGTACTAGGACTTTACCTTATGGTCTACAGCATTCTGCTACCTGCTACCGGTTTCCTGTGTTTGATCACCTGTTGCCATTCTGATCCGTCTGACCATGCTTGTACACTACCTGAACTAAACCCTGGCTTGCTCTTGGACCACTTCTCTGCTTTACCCCTCTCTCTGCTTGTTTGCCATTGCCAACTCTAGCTAGAACCTGATCACTCTGCTGCCTACTGCTCTGTTCCTGACGTGCCTGCTAGTGACTGACCTGGCTAACCCCTTTCTGTGTCCAGCCATCCTTATATCTGCTGCCTGTGACCTGCAAACATGGCAAGTATCTGATGTCTACTACTTGCCAGTCTGCGAAGCACCTGCTGCCTGTGACCTGCCAACCTGCCAAGTACCTGCTGCCTGATACCTTCCAGTCTGCCAAGCACCTGCTGCCTGTGACCTGCCAGCCTGCATAGTACCTGCTGTCTGCCACCTGCCAGGCTTCTGTACTTCCTGTATACTTTACCAGGGGTACCTGGCCAGAGGTGTAAGAGATCGCCTTCCTCTCCACGTCAGGCTCCATCTCCAGGTAGATGTATAGTATGTAGATGATTTCAACACATTTTGTATGAAGCGACAATATGTAGATTTGCACAGAATTTTTGGCAGACAGCGCTGGGTTCACATATTTTATTTTCAATGTTTTTATTTAATTTGTATCATGTCATACAATAGGGATAAAGTAAAAAAAACTTTACAACATTCTAGCAATGTACAAGGAATGGTTTCCTGTATGTGTAACACAGACCGTACAAATAACATTTTTATAGAGGTGAATAAAATCCATCGGACAACATGCTATTATTTCAAGTAACCTTGTTTTGTTTGATTGGATCATGTTGTTGGTTTACTTGGTAAGATGAAACGTTACAGGTCCGATCTAGTAGGATGATATCTAACTACCAAACCTCTTACAATTGCTTTTCCTTTGATCCATGGAACACATAGTCTAAAGGTTTCATACGTTCATTAGTTGTAACTCAAGAGCGAATTTAAATTTGTGAGATGATAGGAGAGAAACAGATAATAAAGAAGAGTAGGTTTAGAGGGGGAGAAGAGAAAGAAGGGAGAAAAGAGATTAGAGTGTTCCCGTCTTGCCATTCCCACTGATCCTATTCTGCTATGGCCTTGTTAGAGTCGATTGCCTAAGTTCCAACATACACAGCCCATGGTTCCCAGACCGATTCAAACTTAGCCACTGTATCTTTTAGAATGCTTACTATTTTTTCCTGGGCCATTATCCAGGATATTTTCCTTTTTGCTGCTGTGATGGAAACGCTATGTTGTTTCCAAGCCTTAGCTATGGTTAATTTGGTGCCTAAGAGGATGAAGAAAATTAAGGATTGGGTTGCTTTGGACACCCCTGGTATCTCCTCATTGAGTAGTGCTATGGCAGGGTTCTTAGGAACTTGAGTGCCTGTGATTTTGCGTATCATACAGAATATTCTGTTCCAGAATCCCCTGATTTTCGGGCATTCCCACCATATGTGAATCATAGAGCCATAGTTATTGCAATTCCTAAAGCATAAAGGAGATGAAGAAGGAAAGATTTTTGACAATCTCGCTGGGACAAGATACCACCTGGTGATCAGTTTAATGTTTGCCTCGATCAGGGCAGTATTACAAATTTGTTTGTATGACCGGAATACGTTTCTATTCCATTTATCCTCACTCCAGCTGATCTGAGCCTCTTTTTCCCAGTTCAGCATATATGGGAGTTTGGAGTTGTCTGAGGCTAGTGACAGGTAGACCACTGAGATGCCTCCCCTCTGCTCAGTCGCTTGACTGCACCATTGTTCCTATGTTGTGGTGGTAGGAGGGCTGGGTTTGGTGATCCATAACTGAGATAGAAAATGGGAAATCTGCATGAATCTAAAGTGTTCTGATTTTGGCATTTCCAGCTTGTTTTTGCAGTAGCTTAGTGAGATTGGCCCTTGAGGTGTCATGAAATGTCCGATGCGATACAGTCCTTTATCCAACCACCAACGAAAGGCTTTAATGTTCATTCCCGGTGGGAATTTTGGATTGTGAAAAATGTGGGCAAGAGGTGTCATCTCTCATGAGATGGATGGGTGGTTTTTTAGCCCATCCCAGAGGAGAACTAACTGAGAAAGTGTTGGGGACATAATTGGGGGGCGATCTTTAGTTGGACACCAGAGTAGGAAATCGATTGTGTGTGTAGGCACTGCTTGTCTCTCCATATGCACCCAATCGGGTTTTTCTATGCGTGTGTAAATTATAGACATTTGTGAAATTCTGGCAGCCTGGTAATACCATAGTAGGTTGGGGGCACCCATTCCTCCTTATTTCCTGGGTCTGTAAAGAACCTTCTTGGAAAATCGATAACCAGCCGCTCCCCAGATGAATTTCATTAGTTTGCTCTGAAATTTCTGTAGATGATCTTTTCTGATTGAGATTGGTAGAGATTGGAAAAGATAAAGCAATTTGAGTAGGATTGTCATTTTTGTTGCATTTAGTCTCTCCAACCAAGAGATGTCATAAGCTGTCCAATTTTTGAGGTCTTCAGTTAGTCTTTTGTACATGGGGGGAAAGTTAGCTTCATAAAGTGATTCTATCCTAGGTGTGAGTTCAACCCCCAAGTATTTGATGATGGAGGCGCTCCATTTGAATTGGAAGGCGTTTTTTTAATTTTCTGCAACTACTGTGGGTACATTCACATTCAAGATTTGGGATTTTGAAAGATTGACTGTCAGGCCAGATGCTCTGGAAAATTGGTCCAGAAGTTTGCATATATTAGGGAGAGAGGTAGTTGGCGGTGTTATGAATAACAAAAGGTCATCTGCAAACAGTGCGCATTTGTGCCTCTGCTGGCCACAGGACACTCCCCTAATGTCCTCGTTGGTACGAATGGCTATAGCTAGGGATTCAATGGCTATTGCGAATATAAGGGGTGATAGGGGGCAACCTTGTCTGGTTCCTCTGGCTATTTTAATAGAGTCGGAATAATAACCCTACATTCTTATTCGCGCTACTGGATTGGAATATAAAGCAGAGATTAGCCCCAAAAAATTCTGCCCAAACTCCCAGTATTGTAGGATATTGAATATGTATGACCATGAGACTGAGTCAAATGCCTTTTGGAGATCAAGTGAAAGAAGCAGTCCCTCCTTGTGAGATCCCCGGGGCCAGCCCGACTGTAGGATGGAGATAACATCTATCGCTCTGCGAATTTGATCTGGACCCTGACGGCCCGGGATGAATCCCACTTGATCCTTGTGGACGTATAGCCCTATAAAGGAGGCCATATGATCCGCAAGGATCTTTGTTAGAATTTTCAGGTCGTTGTTTATTAAAGATATGGGCCTGTAGTTTCCCACCTCTCCCTGGTCTTTGTGGGGTTTAGGAATTACTGATATATAGGCTGAATTGAGTTGGCTGTCCAGGGGATTTACCATTTGTTTTGGCATTGAAGAAGCGTGTAAGGTGAGGTGAAAGTGACTGTGAAAATGTTTTATAATATAGGTTAGAAAAACCATCAGGGCCAGGAGCAGAGCCTCTCTTTCGTTTGATGACATCTAGTACTTCCTCTTCTGTGAATGGGGATTCTAAGATATCGCGGTGTCTATCTTCTAACCTAGGGATTGGTATTGAATCCAGAAACAATTTCATGGAGGGCTCATTGGTTTTATTATCTGTGCTATATAACTTCTCATAGAATCTATGAAATATTTCCATGATTCATTGTGGGTTGGTAGTGTGGTTGGGGAGTGATTGGGGAGTCAACTTGGCCGCTAGCACTGAACCGATCGTGTCCCTCTGGTGATAGAATTTAGCCCCACTCCATCGTATGTGTTTTTCGGCTTTAATTATGAGAGCTAGGTTGAGGGACAGCCGCGTAGCATCTAGCTTGGCTATGGAAACTTGTTTTGGATCTCGCTTGTGGAGTTTTCGTAGGCGTTCGAATTCTGATTCTAGTTTAGTTTTGTCTATCATGTGAGCCTTTTTGGCCTAGGAAGACATTTGGATTAGCTTGCCTCGAATGGTGGCCTTGTGGGCTGCCCAGAGGGTTTCGTCCGAAATCTCTGGTGTTGAATTTAACTGAAAGTATTCCTTAATAGCTTTTTCAACTTCTGCAGCCCAGGCCGGGTCGCTTAATAGGGATTCATTTAGTCACCACTGCCGAAGATTAGTTCGGTGTGAGCTGCGTTTAAGTGTAAGAAAAACTATGAAATGATCCGACCATACTGTGTCTCTAATGGTCGACTTGACCATGTTTGGGGTGTGAGCCATAGAAATAAAGATATGGTCAATCCTACCATGTGTTTGATGTGGATGGGAGTAGTGGTGTAATCCCGCGTGCGAGGATTGAGTTCCCTCCAGGCATCTGTTAGACTGTGCTGGTGAATTAATTTGGCAATTTTAAGGCTTCTTTTGGGAGGGCGAACGGTCTGAGAGCCCGGAGGTCTAGTTTTATCTAGCCCCTGGTCAAGGGTTATGTTTGAGTTCATCAAGAACAGGTACCCACTGCCGCTCCAACGGTTCCGATCAGCCAAAGTCTTTTCCAAACTAGACCTCCAAGGTGCCTATAACCTTGTCAGGATCAGGGCTGGGGACGAGTGGAAGACTGCTTTCAGGTCCAGGTTTGGACATTTCTAGTACTTGGTGATGCCATTTGGGCTCTGTAATGCTCCAGCCACATTTCAACACCTGGTGAATGATATATTCCGAGAATACCTGGACGATTTCCTTGTTGTTTATCTGGACGATATACTCATTTTCTCCTCCACTATTGTGCTACACAAAGGGCAAGTTAAAAAGGTTCTTACCATACTGAAACAGCACAAGCTTTATTTGAAAGTTGAAAAATGTGAATTCGAAAAATCAGTTGTACAATTCTTGGGGTTCATCATATAGGGTTTGCCAACTTTTACCGGAAATTTATTTTCAGATTCTCTGCCATCGTGGCACCTATCACCCAGCTAACCCGCCAGCACGGTTCCTTCCGGTGGTCCCAAGCCGCACAGGAAGCCTTTCTGAGATTGAAGACCTTGTTCAGTTCCGCTCCAATTCTTCGTCACCCCGATCCTACTCAGCCATTTGTACTAGAGGTGGACGCATCAGAAATCGCAACAGGAGCAATCCTTTCCCAAAGACAGGGACCTAAAGCCATTCTACATCCCGTAGCGTTTGCATCTCGGAGACTCAGCCCACCGGAATTAAACTACGACGTGGGTGACAGGGAGCTGCTGGCCATAAAATTCGCTCTAGAGGAATGGAGGTATTTGCTAGAGGGCGCACTACACCCAGTGACGATCTTTACAGATCACAAGAATCTGGAATACCTCCGAACAGCAAAACGACTAAAACCCAGGCAAGCCTATTGGGCCCTCTTCTTTCCTCGCTTCAATTTCCACATATCCTACAGACCTGGTGCAAAAAATGGAAAGGCAGACGCACTCTCTCGGATGTTCTCGGCAGATCCCCGAACACCGGAACCGGCACAATTCTCTCTCCACAAAACTTCCTTGGGCTGACTCAGGCGGACTTGATGTCATCCATCAAGTCCTCGTCTTACTTATGTACGGAACCAGAGGTACATTCCTTGAAGAAATGTGAGAATATTTTTTGGATCAAAACAATAAATTGGACATTAAATTGGTGGGGCACTTCGGAATGAGGAAGACGTCTGAGCTGATCTCTCGCTCCTTCTGGTGGCCTGGGTGGAGACGGGATTGCAAAGAGTATGTGGCCTCCTGTCCTCTATGCCAGTGGAACAAGGGCCAAAACGCTAAGTCCTGGGGTCTGCTCAAACCCCTGCCCATTCCGGAATGGCCATGGGGCAACGTGTCTATGGATTTCATCATGGACTTGCCGGCCTCGGAGGGTTTTACCACCATTTTTGTTGTGGTCGACCGTCTCTCCAAGATGGCTCATTTCCTGCCCATGAGGGGCACCCCTTGTGCCGTTGACACAGCCAATATTTTTTTGAAAGAAATTATTAGGCTCCATGGTGTGCCGAAGAGTATTGTGTCGGATAGGGGTGTGCAATTTACATCTAAATTCTGGAGGGAGCTCTGCAAAGCCCTGGATATCAAAGTTTGCTTCTCATCAGCATACCATCCTCAGAGCAACGGTCAAACGGAGAGGACAAACCAGACCCTGGAGCAATACCTCCGTTGTTTCTGCTCAGGATCCCAGGATGATTGGGCAAGTCTTCTCCCGTATGCGGAGTTTGCTTATAACAATTCCGTTCACGCAGCTACCAACCAAACGCCCTTCTGGGAAAATTGCGGGTTCCACCCCACGTTGCTGTCTAACAACATCCCTGAAATGGCAGTCCCTGCAGTTCATGACAGGATAACCTTTTTGCAATTTAACTTTCAGAGGATCCAGGACATGTTACAGAAAGCACAAGGGGACTACAAAGAACAGTATGACCGGGGCAGGAAAGAAAATCCAACGTTTAATATAGGAGAGGAGGTCTGGTTATCCACCACTAATCTTAAATTACCTGTGCCATCTCAAAAACTGGGACCCAAGTTCATCGGTCCTTTTCTTATCAAGAGAATCATCAACCCTGTGGCTATGGAGTTAGCACTACCAAAAACGTACAGGATCCATCCTGTTTTCCATGTATCCTTGTTGAAGCCTGTGGTGCCCAGCTCTTTTCCGGAAAGAGGAGAACTTCCTCCCTCACCAATTAGGGTGGATGGGGAGAATGAGTTTGAGGTGGAGTCCATCCTTAACTGTAGAAAAAAGGACAGGCAACTACAGTACCTGATCCAGTGGAAGGGATACCCACCTCAGGACAATTCTTGGGAGCCCACGAAAAATCTGCATGCACCACGCTTAATTCAAGCCTTCCATCGAGATCACCCGGAATTGATGTCCAGTCTGGGCGTCCAGTGTCCGCCCTTAGGAGGGGGGCACTGTCAGGAGACTCAGGTCGCCTCCGTTCGTCGGGCTCCGGGGCGCATGCGTGGTGGACTAGCGCTTCGACGTGCACCCGTTCGCGGCCCAATGGTGCGGCGCGCGCGGGTGCACGGCGGTCCCCGTGTGCGCGCCGTCGCCCGTGCGGGTGCCCGGTAGCATGTCACACTGACGTGCTCGCCAGGGAGGCTACTTCTGATGGTTCCAGCACCCAGTCGGGTTGCTGGTTTGTCATCAGCTGTTCCTGTCTCCCTGTACCACTGTATCTCCTTCTGCTCCTGGAAACCTGTGCTAACCCCTGGCTTGTATTATGGATACCGCTGCTTGCTTGATACCTTTCTGACCTCTGCTTGGATAACGGACTTGCTCTGCCTGATCACCCGGTTCTGACCTCTGCTAATATGACGGACTTTCCTCTGCCTGATCACCCGGTTCTGACCTCTGCTAGTATAACGGACTTGCTCTGCCTGATCCCCTGGTTCTGACCTCTGCTAGTGTAACTGACTCTGCTCTGCCTGATAACCCGGTTCTGACTTCTGCCTGTTTAACGGACTTCCTGTTCCTTAGTTCCCCAGTCCTGAACGGCACCCGCCGGTGTACCTCCGGTCAGCAACTAAAGACTTCCACCAGGCCTTCTTGGAGTCCCTCGGTTACTGGAAGCCTGTGCCTCCACGTGCCCCCTGCTCCCTGTATCATCTCCAGGGGCTTGGGTGCGCGTGGTCATAAGGGTGAGCCGCTCTCGGCATCTTGGCCTCGGTGAGTATTAGTCGTGACAAGAAGAGAGGGAGAGCCTTTCAGAGGCTCTGATGGACAGAAGAAATAGATGAACTTGCTGTCCATAAAAGAGATTGTGAAATCAGCCTCCCCTAGAGGGGCTGAATTCCCATCAAATGGACTCAAGAAGGTCGAGATCATTGGATAGGTGGAGTGCAACATCGTTTCACCTAGGTCAAAGCACAACAAAATGTATAACTGTACTATAAACATAACCGATTGCGGCCCATATGAGGCTTAATGAAAAGTTGGACCTTAATGATGGTTAACTGGGGGGAGAGGGGGGATGTGATGCAATTGTAGCATGGCATCTGGGGGAAAGGGGTGGGAGAGATTAGGGTTCTAGGTTTGGTCAGGGGGAGATTAAAGCCGAAGACCCAGATTCATAGGTGGGATTTTAGACACGGCCTGTTGTGGATTTTCCACTATGAATTTGGGTCTTGGTTCAGGGAATCCAGTGAAAATCACATTAGGGTTATAAGACTTTTTAGGTTCCAAAAAGCATCTATGAATACCCTTAGCTAATATAAAAATGAGTCACGAAAAATATTCAGGAACAGTTCGGAGCAGATATTTTCATGGAACTCGAAAAAAAAAAAAAAGGGGAACATAAGGATGGTGTAAAAGGCATAGCAAAAGGCACCTTGTGCCGTGCAGTCTCAGAAAAAAACCTGGTCAGACCAGGGGTAGAAAAAATGGAGGATGTGAATAAAATGTCCTCTCGTAGAATCAGGGTGGTCTTCCTTCCTTAGATCGTTTGATGTTGGACTTGTTCCATATCGGTGAGATGGGGTTGGATCGTGTCTGTAATTTCGTGGCTCCCGAGTGGTGATTCGGTGGTGTCTGAGGTGGTTCCGTGTTGATCAGTTTCAGTCTCAGTAGTAATTTTTTGCCTTCCTGGAGATTGGAGGAGTAGGTTTTGGACTTGAAAGTGAACCGGAGGGCAAACGGGAACGCCCACCAGTATTTGATATCTTTTTGGAAAAGAATTGTCAATAATGGTGTCAGCGTCCGTCTTCTTTGGATAGTTGATGGAGATATATCTGCGAAGATTTGAATCGGATGGTTTAGGCAAAGTATAGTTGCTTGCTTGCGGGATCTTTTCATGATCTCTTCTTTAACGGAATAAAATTGAGGTTTCACCACTATATCTTTCGGTGCTCCATCATTCCTTGGGGGTCCCAGTGCTCTGTGGGCTCTGTCTAGTTCCAATTTATGTGCGGGAATGTCAGGGATGAGGCCCTTAATGAGGTCATGTACCGCTGCTGTTATGTTGGTAACTGATTCCGGTAGTCCCCTCAGTCTGAAGTTGTATCGTCTCGAACGATTTTCGAGATCATCTATTTTAGACAGAGCTTCATCTAGTTGGTCCTGCAGGACCTGTATATGTTCAGAATTTTGATTTGTTTTTGCCACTGTGTCTTCTGCTTGTGTTCCATAGTTTCCATCCTATTCCCTAGTCTTTGAAAATCCTCCTTTATATCTCCTGTAATTTTTGCTGCTACAGTGGAAAGTCCCTTATCCAGAAGTGCAGACAGCCTCTTAAATAGGTCTGCGGTATTGATGAGGGAATCTGAGGCACTCTGCGCGTGGTGATTTGGGGAGGCCAGGTAGGACTCATCAGGCCTTATGGGTGAGAACAGAAATTCTTCCATAGTGTGTCCTATAAGGGATTCTGTGGATGCAGGAGAGTGAGCTACCTCTTGTCTGGTACTCACTGCGTGTTCCGTGGGTACCCGTTGGGAGGCTTGAGCCGTGACAGTAGAGGAATCCTCCTCCATTTCAGAGCAGAACTGTGCTGTGGAGTGTGTCGCGGCCACCAGCTTGAAAACGAGCGGCTCCATTCACAGGCTAAAGCTCGGTCCCAGGTCCCATTTGGCTGAGCCCCTGGGCATATAGGTGATCCTGGGCTATTCCCCCTTCTGATCCTGCGGTCCCTTGGTTTCTCGCCGTCTTTAATCGGGTGCTGCGTGTTGCGTCAGAGCTAGGTGAAGCTCCAGGCTCAGGCGGCCATCTTGGAGTCCTCCGCGCATGCGCTCCGGGTTCACATATTTTAATAGACAAAGGTTAGCTTCAGGTATACTTCAAGTGGAAAGTGATCACATTAAATAAATACATCAACAACTTATGGACACCCCATTAGAAACCTCTCACCCTGTTTACCACAAGGTCACCACAATGTGCAAATTGAAACGCCTTCTAACTGAAAGAAAAGAAGTTAAACCTCCACAAATAAAATTGTTTAGTTACTGCAAGAGCATGTGTAAAAAAATGTGTAAAAGTCTTCTACATAAAATAAATTTTTTAAGCAATACAGCTGGATGGAGATTTCTAAAAGCACAAAACACTAATAGTTGTATTTTAAATAAAGAAACACATATAATAGACAAAATCATTTAGGAAGTCATCTGTGTTGAGGATCAAGAAAGCCTTTGTCCCTGTTAGATGTCTTTTGAATAATTGAACCTTATGGATAATTTTTTTACTTTGTTCCTTGATTAAGTGTTAAAACTAAGTTCCTAAATTTTGGAACTAAATTGTCAAAAATATTGTGTTTCTCTGATTGTTTGACTGATTGCCATTTTCCTATTCATCCAAACCATTCACGCTTTTGTGTCACCTCTTTCACAGGTTTTAGACAGTGCCATCAACAGCCTAAGACTAAAAAGGAAGAAGCAGCTGTACCAGACAGAACAAGACTAGACGTGTTGATTTATAGAGAATATGTGTGAAAAGTGTTTGTGCATAATTATAACTTCATGTTAACTCTATATTTGTATGTGGTGTTTTTGTTATAATGTAGCTTATACAAACTTACATTCTATTGGCTTATTTTACCAACACTGACATATTCTACAAGAACACACCAAAAGATATGATCTACAATGAATGTTTACTTAGGATGTCAATAGAAACAAACACAGGCTGCTGCAAAACTTTAAATGAATCTGAACCCATGCTAAAAAAAGGTTTCTACTTGTTAACACATCTGAAACGGTTAAATGAAATGTCGAGACTACCACTGCTTTCTTTCTGAAGTGTGACTTTTGACATTTTGTACTAACTTATAGCTTAAAAGAATAACTAAGTTACAACTGGAAACGTTACACTCATGTCAACATTAAAATTAAGATAAGGTATTAAAATGATACAAAGCTGTTTTTCTTAAAGTTGACAGCAATGAATTTGGAATTACCGGTACTGTAATGTGAGATATTTTGTAACAAAATAAGTAATTATCATAAAAAATAGCATAAGCATCAGAATGCAGAAGACAACTAATTAATTCTCCTCTGGAGTAATTTTTAAATTTTTTGGATGCATGTTAAAAATATGCAGATTTACTTAAAACCCCATAACAGGGGAGTGTAATAAATTTGTTTTAAACAATTTTAATAAACAGTATTAAGCTATGGGAGTTCATTTCAGAAGGAAGAGCCTCAGCTGTCATGCACATCGCTGAATCAAGATCAGGCTTAGGTAAGTATTGGGGGGCTGAAAGGGGAGTGTCAGAGCACAATCCGCAGAAGAACTGGCATATCTATCAATGGCCAGCAGAATCGTGGATTGACAAACGCAAATTCACCAATGATAATGTGCATGCGCACACGGGCAAGAATGGTCAAGAAGTTATATCCTCCAGTGTGCATGCGTATACTTCCAAAGCGCATGCTATACGTGATAGACTCTGGCGCCCAGTGGCCTATTTAAAGCCTGCAGCAGCAACTATTAACTGCTGGATGATC
Organism: Aquarana catesbeiana; assembly: GCF_042186555.1. Lineage (NCBI taxonomy): Eukaryota > Metazoa > Chordata > Amphibia > Anura > Ranidae > Aquarana > Aquarana catesbeiana. The sequence goes on from NC_133325.1 coordinate 230,564,411, forward strand.
TTCAGCTTTCCTGTGTATTCCTGAGTTCTTTTTCCTGCTATCATAACTTGACCCTCCCTCATAGATTGCAAGCTCTAACAAGCCGGGCTCTCTGATTCCCCCTGTGTTGAATTGTATTGTAATTGTACTGTCTGCCCCAATGTTGAAAAGCACTGCGCAAACCGTCGGCACTATATAAATCCTGTATAATAATAATAATCATTGGATTTCCTGTTACTGACATGGCTTGCCTTTGACCTGTCGTATCTCCATTTCCTGGCTTTGCCCCTTGGCTTGTTCCAGTGACTCAGTTTCTGCCTGCTGATCCGTGTATGACCCCGGCTTGCCCCTGGCTGATCCTCTGTGTATGACTTCTGGCCTGGCTCCTGACTCTGCTCTTGGCTCTCCCTGCTGCCAAGTCTCATCTGGTACTCCTGAGGGACTCCTGCCCAGCCTTCCACCCTGCTGGTCAACTGCCTTCCAGCGGACATCTCCTCATCACTTCAGCCTGTCACAGCTGGCAACCCCTGCTTCTTTGAATATAGCACTCCCTGAACCACCTTGGGGGGCGCTCTGCACTTAGCCGCAAGGGAAGCCCTCTCAGCACTTTGGCCTCCAACCAGGTACGTGACAGGGAGCTTCACACTGAAGGTTTTTTAACTCCACTTTTGTTGAGAAAAAAACATTCCCCTCTGCGTGATCTATGTACATTGCAAGGATTATAACAACCTTTTTTGCAGATTCCTACCTTTTGTTATTCTGAAGAAATCCATGTGTGTTTCTCTGTATCCATGTGGGAAAATGAATCTAATGGGAGTGGTTTCATAATTATCAGTCAGCTGCTGCACCTGCAGAGCACTAATATGTTAAGCTGTGGCATCCCTTTAGACGTGTTCCTATTGGGAGTGTCTTACAAAAAATTACACTTTTGTTCCAGGGGATGCCTGAAATCTGACTTGTATCATGGTGTACTTCTGGGAAAATTGGTGAGCCAATCACACACGCAGGAAATTATGATTCTGGGGGGCATTCTGAACACATTCTGTGTACAGAAAAAGTCCAGGTAGCCATAATGGATTGCATTTTCAGGAAATTACAGAGCTGCAGATTGAAAAGGAAAGGTAATTTTTAATAACATTCAATTACAATATGACTTGTGTCACAATTGTATACGCTATATTATTATTTTTTTATTTGCAATTTTTTTTTCCCATGAAAGTGGAGTTTCCCTTTAAGCTTGTTAAATTAGGCTTTGACAAAAAAACTTAGACGCTGATTGGTTGCTATGCACAGCTGCACCAGATTCTGTGTGCACCAGTTTTAGTAAGTCTCTCCCATTGATTATTAGCACTTTACTCAGTATTTGTACATTTTGTTCAGTTATTTTATGAAAGCTATTTTTTTATTTATTTATTGATGCTTAAAGGCTAAGCACGCTTTTGTTTCCCAAAATCTAGCTCCATTATGTACCAATATACCATGTGTACCTCACCTGCAGAAAAATAAAAGCTTTCTTTTCAGAACAAGGCCTTACCTTAGCTTTTGCTGTGGTTCACATAAAGCTTCATCACTTCCTGGTATGTAGATTTGGAAAATAAGAGCCAGTAAGACACAGGAAGTAGTTTACCAGCTGACCTTATTTGCACACACCCTGTTTCCTTCAACTAGGTTTGCACAGCATTCCAGCATCCCTCCACATGTGCATTTGTCTGGCCTGTCAATGTAAGATGCCACAGCTGCTATGTTTACACGGAATCCTTACTGTCCCTCCAGATGGGCCCGGGCTGCATGCTAAACTCTCTGGGGCTGCATGTGGCCTGCGGACCACAGGTTGGACACCCCTGATGTAGTGCAAGGGCCTGCCTGATTGGATAAGTGAATGGATAGATAGATAGATAGATAGATAGATAGATAGATAGATAGATAGATAGATAGATAGATAGATAGATAGATAGATAGATAGATAGATAGATAGATAGATAGATAGATAGATGTGTAGTGCAACCCATTGAAATCAATGGGCTGTCCCTATGTGTATCATGAGAAAAATCTGCCAAAAACATGCACTCCCACTATGCTAGGTGTGAATGGGGCCTGAAAGTGAAATTGGTTTGTTTACACAAGAACAGTGAGGCTCCATTTATATCTGTGTACCTCCGAGCACATGGCAAACTGCACAGGAAATACATGCTTTGCCTTACGTTTCAGATACACACTACAAACCACAGTAAACAATGCACCACCAATACATTATGCAAAACACACCACCAATACAATATGCAATCTGACTGTACAAATTCTGTGACTGTATAGATGGGGGTGCTATTTTTCCATAGTTCTGGTAAATATAAAGGACATTATAAAGATGTATATAAACTCCCGAGCTTATGGTATGAAACAAACGAAGAGAACAAAGAGAACTGCAGCCTCTACCAATAAATCCACCAGAAGGTGAAAATAGAAGGAAATAGAGGAAGAAAGGGTAGAAGTGGTGCTGTTCTGGACTTGGGGGTGTTTTAAATCCTCTACTGACGTGGTAAAATCCTACTATGGTTCCTGTGCAAATAATGCAATATAAATGTGCAAAAATGCAAAAAAAGTGCAAATTGTTCAAATAATCTAAATAATTGTTACCATAAACATGTGCAAAATGTGCAAAAAATAAATGATTGTTGCCACAACCTAAAATGCTATTACTGAAATAATAAATACTGCTATGGTAACTGTGCAAATGAAACAAAATAAATGTGCAAATGTGCAAAAAAACTATACAACCTCATATGCTATTCCTTAAAAAACAGATTGGTACCAATCCTGTATACCTCCTGTGCAGAGGACCACAATCTAAACCAAATTGTCTGATGTAACGATAGCTCAAAGGACATAAACCATATAAACAGTGTTAGTGCACTATATATGCTCCTGTGCAAATTCAGACCAATAATCTACTGTGATTTTCACTTTCCATCCCTCTTCACACTTAGCATATGTTTTTTGAGCTTGTCTTTTCCAAAGTAGCTCATGGGACATTTTGGTGGGATGCAGGATGCATGTTTTGACTGTGATTTTAGCTGCGTTTTTTGCTTGTTTTTTTTTTTCACATGGTGAAATGTGTGTTTGCTTCTGTGTTTGGTGTGACATTAATAATTAATGGCACAGAGAGTGCAACTAGTTCATTTTAAGTGTATAGAAGTCGCCATACACTATACAATCTTAACCACTTACGGACCACCCCGCCGTCGTTATACGTCAGCTGTTTGAAGAGGGATATCATTGTTATGGCAGCAGCTAGCTGCCATACCCCAGTAGCCACTTCTTCAGCAGGTGGTCCGCTTTCAGATAAAAGTGGTCTCTGCAGCGGATTCACCGCAAGATCATTTTTATTGGCAGCGGGAGAGGGCCTCCCTCCCGCCTCGCTCCAGTGCCCTACACCGCTTACTGGAGCCGCCGGCAGCGGTGGAGGCGATCACGTCTGCTCCCGTTTGTGGTATAAAGCTGAGTGAGGAGAAGATGGCCCCACCTGTCTCCATACCATTGCAGGGCAGAAGCGACGTCAAAACATCACTTCCGCCCATAGCTCTTAAAGAGACATTTTTTATTTTTTTTTTTTCAAGCGTCATTTTTTTTTGCATTTTAGTGTTAATATGTGATCTGAGGTCAAGGGATGTTTACATTCCTTGTAATAGGAATCAAAGTGACACTTTTTTAAAAAAAGAACAGTGTAAAAATAAAAAAATAAAAGGTAAAATTAATAAGAAAAAAAATTTAAACCCGCCCCGTCCCGCCGAGTTCATGTGTAGAAGCGAATGCATACGTGAGTAGCGGCCGCATATGAAAACAGTGTTCAAACCATACATGTGAGGTATTGCTGCGATCAGTAGAGCGAGAGCAATACTTCTAGTCCTAGACCTCCTCTTTAACTTAAAACATGTGACCTGTAGAACTTTTTAAACATTGCATATGGAGATTTTTAAGGGTAAAAGTTTGTCGCCATTCCACGAGCGGGCACAATTTTGAAGCGTGACATGTTGGGTATCAATTTACTTGGTGTAACATCGTCTTTCAAAATTTAAAAAAAAAATTGGGCTAACTTTACTGTTGTCTTATCTTTTAATTAAAAAATGTGTATTTTTTCCAAACAAAGTGCGTTTATAAGACTGCTGTGCAAATACGGTGTGACAAAAAGTATTGCAACAACCACCATTTTATTCTCTAGGGTGTTAGAAAAAAAAATATATAATGTTTGGGGGTTCTAAGTAATTTTCTAGTAAAAAAAAATTTTAACTTGTAAACAACAAGTATGAAAAATAGGCTCAGTCTTAAAGTGGTTAATGTACAATCTCTGTACAATCTCCTTGAAATTTACCAAACCTATATAACAGGAGGACACACCATTTATCCAATCACTCTGTATCCAATCAGGCAGGCCCGGTTGATTATAGATCTAAAGAAGATTGTACAATTGGATTGTATAGTGTAAGGTGAGCTTTACAGAACCCAGGACATACTTCTCCTGTTTTCAATATTACGGCTCTATCCACATAGGCTGTTATCTGATTACTCCTGCACGATATGCAAAATTAACAATCTATGGCTGTGTATTTAGTAAGAAAAGTATTCATTGATTGCGTTCATAAAATGTATACCTGATAAAGGGTGGTAGTAACGTGCTGGAGTAGGAGAGTAAATGATGTAGGGTGTGTGGTCAGCTGGTAAACTCCTTCCTCTGTCACATCCCAAGGTCTGTCCAGGAGGTAATGGAGATGGTGTTTTATACAGCCAGCTGGACACTAAAGTAAGGGGTGTGTGAGATAAATAGAAAGCTTTTTTATTTCTGCAAAAGAAGTACATTAATGGTATATTGGTACATAAGGTAGCTGGAACTCAGGAAAAATAGGAGAACTTATCCTTTAAGGGAAAGCATTTTTAACAGCAGTTTTATTGGGGGTATAGATTGGGGATTAGTGTGTGCAGGGGTAAAATCTTTAACTTATGTTACTAGTGTATGCATACTTGCTATTAGTTTGCTGTAAAATGTGATAAAGTTGTACAGTATTATGAACTGGCTTATTGGCACAAAGGTAAGAACCATTGTGTCCCAGGAGTGCTAAAAACATCAATGGAATGGAAAAAAAAACTCTGATGGTCTAGAAAAATACTATATAATTGTCCATAAAGTCCAATAGAGTCCATGGGTAGGTTCACTCAGTGGCAGCTCATTAGACAAGCAAGAAGCAACTTGAGGAGAACTGGGAACTAATCACAAGTGCCATACTGAGTGTAGCATTTTGGTGAATTTATTGGTATTAAAAGGAAATTTACTCACAAAAGTAAGATGATAAAAAGCATGTAACACTGCAATGATCCCCATCTGTGGAGCGGTGAGTCAGGAGGGTTCTCTGTGTCTGAGCACTTAGAGGGACACTGCCGGTGGTTTCCGGTGCTTCCTGGAGCTGTGGAACGCAAGGGCAACCGATCATGACATCAATTCCCGAATGTGATGGGGTTTCGTAGGCAACATTTTTTTTGTAATACAAATTAAATTCACCAAAACGCTACACTCAGTATGGCACTTCTGCTTTCCTTCCAGACAGGGTTGTATGTGTATGGTTGCCAAACTGACCAGTCACTTTACCAACTGCACGTGGTGGCAAGTTATCCTAAGTCATGTGTCTGGGATGTAACAGTGGTAAAAATGATAAAGCAAAGATTCTAGCTCCCAGAATAGCTAGAATCTCATAAGTGTGTGATAATCATGTGGCTGCTCCACAGCTCTAGTAGTGCCCTAGGTTGTGTGCAAGATTTGTATTTGCCTTTGCGTGTGTACAGCCAGCTAGATTTTCCGCAAGTCTTTTTGGTGGTGGCCAGTGGTATTTGAAAGCTGTGATAATGATATATGGTTTTACCTTCCCAAAGTAAGCTCTCACCCACTTCCACCTCCACCAAACATGGCCCTCACTCCAGTTAGTGAGTCACCGCACGCATAGGCCCTTGACATGGAGGCTCTGCCTTCATTGCTTCATAGTGTTTAAAAGGCAGCTATTCATGTAGATAACTATATTTATTGTGTAACTAAGCTTGTCACTGTTTTCTATCAGATCTTTTTTCTAATCACAGACTTCATAAACCAGAGACAGCTAGCTTCCACAAAAAGAGATCAATCCCTGAACGCCACAGAAAAGCTGTCTGCTATGTCACAGTTTCTCTTTGGACACACAAGAGACCCATAGGGATTAAAGCCAAAAAGGAAGAACATTCCTCACCTGCACATTTTGTACAAAAATACAAGCTGAAAATGTAGGTAGCTACTAAATTACAGAACGGGCTATTCACTGTAAGTTTATTTATTTTTATTTTGTGTTAAAGAAATTTGCTTAAACTTAGAAACAATATTCTTGGCATTATAAAATATACTGTTTCAAATTAAAATCTGTTCATATACTGTAATTACAAATTATTGACCTTTCTTAACTTTTATGTCCGACAGTTCCCTTCATTTTTTATATTGTTTTTATGCTACAATGTGATAGTGTGGTTGAGGGTAAAATGTATTTGCCCTCTGCATTTTGAGCAAGCAGTATTAAAAAACCTTTGGAGATAAAGTGGTTAATGGTGTTTGTGAACTAATCATATCTGACAAATGAAGTGTCCAAAGCAGTTTTATTCAATAACTGAGAAGATACCCGCAGCGGACATCCAACAATTCAGACGTCTTAGCAGCTTCTACATTTTGCTACTCATATTTTCTAAGAGTATGTTTTCCTGATAAACAAGTAGAGCAATTGCCTTCTGCATGAAAAGTTTTCAATGTAATTGTCTGTCAATGATATGATGATTTATAATGCAATCTGTTACTTCTGCAGCTACAGATAATTCTAATTTGCCACGATTGTTTTAGATCTGATGAACCTGGCAATCGCTCACAATTTTCTATTTTGGTGTTTTCTCAGGTACTGCGCAGAAGTCAATCAATGTTGTTTTTTGCCACTTCTATTAAATAGAGATTGTAAATACTTTAGGGGCAGACAAGCACCCATCAGAGCTGTACATAATTTACATGACAGAACCATTACAGGTAAAAGCTGAAATCCAGTCAAACAGCTGAATAGATGACATACCTTTTAATATAATTATTTTACTGCTAAAGAATTTGTATTTTTGTCAGTCCTTTCCTCAGATTTATAGAGCTCTACCACACAGTGAAGCCCTGGCTGGCATGACAAGAGACCTAATTTTTATCTGCTGCAGATAAAGTGGATGGGATTGGGCTCAGGTAAGAAAAAGGGGTGGGGGGAGTGTGTGCAGCACAGAAGATTTTTCACCTTAATGCATAGAATGCATTAAGGTGAAAAACCTTGAAGATTTTCAACCACTTTAAGTAACCTCTACTTGTCTCTCCCCCAGCCTAAGGCTGTAGGAGAGGTAGTAAACAGATAACCTCAATCCTCTGTCACTCTGATCTTTCCTCCTGTTAGTATATTTGCACTGTTAGTAAGTTAACACTGCAACGTTGACCAGCTCCTTTATTACTTCTCTTTCCCAATATGAGCTGTGTTGTTCAAAGGATTGGAAGATGCAAATACTGCTTGCATTTATGCATGTATTAAGAATAGGTATCTTTAGTATACTGTATGCCTGTATTTAGTTTGTGTATTGTGTTTATATAAATCATTAAGGTGTTAATCCAAAGCAATTTTTTAATAAAAAAAAATAACAAACATGTCATACTTACCTGCTCTATGCACGGGTTTTTCACAGAGCAGCCCCAACTCCCCTCTTCTCAGGTCCTCCGTCCACACTCTGGGCCCCTCCCCTTTGTGAGTGCCCCCATAGCAAGCTCAGTGTTGCCAACCTACCAGACAAAATTCACATCAAACTCAAAATTTACTGGCACAGCCAAATTTTTACTGGCATTTTCTAAAAGTTACAAAATTATGGTTTTCAGTGCAAATTTCAGTACTTAACCTCCTTGACGGTATTCCCGAGTGTGGCTCGGGGTGGATTTTCAACACCAAAAGCGGTAACCCCGAGCCACACTTGGGATTGCAATGCAGGATCCAGGTACAGCTCACTTACCTTGTCCCCAGGATCCTTCGATGTCTCCCTGCTCTGTGTGTGAGCCGTTCTCCGCTCAATTCATTACAGAGCCAAGCTCCGTTCCCTGCAAGCGTTGCGACACATGGGGATGGAGAACAGCGCCAAATTCAAAAAGTAAAACACACAATACGTATACAGTACACTGTAATCTTACAGATTACATTACTGTATCAATTTATTTCACATCCCTTTTGTCCCTAGTGGTTCGTCCGGTGCAATGCATGCAGTTTTACATTATAAATACTATGGATAAATGAGTGATCAGCGCAACTAATTACTATAGATAGTAATAATAATAATAATAATAATGATGATATAAAGCAGTCTGATGTGCAAATAATGCTATATATGCAAAATGTTATACAAATGATGCTGTGTAAAAACCGCTACGTACAATGTGTATAGTCCTACAATAAAACAACATTAATTCATGTTAAGGAAAAAAATAATACCAATAAATAAATAAATAAAGTGCATATCCAATACTAAAATGGAGTGAATAGTGTGATTTAAATATATGCATGAATGATCTATTCAATCTGTGATTAGCTTTGCAACCACAACAATCAAAATAGTGATACAATAGTCCATAAAGTCTGAATAAAGAAATAACTTGAGAATCAATGAAAAAGTGCTTGATAAACGTGCAAAAAAGTGCTTCAAATGTGTTCTTCAATGAACAATCGCCAATGTGCAAATCTTCATGTACACCACTCAGTGCTCTCTAGACTCTTACCTCCATATGGATGATATAAGGCCGCAGAGATGGGTATAGTTGGAGTCCTTCCCGGGATGTAGTGATGGTGGATGTTCCTCTCAAAGCACTATATACCAGATGATGGCTTCGAATCAGTCCATACGGACTTTCACACACAGCGGGTATATAAGGGAAGTCACGTGGTGTGACGTAATGCATAGGGAGTGACGGGACCATGTAAGAACCAGAAGTGTCGTAAGAGGTGTCTGTAACGGCGTTTAAATGACAGATCTGCCGTTTTTAACCTTTTTGTTGTAAGTGCACATTTGGCTTTCTAACAAATTAGCTATATTATACGTTGTTGCACTATGGTAGATTATTTTTTATCTCTTATATACTGGCTGTGTGTGAACGTCCGTATGGACTGATCCAAAGCCATCATCTGGTATATAGTGTTTTGAGAGGAACATCCACCATCACTACATCCCGGGAAGGTCTCCAACTATACCCATCTCTGCCATCCATATAAGGGTAAGAGTCTAGGGAGCACTGAGTGGTGTACATGAAGATTTGCACATTGGCGATTGTTCATTGAAGAACACATTTGAAACACTTTTTTGCACGTTAATCAAGCACTTTTTCATTGATTCTCAAGTTATTTATTTATCCAGACTTTATGGACTATTGTATCACTAATTTGATTGTTGTGGTTGCAAAGCTAACCACGGATTGAATAGATCACTCATGCGTTTATTTAAATCACACTATTCACTCCCTTTTAGTATTGGATATTCACTTTATTTATTTATTTATTTATTTATTTATTTATTTATTGGTATTATTTTTTCCTTAACATGATTTAATGTTGTTTTATTATAGGACTATACACATTGTACATAGCGTTTTTTACACAGCATCATTTGTATAGGGTTATGTATATAGCATTATTTGCACATCAGACTGCTTTATATCTTCATTATTATTATTATTATTATTATTATTACTATCTATAGTAAATAGTTGCGCTGATCACTCATTTATCCATACCATTTTTTAGTGCACTGTATACACTTTAGGTCTAACTGCAACTTACTTGATTACTTACTATTATTTTTACTTTGATAGCGCGAGGGACTTTACTTACATATACATATTATAAATACTGTTCTTTCTGCCTGGAAACTGGAGATTGTCCATAGCAACAAAAACTGTCCCTTTACATCAAAAGTGGTTTTAGACCAGCTAGAAAACAGCGATAATAATTTAGAATAACTTGCAGAATTGAGCGATAGTGATTTGTGGGGAAATCCATCATGAAACACTGAAAGTAATGATAAGTGACAATTCTGCAACTGGGCAACTTTTAGTGTGTTTTATTTTATTACATTGTTGAATAATTTTTATTATTATTATATTATTATTTGTTATAAATATTTATAGTTATTTATTATATTATAATTTATGATTTCGTGTTTCAAAATTTATCATACCCGGGATGTCTACTAGACTCTTGTTGTGGACAGATTTAAGTGAGTTATTCCTAAGAATTACAGGCCTACAATATAAAATGCCAAATTTCCATGCAAAATAATTGTACTGCTTTCAGCATCAGAAATCTGACATAATCATACCGCCAGGGAGATCAAGCTACAAACAAGTATATTATGCAGTTTGCAATGTGGTTTAAGATAGATATTAAGGTAAAAAAAAAATATTTCTTATGTTATTTTTGATATAGTAAGGGTGGGTTATGTCCAGCTGGAGAGATTTCCCCTTTATTTCTGTTCCATAGCCACCACAGAAAGTGAGCAGAAATCCCAGGTAGCCACCAGGATCACCAAGACTTCAAGTCTCCATTGCTACATCCCTCTTGTCTCCTTCCCCCCCCTCACCTCCCGTCTTCATCCCTCCTTCACTTCCTCTCCCGTCTCCATCCCTCCTTCACCTCCTGTCTCTATCCCTCCTTCACCTCCTCTCCAGTCTCCATTCCTCTGTTGCATGTCCCTCCAACCCCTTCACCCTCCATCACTTCCATCCCTCTGTTACTCTATCCCTCCCTTCTTTCATCTTTCCATAACTCCATCCTTTTATCTCTTGATCCATCCATCCCTTCCTCCATCATACTGTCCATTCAACAATCCTTGTGCCTTATATCCCTCCACCTTTTCTATCCTCCATCACTTTCATCCCTCAATTATTCTGTCTCTCCCTCTATCTTTCCATAACTCCATCCTTTACACCATGACTCAATTTCTCTGTTTTGCTCACATCCCTCCATCCATCTCTCTGTCACCCAATCTATATATAGGGCTATTTCACACATATATGTCCATTTTCACAGACTCCACTTGCTCAGCAGAGATCGATCCGTTGATCCCCGCTGAGCTGGTGGATCACAGGTCTGTCCCTGCTCACTGTGCAGGGATGGACCTGTCAGAGCCCCGCTCTCCTCTGTGGGGATCCGATGAAAACAAACAGCCTGTCCGTTTTCATGTGATCCGCCAGACGGATGGAAAATAGGGTTCCCATCTGTCTGGATTTAGCAGAGGGGAGGAGATCGGATGTCAGCGAACATGTCATCACTGATATCCGTCGCTCCATAGAGGTGCATGGAGTGTCCGCTCAGGTCCTCTTGAAAAACTGACATGTGGACCTGAACGGTCCACATGTGTGAAAGGACCCTCACTCCTCACTGTTTCCACCTCTCTGTCCATTCACCTCCCCCATCACTCCACTACTCTGTCTTTCCATTATAAACAAATAAAAATACTCCAATGCACTTCCACACCAAATTTTCTCACTACTTACTAAAAAAAATATGAATAATAAACAGCTTAAGACCATAAAGCACAATAAATAATCAAATATATAATGATCAATCATACATTTTATAGACACCCACTATACAACATCAGCACATTTCATCTACAAAATCAGCCTGATCTGTGATATTGCTGCTGCCTCCCCTCTCCTGACATGCTGGGATTTGTAGTGCCACAACCTGACACATGAGGTGGTCATGCAGGAGAGGAGGCTGTGCCTGGTAATGGGTTGGGATAGAGAGGTGTAATGGAGATTGGGGGGAGATCGCAGAAAACATGCTCCCTTTAGAAGCAGAGCAGTTCACAGTCACAGACAAAAACGAACTAGTGTAACAGCATGAAACAGGAGCCTGCTACACAGAGCCCATCATCTCCTCTCCCATCTCCCCCTCCTCCTGCCCACTAAGGTAAGCCGCTGACAGGACTGTCTGCATGTTGCTCAGCTAGCTTACCTTAGGCTAAGCTGAACTCTGTCCTCCACTGCAGACTGTCTCCACTCCTCCCCCTCCCCTTCCCAGCATCTCCTGTGAGGAACTTGTGAGGTGGGCTGAGAAAAAGGGGGAGGGTACAAGTAGCTTCACTCACAGCGAGATCATTGGAAACTCTCTGTCTCAACTGCACATGCGCAGTTTAGCCGAGAGCATCACTGGCTGAAAGCGGATGTTCTCACTGGCAGGCTTTTCACTTTATGGACTTTTACGGGCACCGAAAATATGCAAGGTTTTTACGGGCTGCCCGTAAAGACACGGGCGATTGGCAACACCGAGCAAGCTGCTTGCTGTGGGGGAAGTTATGCCTGCTCACTCCTGAGCCGGCTCTCTGCGTCCATAAGACACAGAGAGCACATCTCAGCCTACCCTCTGCTCCCACCTCACTGGCTGTGATCGACAGCAGGGGGAGCGAATGGCTCCTGCTGCTGCATTTCAGCCAAACAGGAGGGAGAGACCTGGGATAGCCTGCGGTCTCATGTACATCGCTGGATCAAGATCAGGCTTAGGTAAGTATTAGAGGGGATGAAGGGTGCACACTGAAGGCAAAAACCTTCAGCCTTTACAACCACTTTAAGTGTTGAGCATTAAGAACACAGTCCCCTCACTAAATTTACAGTTTAGGGCATGCCTCACACAATAAAAAAAAAAATAGTCCTTTACACCAGAATTTCCTATGCAGGGTTTTCCAACAGCACTTCAAAACCTCCTGGCTTCTGTCAGGACCTCACAGCTTCCTGCTGCATCGGCCCGAACCCAGACTTCTGGGCAGTTGCCTCCTGACTCCCTGATGGAGCCCTAAGCTATCATCAACACTTTTGTTAGAAGGGATCTTTGTTGTAAAAAATATTAATGTATAACTAATAAATTAGTGTTATCATGGAAGTAGGAGTGCACATATGTAGAACATAACCTCCTCCCAATGACTTTTCAGGCAACCTTGTTTCTTTTGCAGAAAGTGCAGTGTTTTATTAAATATGAGAAACAGATGACAAGTCCAACAGAGTATACACAAAACATTACAAAAAAAAATAAAAAGAAGCCCTAGCACTATGAACCATCTTCAGGATACCCAATTCTTCTGGCCTAAATTTTTACCAAATCAACCTCCACTAACATTCACCTACTCCCCCATAAAAGCACTTTAGATATTATGGCTGACATGCAAATTTCCTTGGCCTATGACAGCAACATACATAGATTTCTTTTTGAAATTCCCATGTCCCTTCTTATATTGGTTAGGACAAAATAGCAATTCTCACCACATTTGTACATATGTAAACAAATTATCCTTTGAAATGCCCAAGATCCTTCTAGTATTGTTTAACCCTTTCCTGAAAAGCATATATTCTGTATATTTAGCCCCACGGAAGTAGGCCTTTATCCTCATATAAATATATTACAACACACCAAGCTTTGTGAATATTACTCCTGCATGAGCTAGCGCTGTGAAAATGCAGTTTCTCATCTTATATATGCAAACACATTCCATTAGTATATATAAGATGAGAATCAAAATTTTCACAGTGCTAACTCATGTTGTAGCAGTATTCACAAAGCTTAATGTGTTGTATGAGATTTACTTAAAATTTAAGGTGGTAGCAATGAAAACAATTTTGAATTTTATATTGGTTTGATTTAACACTTATCACTGAATGGTGATCTAAAAAACTTAGTGAATAAAAAAACAACTTTATATGCAGTGATTTGCTACTCTGCTGGTTTTTAAATTATATATATATAAATATATATATATAAATATATATATATATATATATATATATATATATATATATATATATATATATATATATATATGTATATATACTATTACAACATTATAACTTACCAAAAGTTTTAATGGCATCCCAGTCTTTGTCTGTAGGGTTCAATATTGAGTTGGCCCACCCTTTGCAGCTATAACAGGTTCAACTCTTCCAGGAAGGCTGTCCACAATTTTTAAGAGCGTGTCTATGGGAATGTTTGACCATTCTGACAGAAGTACATTTGTGAGGTCAGGCCCTGATGTGGACGAGAAGGCCTGACTCACAGTCTCCACTCTAATTCATTCCAAGGGTGTTCTATTGGGTTAAGGTCAGGACTCTATGCAGGTCACTCAATTTTCTATACCCCAAACTCGCTCATCCATGTCTTTATGGACATGCGCATGTAAAGGCAGGCGTCCCAATACTTTTGGTAATATAGTGTACATACAGTATATACTCCACTGTGTTTGTTCTGTGAAATTTCTGCATAGTGCACTCCCAGCAGATAGACTGAGCTATCGGTGACTGTATATGAAAATTTTCACTTTTATTTATGTATTCACTTATATTATTTACCAAGGAAGGCTTCAGATTTTGTTTGCACTTTATATTTTAACACAACTTTTATTGACACTACTAAAGGTATATATATATATAACACAACCTGCCTATCTCAAGAACAATGCAAGAGTAACATGCACAGGAGGTATACATTTTCACAACCTCTCCCACCACCACTCCCAGTGATGTGCAGAACCAAAAATAAGTGTATGATAAAATATTTATTTTACATTTTTAATGCACTTATTTTTGCAATCACTGAGGGTGGTGGTGGGAGGGGCTGTGGGAACTTATACCTGTGTGCGTCACTCTTGTATTTGTCTTGAAAAAGGCAGGCTGTGTCCTGTCGAAACATTGACATTTATTAAACTACATTATTTACTACAGAAAATTATTCCTGTTGTAAGTCCTGCTACGTGCACCTGCTGCTTGCTTCATATTTAACATGCTTTTTTATAGATTTCACCTGGGCCAATATCCCTACAATTGTATGCAGTGGCCCATCTCTATACTTTATGCGTTACATCTAATTCTTCATTTTTAAACAGTGCTTAAACAACTGTAATGTTGAGGCCAGTTGAATAATATTCAATAGTTTCTGTTGAATTTTGCTACCTACTTGTGCAATACTTTCTGCAGGTACAGGGAGGTATTCCATTTATAAAATTAAGTAAAGTACAATACTTTAATCTAACATTATTTATATAACTTTACCTTTAAATACGTTTTCAATGTTGTCTAACAGATGAAACATAATAGTGGATTTGATAATGATGAAATTATGTGAATGCACTTATAGAAAAAGGAGTGATAAGAACAAACATTTTACAAAGCTAAAGAGGAAAAACTGCTCTTCATGTTATATTACTAAAGTAGGAAGTGTGAGAACATTACAACATAGGAGGCACAGCAGATGGGAAAATCCTTACTTTGAACACCCTTTT
Organism: Aquarana catesbeiana; assembly: GCF_042186555.1. Taxonomy (NCBI): domain Eukaryota; kingdom Metazoa; phylum Chordata; class Amphibia; order Anura; family Ranidae; genus Aquarana; species Aquarana catesbeiana. The sequence goes on from NC_133325.1 coordinate 230,579,765, forward strand.
TAGAGTGTTTTATGTTTATTGACTTGCTACTCTTGGAATTTCATTCTAAGAAGATTGCAGCAACAAATCACGTCAGTTGCAGTAAAATTTACCAGTATATCAGCTATTTACTTATATGCCCATCTGTAAGAAACAGAATGCTCACAAAGAGCTCAGTAAGCATTGCATGTATTAGAAATGCATAATGAATAATAATAGTTTAATGACGAGAGATATATGTAAGTAGATAAGGAAACAAACGTATATCATCATCATTAGCCATTGAGAGGTATGTGTGTATGCATTATATATAAACATTAACTAAAAATATACATAATAATATTTCTAGTTATTATTTAGCTTAAAGAGCTGTATACTACATGTGTTATTGTGGTTCACCTACGATTGGGCTTTCTGAGCTTTAGAAAGGCAAAAACCACATTTGCTCAGTTCAGACATATGACAAAGACCTGCTAGAGTGCAAAAGTTCTAATAGAAATATCTTGCCAAAGCCCAACCCTTAACATTCCAGGAGGTGACAAAAGATATATGCCTTTCTAATAAATAAATAAAATAATAAATAAATAAACGATTGACTTGCTTTCTCTAGACAAAATATTTTACTTGTCAACTAATGAAACCAATGCAGATCTCTATATGAAGTGCTCCATTAGGGATACCACATAAGGGGGTTTGTTTTTTGCTTTTGGTTTACATTTGGGAGGAACCCCTAAAACTTCTTAAATGCATTGTTTGAATTCTGAACTTAGGCAGCTAATACATGAATCCATTTTTTTCCCTTAACCAGTGGGATAAACAAAAAAAAAACAAAAAACTGACCCAATTTCTCTATCCACACATTCAAGGTAGATGAGGTAATCCTCCTCACTGTAACATTATATTCACTGCATCAAAATACACCGATCAGCATTGCAGGCTATAGCCTGTAGCACTGAGTAAGCAGGAAAAATCCAGCAGACTGGTTGTACAGAAGTTGATTGGTAGATGGACTTTTGTTCAACCAGAGTGACCATACATGGTTTGAAAATTGGCCAGTCCCTGCTGAACCATGTATAGCTGGTTTAACATAGATTTCATATCTGCTTGTGGTTTATTTTGCCATGCATTGCATTGCTTTTATTTTTCTTAACAAGCCACTGTAAATGCTTAGAAACATGTTACAAATGTGTTCTAAAAGTACCTCAAAATTATCAGAAATGAAAGCCATTTTAACCTGAAAGCATGTTGTATTTGTCTTGGTAAATCTTGTACACTAACCCTTAATCTCCATTAGATGCAATATGTAGTGCCACTGCACCAATATAGACACCAAATTGGTGCATGCTTAGATTGTACAGATGTAAATACATTGAACACCTAGATTCCAAAGGTGGCAAACCTAGATTCTACAGCACCCTATACAGTGCACACCTATATTATACAGACCCCAAACCAGTGCACACTCAGATTCTACAGACCCAAATCCAGTGCATAGCTAGATTTTACTAATCATAAACCAGTGCAAATATACATTCTACAGACCCCCAAACCAATTCACACCTACATTTTATGTAAACAACACAGAAGGAAAGAAGAAGTCTGTGACAGGATAAACATGTCAGTGACATTCGCTGACCAGCCAAGATATTTTCTGCCATCCTGCCATTATGAGAGTATGCAATCGCACTCATTGAGGAACTCTTTGCCTTGTGCACCCACACAGAGATATACAGACCCAAGCCAGTGCACAACTAGATTCTACTGACTTCAGAACAGTTTACACTTGGATTCTACAGAATCCTAACCAGTGCATAGCTAAAATCTACAGACCCTAAACCATGGCAAACCTAAAATGTACAGATCCCTAACCCTCTGCACACTTACATTCTACATACCCTAAACCAGTGCCCAACTAGAATCTAAAGAACCCAAACCAATGTTCACCTAGATTTTATAGATGTGAAAGCAGCACTCACTTAGTTCTACAAAACCCAGACCAGTGAATAACTACATTCTAATAAATCCAAACCAGCGCACACTTAGATTTTAAAGATGTCTAAACAGTGGAAACCTTGATTTTACAGAACTCCAACCAGTGCAAACCTAGATTCAACAGATCAGGGGATTTATCAAAAGTCAAGGAGACAGAATCTGGAGCAGCTGTGTATGGCAACCAATAAGCTTCTATCTTTAAAGGGGTTGTAAAGGTATTTGTTTTTTTTAAATAACAAACATGTTATACTTACCTCCACTGTGCAGCTCATTTTGCACAGAGTGGCCCCGAACCTGGTCTTCTGGGGTCCCTCGGCGGCTGTCTCAGCTCCTCCCCGCAAGAACTAAACATCTTCATGCGAGCTTTCTCGCATGGTGTTTAGTTCTTGCGGGCACGCTCTTGTGATACAGCCTGTGGCTATAGCCGCCAACTGTATCACTCAGCCCCGCCCCCGGCGCTCCACGTTATTGGATGTGATTGACAGCAGCGCAAGCCAATGGCTGCACTGCTTTCAATCCATCCACTCTAGCCAATCAGCAGCCAGGCTGAGCGACGAAGAGGATGTTGGGAGCGAGCGTGGGACTTTTGAGGGTTCAGGTAAGTAAAACGGGGCCTGGGGGGGGCTGGCATTGTCGGATGTTTTTTCACCTTAATGCATAGGATGCATTAAGGTGAAAAAACGTGAACCTTTACAACCCCTTTAATTTTTAAAGCTTATCTGAACATACAGAATATAAAAGTCCATTGCCTGCAATGCACAGCAGCTCCAGATTCTGTCTGCTCCCTTTTAAGTAAATTCTCCCCTAGATTCTGCACACTCCAAGCCTGTGCACACATAGGGGGTTATTTACTAAAGGCAAATCCACTCTGCACTACAAGTGCACTGCAAGTACACTTGGAAGTGCAGTCACTGTAGATCTGAGGGGAAGATCTGAAATGAGGGGAAGCTCTGCTGATTTTATCATCCAATCGTGTGCAAGCTAAAATGCTGTTTTTTATTGTCCTTGCATGTCCCCCTCAGATCACAGTGACTGCACTTCCAAGTGCACTTTTTAGTGCACTTTCAAGTGCACTTGCAGTGCACTTGTACTGAAAAATGGATTTGCCTTTAGTAAATAACCCCCATAGTTTATACTGAACCCAAGCCAGTGCACAATAGAAGAAAATGGGGATATTATTGAAGGGGCCACGAGTCACACCACATTCCACTATGTCCATAACAGAAACACTACACCTAAATTCCATAGAACCCAAACCAATACACACCTAAATTCTATTGAACCCAAACCAGTGCACACCTAAATACTTGGATTCTACTGACCCACAAACTTGTGCCTGCCTACTTTATGCAGACCCAATCCAGTGCACACCTTGAATTTACAGAGCCCAAACCATTGGATAGATAGATAGATAGATAGATAGATAGATAGATAGATAGATAGATAGATAGATAGATAGATAGATAGATAGATAGATCAAATTAACTGTATAGCCTAATATTGAAAAACCTAAAACCTTCCATAGAAGAAGGAAGACACTTTGTGGACTGAAATTAAACTTTGCTTTTCTGGAATTGTATTAAATTGTATTAAATCATTCTAAGATGTTTAATCTGATAAAAGTCATAAGTATTCTATGCAAGCTCCAATAAGGCATTACAGTAAATTTGTCTTACAAAATCACTACTGTAAAAACATATGCATCATACTATATTGAAAAAAAGCACACTAAAATACCTAACACAATTTCGACAATACCTGACACAATTCTGATAATCAACTAGAACATCAAGACTTGTAAACAATTATCATAACAAACAGCAGAAAACCATACTGTTTTCGAAATGCAAACTTGAAGATTGTGGCAGCAGATATGAATCTTAAAATCTGGAAAAAGCATAGTCCACGTACCTGAAACAGAAAAGAAAAAGAGAACAGAGTTAGCCAAGTGTTACAAAACTTGCATTACATAGCACAACAAATAGCTGCTGCATCACAATTAATGTGTGTGTAATGAGGCACATAACAATTAAAAAAAATAATAATAATCTATAACCCAGAACTGGCAACTCATTCTTTAATTACTAAAATGTTTGGGATACGCAGTTTCTTTAATGAAGGCTAGACCTGGCCCACCAAAAACCAATATGGACCTTTTTCTTATTGCCCGATCCCACCATTTTGGAAAATCTGAAGTCCAACGCAACCAGTCACTTCCTTGTTGAGAACTTGCCCCCTCTCCTCATTCTCATACATCTATATGTCAGATTATAAATGTGTTTGCAGTTTGAGCCCTGATTGTTTATCTTGGCTCAGCTGAGTGGAAGACTATAATATCTGCACAGTGCCAGAGTGCAGAGAACAGCTGAGAATAAAACGGGAGATAATCTTGGAGATAAGATAGTATCTTTGTAAACTGAATTTGCTCCTGCATGTCCCTGGCAGCAGTGCTAATTTCTATTTCTCTAATTTGACCTCTTACAGCACAGTATGTCATTTTCCTTTTTCTTCCTCCTCCACCCCCTCTGTAGTAGTATGTCTTTATGTTATCAACAGATCAGGTTCTCCCAAGACTTCCTCACTAGGGATGGGCCGAGCACCCCCTGTTCGCACCAGAACTCCCGAACAGGTTAAATGTTCTAACCCGCACTGCGAACCCCATTGAAGTCTATGGGAGCCGAACAGGAAAAATCAAAAGTGCCCATTTTAAAGCCTTGTATGCAAGTAATTGGCCATAAAAGGGGCCTGGGTACTGCCTAGGGGGACATGTATCAATACATTTATATTTTTTTTTCAGCTGGCGATTTTTCAAGAGCAGTGATTTTACTTATACTTAAAGTGCAACAAAAAAAAAAAAATTTCTTTAAATATAGTGCTTGGGGGGTTCTCTGAATGTGCCTGTAAAGTGGTGCATCTGTAGCATGCACAAAACATACTACAGCAAAAATGTATTTCTAAAAAAAAAAAAATGAGTCAAATCCCATTTAAAACGACTCGCTTTTACAATTGCTGACACCTATTAAAAATAATGTGGCCTGGCATGGTTTAGGAAGGGGGGGGGTGCTGGCTTGTCCCCTCCCCTTCCCTGACCTTGCAGGCTGCACGCTCAGATAAGGGTCTGGTATGGTTTTTGGAGGGGACCCTACACTGTTTTTCTTTAAATTTTGGCATGGGGTTCCCCTTAAAGCCCATACCAGACCTGAAGTGCCTGGTATGGACTATGGGGAAGGACTCCATACTGTTTTTTTCTTTATTTTTTGTACTGGCACTTTTTTTATAGCTGTCAGCAGGGAAACCCATTGACAGCTGATGACTCATTGGTTGTTAAGGACACCGCTCCTTAACAACCAGTTTACACTGCACCATAGTTGGGCAAAGCCTTGCCCAATCAGGGCGCAGAATGCGCTGGGCAACTCTCAGTGCATTGCAGGGTGTTCATCTGGGGAAACACCAAGCGAACCCCCTGCAAATTTGGGTGTTTGACCTATTGGTCTCATCTGACATAAATGCATCCTTCTGCCTGTCAGCTGTCATGTTCACTGAGCCATGCGTGTGCAGCTCAGCATACATTTACGGCTTGATCCCTGCCGCGGTGATGTGATTCCCGTGCGCATGCGTGGGAGTGATGTCATTACGGCCCGGCCTATCAAATAGGCGAAGACACGGGACCCAGAAGATAGACAGAGCAAAGATGGAAACACCAGGGGCCCAGCAGATCAATCCAACCACAGCACTGGAGGACACCATACGACAGGTAAGTCTGCCATAATGTACTAATATGCTGTGCATACTACCACGTTATGGCATAAACCACCTGGGGAGCCCTAAAATTATTACTTCCGCTTTAACCAAATCCAGGTGGCTTTTATGAGTTACTGCACTTTGCACATAGATATTGTTGCATCAACCTATCAATTAGGCCTGTTTATATGAACAAGCTTTAGCAGTTAACCACCTCTTTGTTCTCGAAGTTTGTGAATTTCAATGACCATTGTTGAAATAGAGCAGTAAAAGACAATATTAGTAAATGCTTCTTCCTCGCATGTGTTAAAAAAAAAGTTTAAAAGAATATTGCCTTTAACACAAATGTTTTTGGCTACAGTATATTTGAAAATCTCACTGTTTAACTGGTCTCAAGCAACAGAACACAAATCTTAGAAAAATAATAGCACACAAAAAACTTAACTTGGCCATGGCAAAACTTCAACAGGAAAAGCAAATCTGACATTCCCAACTGTTTGTGTTCTTTATGGCCAATATGCTTTCATAATCCAAACAGAACAGCAGAGTTTGGCTCTCATACTATAAGATGTTTTGAAGATTTAATACTATACAGACTTAAAAAATTGATTTATTGCTCTCAACCCTCTAATAGGGTGTCAACACTCCCCAGAGGGCTGCAAATTATTAGTTATTACCTTAGCAGCAAGTAACCCAAGAAATTGCATGCTTGAAGGTTTTATTATTTATTTATATATTTACTTGTTTGTTCATATATTTATTTTTATGGTTTCATTTTGGTGACCAAAAACACACTTGTGTCTTTCTTTTAAGAAATTTATATTAGTTTGAACGAAAGAGAAAGAGAGAGAGAGAGAGAGAGAGAGAGAGAGAGAGAGAGAAAGAGAGGGAGAAATACAGAGAAAAAGAGTAAAATGCAGAACTACTTATTAGGTGTTATATTCTTCTTTATGATTTTAAATGACAGACACATGCCTTCAAATACATCTTGCAGCCTTTTTCAAATGCTAATCAGACAAAGAACATTTACACCTTTATATCAAATTACACATTGCTCATACCCCAAAAAATAAGAATATTTTAACAATGAGAAATTGTAGTCCTGAGGGGAGGGCACATAAATCAGCAATCACTGTGAAAAATGACATGTGATCCTTATTGGAAATTTCTATTTTTTAAAGTTACTGCTTTTATAACGGTATTTCATATACTGTACAGGGTTCTTGTTTATGGCAAGTGACTGACATATTATAATTTAATTTTTATCTGGTAAATAATATAAACAATGTGGGGAAGATTTACTAAAACTGATAAACACAAAATCTGGTGCAGTTCTTCATATTAACCAGTCAGCTTCTAGGTTTTATTATCAAAGCCTAATTCAATGAGCTAATGTTAGAAGCTGATTGGTTACTATGCACAGCTGCACCAAAGTCCCCCAATTGTCTTTAACCAATTGAAGTCCTAGTCTATTCTGACACGTTTTGCTAATGAGTAAAAATCAATTTTTTTTCTAGAAAATTACCTAGAACCCCCAAACATTATATATACAGTATCTCAAAAAGTGAGTACACCCCTGATATTTTTGTAAATATTTTATTATATCTTTTCATGTGACAACACTGAAGAATTGACACTTTGCTACAATGTAAAGTAGTGAGTGTACAGCTTGTATAACAGTGTAAATTTGCTGTCCCCTCAAAATAACTTAACACACAGCCATTAATATCTAAACCGCTGGCAACAAAAGTGAGTACACCCCTAAGTGAAAATTTCCAAATTGGCCCCAATTAGCCATTTTCCCTCCCCGGTCTCATGTGACTTATTACCATGCCAACATGTAATGTGACATTCTGAAGCAGAGCATGATCCCCTCCCTTCGGAGACTGGGCCGCAGGGCAGTATTCTAACATGATAACGACCCCAACACACCTCCAAGACGACCACTGCCTTGCTAAAGAACCTGAGGGTAAAGGTGATGGACTGGCCAAGCATGTCTCCAGACCTAAACCCTATTGAGCATCTGTGAGGCATCCTCAAACGGAAGGTGGAGGAGTGCAGGTCTCTAACATCCACCAGCTCCATGATGTCCTCATGGAGTAGAAGAGATTTCAGGTGGCAACCTGTGAAGCTCTGGTGAACTCCATGCCCAAGAGGGTTAAGGCAGTGCTGGAAAATAATGGTGGCCACACAAAATATTGACACTTTGGGCCCAATTTGGACATTTTCACTTAGGGGTGTACTCACTTTTGTTGCCAGCGGTTTAGTCATTAATGGGTGTGTGTTCAGTTATTTTGAGGGGACAGCAAATTTACACTGTTATACAAGCTGTACACTCACTACTTTACATTGTAGCAAAGTGTCATTTCTTTAGTGTTGTCACATGAAAAGATAGAATAAAATATTTACAAAAATGTGAGGGGTGTACCCACTTTTGTGAGATACGGTATATATATGTTTTTACCAGAGGCCCTAGAGAATAAAATGGTGGTCATTGCAATTTTCTATGTAGCACAATATTTGTGTAGCAGTTTTTCAAACACATTGTTTTGGGAAAAAATGCACTTAAATTAATTTAAATGCAAAATAAAACACAATATACTGTATGTCCCAATTTTTTTGGCAAAGTATAAAATATGGTGTTGCACCGAATCAATAGATACCAACATAATACGCTTTAACATTGTGTGTGCTCATGGAAAGGCAACAAACTATGATACATAAACATCTCCATAGGTGACACTTTAATAATTTTTACAGTTTACCAGTTTAGAGTTACAGAGGAAGTCTAGAGCTAGAATTAGTGCTCTTGCTATAATGCATGCGGCGATACCTCACATTTGTGGTGCGAACACCATTTACATATGTGTGCATAACCAATATATAAGTTCGCTTTTGCACATAAGCACGAAGGGATGGGATGCTTTACATTTTTATTATTATTATTGATTGTATTTTATTTTTATTTTGACACTGTCCCTTTAATTTTTTTATCACTTTTATTTCTATCACAAGAAATGTAAACATCCCTTGTGATAGAAATAAGGGATGACAGACTCTCTTTATGGAGACATCTGGGGCCTATAAGACTCCAGATCTCTCCTCTACCCTGGAATGAGATAAAAAAATGATATCATGCTTTGCAAAAAAAAAAAAAAAAAGGCAGGGTTTAGATCTGGCATCCTAGACCACAGAAATGGCTGGGGGCCAGGAGGTTTGATTACCTGGCAGCACCACCGGATAGGAAACTGGGCTCCCCAATCACACAGGAGAGCATGGAGAAGAGCCACCTGATGTCCTACCCCCTTACTGTGCCTTCCTAATCCCCTGTATTGTGCCCTCCTAACCCCCTTTACTATGCTCTCCTAACCCCCTTACTTTGCCCTCCTAACCCCCTGTACTGTGCCCTCCTAACTCCCTTACTGTGCCCTCCTAACCCCCTGTACTGTGCCCTCCTAACTCCCTTACTGTGCCTGCCTAACCCCCTGTATTGTGCCTTTTTAACCCTCTGTACTGTGCCTTTTTAACCCCCTGTACTGTACCCTTCTAACCCTCTGTACTGTGCCCTCCTAACCCCCTGTACTGTGTGCTCATGCCTCCTGTGTTGTGCCCTCCCTGTGTTGTGTGCTCCTGCACACCCTGTGTTGTCTCCCCCTTCCCTCCACCAGCTGTCACCTCTTCCCCATGTCTCCCAATGACCCTCTCATCCTCATCCTCTTCCCCCCAGCCATCACAGCCTTTTCCATCCCAACTCTCCAACCCCACAATCCCTATTTTACTCCACTCTCAACCACCCTGCCCTCACTTACCCCTCTACTCCCCCACCCTGCCCTCACCCCAGCCTCACCCAACCCCCTAACAACCCCCCCACCTACTCTTCCTAGACAATAGGTATCAATAATTGGTATCGGTGAGTACTTGCAAAAAAGTATTGGTACTTGTATTCGGTGTTAAAAAAGTGGTATCGTGCAGCCCTACTAGCTACCATACAAATCCATTCAGCAGCCACAAAAAGAGTTTGGTTTAGGCTGAAACTCCTACATACTTTATTACACACACACACACACACACACATACACACACACACACACACACACACACACACACAGTCATGCACATGTTCCCAAATATTCTTGGAAACCTGTGGAAATAGAACTACAATTATGTTTTATTGTACTATTGCCGATAGTGTAAAATATCATACAAAGTAATGATTTATTTAGTTATACAGTGCAAGCAACAATTATATTTCTCAGGGAAACAATCACAAATCAACATTCAATTGTCTGACTAAATTAAGTTGTTTGGTTGTTAAGGAAGACTCTTAATAGCTCTTTATGTTGTTTTGCAGTCTTGTCTGATGAATTTTTAGTGCCAGCCTGTATCCCAGCATTCCTCAGGTATCAGAGATTTCCCTGTAGACACATATGGAAACAACACTAAATACTGATGAGACATGGGATCTGCCTGTAGGATGATTGGATTTAGAGGTAACAGATCAGGACCACAAAGTTGTATACATTCTGGTTTTGTGACTTTAACTATACTAAATACTTTTGGTATACTTGATTAAGGATATTAGTCACATGTAAGAGTTTTAGAAACACCAACATAACCCATTAAGTACAAATCACTGTTTAGAACACTCAGTAGTTTTTTTCAATAACTTTTTTTACTTTAGATAACATCTGTTTTTTTGTGTATAAATTGTAATTGAAAATACATATGGAAGCAACCATTAGATACACATCCCATTTGCAAAGGAATTTACCCCAGAGCTTAGTGAATGTGGGGACATTTCACTTTGCAAAAAATATCCAATTGCATGCAAGGAAGAAAAAAAAAAATATTTTTGATTGCAAATGATTGGCTGATGGAAGTCAGCAGAGCTTTACTTTATTCACTAAGATCCAGGGAAAATTCCCTTAGAAGGTGAACAGTAGGGACGGTCCAGATGTTCGAGTCAAATGTAAATTTGACTTGAACATTGGGTATTCATTTGTTCTACGAACATATGGGGCACTCGCAGGAATTTTGCCCCCTACAATGCGACCCCATAATGCACTGGAAGATCGCAGTGCATTGAAGGCTGCTGATTGGCCAAAGCATGCACCTGACCTGTATGCTTTGGTCACTCACAGGGTGCTTTGGTCACTCACAGGGTGCCTTTGGCCAATCATGGCTCAGTGGCTAAGTCCATGCCCCACACACCCACACAAGGCTGCTTACACGGCGACCGTGTACAGTGTTTATGAATGAAGAATGATTAGGAAGGTTAGTTAGTGGATTGAGCGTGCAGTCAATGTAGTGTATATAATCATACAGTGTAGAGTATATAGTGCAATCAGTGTAGTGAATATAATCATACAGTGTAGAGTATATAGTGCAGTCAGTGTAGTGTATATAATCATACAGTGTAGAGTATATAGTGCAGTCAGTATAGTGTATATAACAGAGTGCAGCGTATATAGTGCAGTCAGTTTAGTGCATATAACGCAGTGCAGAGTATATAATGCAGTCAGTGTAGTATATATAATACAGTGTATTGAAGTTTTTAAGGGTAAACCTATGACAGAATTAAGAAAAAAAAAGCATTGGGGACCCCGCAAAATCCATACCAGGTCCTTCGGGTCTGGTATAGATTTTAAGGGGAACTCCACACCAAAATTTTTTTTAAAAATGGTGTGGGGTCCCCCCCAAAATCCATACCAGACCCTTATCTAAACAAGCAACCTGGCAGGCCAGGAAAGGGGGATGAGCGATCTGCCCCCCTCCTGAACCATACCAGACTACTTGCCCTTAACATGGGGAGGGTGCTTTGGGGTGCCCTCCAAAGCACCTTGTCCCCATGTTGATGGGGACAAGAGCCTCTTCCCGACCATCCTAGCTGGTGGTTGTCAGGGTCTGCGGGTGGGGAGATTATCGGAATCTGTAAGCCCCCTTTAACAAGGGGACCCCCAGATCCCGCCCACCCCTTATGTGAATGGTTATCAGGTATGTCCCGCAATGTACATCCAACGTCAATCATGTCACCCGACAACCTGAAAAATAGAAAAAATTAAAAAGCTCTGCCTCAATGGGAGTACTCCCAGCAACTTCGGTCTCTTTGACAGCTGTTATTTAGGCAAGGGTGGGGCCACCTGGTGATGTAACCAAGTGACCCCTCTCCTGTCTGACATCATGTGACATCATGTGACATCAGAAGGGGGTGGGGTCACTCGGTTACGTCACCGGGTGGCTGCACCATTGTCTATATAACAGCTGTCAAATTGAAGAGATAGCAGTCGCCGGAAGGCCTCCCATCGAGGCGGAGCTTTTTCATTTTTTTGATTTCTCAGGTCCTCAGACAGTGTGATTGATGGTGAATGTACAATCTGGGACACTTTTTTCCCTTTTTAACAAAGGATTTGTCAAAAATTGTCTCTTTTGGTATTTACTTTTTTGACACTTTTTTAGTGAATGGGTAGGGGTACGATGTACCCCCCCATCCTGAGCTGCCAGGATGCTAGCTCGGATATGGGTCTGATATGGATTTTGGGGGGGTCCCACACCATACGAAGGGCCTGGAATACATCTTTATTGCTGGCAAAACATTACACCTGCAAGCAAGTTTAAATTACATTTTTTCCTTTTGAAATGTCATTATTGCTGTGGCATGTTATATACATTGCACAGATGCCCCACTTTACAGGCAGACTAAGGTGACCCCCTAGGCATGATATTTAAAGGAATATTTAATTTGTATTGTTTCATTTTAAGCATCATTAACCGCTTAAGGACCAACCGCCACAGTTGTACTGCGGCAGGTTGGGTTCCCTGTACGAATCGCTGTCATTGCATGTCGGCCGCTTTAAGAGCTCTAGGGAGCACGCGCACACTGTCAGAGACGCCTGCGGAGCGACGACAGAGCTGATGCGTATGCCTGGCGGCCACGATGTCTGTTGTGCACCCGCGATCGCTACTGAGAGAGACAGAATGAAGATCTGTCACTGTAACCAGACAGATCTCCATTCTATCAGGAGAGAGGAGACAGATCAGCTGTTCATACTGATTATGAACAGCGATCAGTCTCCTCCTCCAGGCAGTGGCATCCCCCACAGCTAGAAACACTCCCTAGAACATATATTTAACCCTTTGATCACCCCCTAGTGTTAACCCCTTCCCTGCAAGTGACATTAATACAGTAATCAGTGGCTATTTTTAGCTCTGTTCGCTTTAAAAAAGTGTCAAAAGTGTCTGATCCGTCCGCCGCAATGTCGCAGTCCTGCTAAAAATTGCAGCTCACCGATATTACTAGTACAAAAAAATTATAATAAAAATGCCATAAATCTATCCCCTATTCTGTAGATGCTATAACTTTTGCGCAAACCAATCAATATATGCTTATTGCAATTTTCTTTGCTTATTGAGATTCATCTAACAGAAATATGTAGAAGAATACGTATCGCCTTAACTGAGGAAAATATTTGTTTTAAAAAAAAAAATTGGAGGATTTTTTTTTTATTTCAAAATTGTCAGTCTTTTTTTTTTATAGCGCAAAAAAAAAAAACACAGAGGTGATCAAATACCACTGCTGGGTACAGCTGGGTACAGCACCTTCTCTTCATCTTCTTTTTGGGCCTCTCTGCATCCATGGTGGCCCCGCCCCCCGTTATTTAAGAACCGTCAGAAGAGGAGAAGCGTCACACAGTGGGAGCCTCCCTCCATGCCATCGTGGATGCGGAGTGGCCCGAGGAGAAGAAGGGAAGAAGACGCCGATGCGGCGGAGGAGATGACGGAGGAGAACACCGGAGGAAGAACCAGAAGAACCAGAAGAACCAGAAGAAGAAGAAGATGGAGGAAGAAACCGAAGGAAGATGGAAGATAGAAGAAAGAAGAAAGAAGAAGCATTTAAATAAAGGAATTGTCAAAAACTGTCTCTTGTCATTTTTAACATTCTGACAGTTTTTTAGTGAAATGGTAGGGGTACTTTTGTACCCCCTTACCATTTCACACAGGGGGGGAGGGCCAGGATCTGGGGGTCCCCTTGTTAATGGGGGCTTCCAGATTCTGATAAGCCCCCCACCCGCAGACCCCCACAACCACCAGCCAGGGTTGTGGGGATGAGGCCCTTGTCCTCATCAACATGGGTACAAGGTATTTTGGGGGGCTACCCCAAAGCACCCTCCCAATGTTGAGGGCATGTGGCCTGGTACGGTTCAGGAGGGGGGGCGCTCTCTCATCCCCCCTCTTTTCCTGTGGCCTGCCAGGTTGCGTGCTCGGATAAGGGTCTGGTATGGATTTTTGGGGGGACCCCACGCCGTTTTTTTTTTAAATTTTGGTGCGGGGTTCTCCTTAAAATCCATACCAGACCTGAAGGGCCTGGTATGGAATTTAGGGGGACCCCCACGTCATTTTTTATTTATTTTGGCTGGGGTTCCCCTTAATATCCATACCAGAACTGAAGGGCCTGGTATGGAATTTAGGAGGACCTCCACCTCATTTTTTTTTTCTATTTTGGTTTGGGGTTCCCCTGTGGGGAATTCCCATGCCATTTTTATCAATAAACTTCTATGTGTATTGTTGGATCGGCAATGCATTAATAGCCGCGAGTAGTTTTAAATGACTTTTTTCCTTTGAAATGTCACTTTGCTGTCAGACTGTTCTAAACACGGGAAACATGCGCTCCTTTACAGGCATACTATAGACACCCCCAGGTACAAAATTTAAAGGGATATTACACTCTTATTGTTTCACTTTAAGCATTATTAAAATCGCTGCTCCCGAAAAAACAGCCATTTTTAAAACTTTTTTTTGCATTGATCCATGTCCCCTGGGGCAGTACCCAGGTCCCCAAACACTTTTTATGACAATAACTTGCATATAAGCCTTTAAAATTAGCACTTTTGATTATTCATGTTCGTGTCCCATAGACTTTAACGGTGTTCGCGGGTTCGAACAAATTTTTTGCCTGTTCGCATGTTCTGGTGCGAACCAAACAGGGGGGTGTTCGACTCATCCCTAGTAACCAGATACATAGGGCCTGATAGCGGATGATATGTAGTGGGGATTTTCTGTGGAGTGTCTGTGAACCCGGACAAAGTCTTTCGCAGGCTCCATATTGAATAGCAGTTACAAATGGGCTCTTCAGAGTTTTTACACTATTTATATCTGGCATCATCCCTCTGAGGGCTTTTGGACCCCTTTTACATGTACCTTGTCCAGTTTAATACCTCAGCATCTGATCCGTCATACTTTAAACCAGCAATGGTTTTCTATGGTTTTTACTCAGTCTGTGCTGCTCTAATGTCTGCCTGGTGAGGGTTTTGATCCCTTGGTACTGCTTTGAAGCTTCATATTTCGGGAAGATATGGTCTGCTCCCTATACTCCTGAAGAAGCAGTGTAATACTGTGAAACGTATAGAAATGTGATCTGCTGGCTGTCCACATGTTCCTAACAAATATACTAAAATATACTGGTCATATTTTACAAGATTGATGATCAGGACAGCCTGATTTCATAATGTTTTTTCTTCACTTTTCAAAAAAAAATGTTTTTGTAATAAATAACGTATGCTTTTAACCAACAAATTGTATGTGAAATTCATGACAGTCCCCAGAAAATCCTTATTACTTAATATTTTTCTGTATCATATAATTAAGATGTTAGGTACCATTAAAGTGTTTCTAAAGCCTAAACATTTTTTTATCTTAACATTCCTTCCCATTAAGGTAAAAAATGTTTAGGCATTAGCATCCTCCCTCACCCGCCTTAAAACTTACCTGAGCCCTCGTTTGATCTGGCGCTGTGACCATCTGTAGCTCTTTTTGTGTCAAGTGCCTCCCGGGAAGCAGAGAAGAGGGGCCAAGAGCGCCAGCAGGGGGACCCGGAAGAGGAGGTTCAGAGCCGCACTGTGCAATTCTATTGCACAGAGCAGGTAAGTTTAGACTTTTTTTTTTTAATGCTTCAATATTATATGATTAGCACTTAGATTTTCTATGTATGATAGATGTTTTTATTTATTGTTAGGATAGAGACAATTGCATTAAATTATTGAGAGCACCTTATAATGCTAATCTATAAATATCTATATTTAATACAACTACATTGCAATCTATCACTCTTGCTGACATTACCCTCTTTTGCACATTTGTAATTATTATAATACCTTTTGGTCATCTGCAATAACAATTGGTCATGACCAATTGTTAAGCGTGTGTTTGTGTTTTGTGTATGTATGACTAGGTTAGCCTTTCAATGAGTTGGTAACACACAGCCTGATACGGGAAAGTGATACTACCAGTCTAAACATTGCTTATGACAATGGGGTTCTTAGTTACAATATACGTCATTTAAAATCTTGTAGTCACTGTGATTTTATAAATAGCTCCATGGCCATATGTCTTTCCTGGACCTCATTGTACAACTGATTATATTAAGTGGTACTTGAATCATTGTTCATCTAAAAACAAATATAGCATATGACATTAATTAAAAATAGGAGAATAAACATTCGGAGTCAGATGACAAACTGTATATTATCTACAGAAATCTACTCTTTTAGGAATGTTTCTCATGTGTTTAGTATTATTTTTGGTTATGTACCTTGACATGTAAAAAGTGATTAACAACATATTTGTATTTTGACAGGCTTTATAAATGTCTGTTTCCTTACCATTCATTTTTAATTGTCAATGTCATTTGTTTAGATACAATTAACATTGATACTCATTAAGCTGTGATTATCATTAACAGATATTCATTAAATTATAATGACTTTAAAATTAGATGCAAATTGATAAAATTTATTCTAAATGACTTTTAATTTGGCAACATTTTAAAGGCTATTGATCATGGTATTTTATTTTTTTCGCATCTGTATTTTGGAGGAATGGAATGAACAAAATAAAGCAGACTGACATAATTTAGGTAGTGTTTGGGGCTGATTCCCACATGGGAGAACAAGCAAATCATATACTTACTGAACTGCCTATGTGCCTGCAATGTGTACAAACACACAGGCTACAGTGTATGCATGCAGAATTTTAGTGTCCAAAAGTATGCAAGCTAAGACTGAAATGATTTTCTCTACTGTTGTTGGGTCTATCTAGCTGCTGTTAACTTTTTATATATGCATACATATAGGAACAAATCCACATCAAGGGGTCTATTTATAGAAATAAAAAAAACTTGTATGAAAGAGACAAATATTCACACAGCCACAATAAGAAATTGCTGTATATTGTGTAGTATGATTATCTCCTATAATTGTAAGCACCATTTATTGGCCATAACGCAGCATCTTGCAATACCTCAACCAGAAAAATACAGCATTATGGTTAATAGATGTTAATGATCATAGAAAACAATCATATTAGAACATACAAACATGCCAATTTGTTCTGTGGCTTGTGAATGTTTGTCACAGCCATACAGTAAATCTGTTATGAATAGAGACCCAAATATGCACAGCTATCCTTAAATGATACTGTTAAAAGAAAAACCTTTAATTTGTAAAAGGCCTTGTTAAACCTTACATAGAAGTGTCTTGTAATGGATATGCATTGACTTTGCTGTGCATGCACAGTGGTCAAAGCCCTAGCGAAAGCACAAGGATATATACTTTTAGAATGTGGTGTCTTATGTGGTACATAATATTGCAACAAAAAACACAAAGCAATCATGTTTGGATATTCAGCATACATAGCAAACTAGAACCATACTATATGCATTGAACATCAGTGTATAGTCAGCTGGACAGGTTCTATGACCACAACAAGTATGCACAAGGCTGGACATGCATATGCAGACCCGTGATTCCAGACATACCCTTGCTGTTTATCCCTGCTCTCTTTTGATTTAGTTATTTTGTCTCATTGCTTTAAAAAATACACAAAGTGCATTCAAAGTTCAGTAATACATGCCAATTAATTGAATTATTATTATTATTATTATTATTATTATTTTTATTCATCATTAAAAAATCTAAATTATTTTTCTATGTACTGTATGTAATCTTAACACTTTTCTCCTTTCACTGGTTTCCTTATCTTGCAGTGAATAAATTAAAATCTGATAAGACAGTTCAAAAAGCAGTGTTCCAGGTGCAGTTCAGACCCCTGCCCTATTACTGAGGTAGAGAGCATTTAAAAAAAATATTCAAAGATGTTCACCACTGAAAGGAGCGATTTATGCATGGTAGTGTGGCTTTCTAATAAACCTCTCCATCGCTCCATTATCAGTGAAAAGTCTTTAATGAAGGGGAATGAGACTACCCAATTCTTACCTCTGATTGGTCTTAAGTTGGCATTTAATCAAAAGCCAGCATTAGTAGGTACACTGAAGAAAGGTTTACAAGTGATCGGCAGCAACCATGAGTGGTGATAAGCTTTCAGAACATTAAGTTAATGATGAGAAATAGATAAAAGATGCAGGAGAATCTTTAAAAATGTTCCTCTACTTAGGCTGGCACTATAATAATATAGAGCTGTGGTAGTAATAAGACTATTGTTGCAGAACACGGAAAGAACCCCCCCATATTATTATTATTATTATACAGGATTTATATAGCGCCGACAGTTTGCGCAGCACTTTACAACATTAGGGCAGAGAGTACAATTACACTACAATTCAACACAAGGGGAATCAGAGAGCCCTGCTCATTAGAGCTTACAATCTATATCCACCCACTCCATTTTGTACCAAATCAGATGCACTTACAGACTAAAGCAATGAAGCAATACTGTTCAGCACATCATTTCCTAGCTTATGTATTCTCTTTTGACACCGTTATCTATTGCTCAATATGACTATGGTATACTGTGCTGTTCCTATGGCACACCAATTATAACTTCTATGGGCACATTTTTTTAAGTTTGTTTTATTTAAAAGTAAGAGCAGAGAGTTAATCAGTGTATTAAAATAATATAAAAATCTATGTTTCATGCTTGGATAAGGGTCTTGTATAGATCTTGAATGGGACTGTATGTTTTTTTTTCCTTAATGGGACAGTACACATTTAGTAAACAAAATGCACTTTCCCTTTAACGTGGTTGTAAAACCACTTTGTGATGTACATACAAAACTTATATAGTTACATAGTTACATAGTTGGTGAGGTTGAAAAAAGACACAAGTCCATCAACTCCAACCTGTGTGTGTGCTTTTATGTTAATAGTACATTGTATATCACTGTTGTGGTCGTTTAGGTGCCCACCTAATAGTTTTTTGAAATTATCAATACTCCCCGCTGAAACCACTGCTCGTGGAAGAGAATTCCCAATCCTTACCGCTCTTACAGTAAAGAACCCTCTATGCAGTTTAAGGTTAAACCACTTCTCTTCTAATTTCACTGACTGGCCTGCTTGTCTCTTTAAATTCCCTTGCATGGAAAAGTTCTATCACTATTGTGGGGTCACCAGTATAGTATTTGTACATTGAAATCATATCCCCTCTCAAGCGTCTCTTCTCCACAGAGAAATAGTTCAATGTTTGCAGTATTTCCCTATAGCTGAGATCCTCCAGTCCCTTTATTAGCTTTTTTGCCCTTCTCTGGACCCTCTCCAGTTCCAGCACATCCCTCCTGAGGACTGGTGCCCAGAACTGGATGGCATAGTCCAGGTGCGGCTGGACCAGTCTTGTAGAGTAGCTCCAGTGTATGTTTTTAGTAAAAAATATGCCGATTTGTACCTTATTTCATAGTGCCGCTCAGCGCTCATGTGACTGCTCGCTGTTCTCCTCTCCCAATCTGACAACTACAGTGAGAGGTGCTGAGAATGAAGCATATAACGTTATCTAACACAGGAGGATTGTATGTACATTACAAAGTTATTTTAGCTGCAGGAGGGGAGGGGAGGGGCGGGCACTGACACAACTGACAGGCAGGGAGGGAGGGAGGCAGAGAGAGGGAGCAAGGAGAGACAGCGAGTGACGGAGGCACATAAACTGACCACGGTATCAGGGGCTCAGAACCAATGATAAACGTGATCAGTTTACAAAGGGTTGGGAGGCACAAGGGAGGATCAGCTAGGTTTTTTAGATGATCACGATCATTTTAGATGATAGAAAGGGCCAAATTACACAGCACAAGCACTGTGCTGTTATTCATGATTTAAAGGAACAGGAGCCATTTTTTTTTTTTAGTTTTATAACCACTTTAAGGTATCTAAAGCAAACAAACATAGAAATTGGTATTTATAAAACACTATTATCCAGGGATGTAGTCTGGTTGGCCATAAAAAAGGCAGGGCAGTGAGTGTGCACCCCCCAGCCCCAAACAATGTTGTTGCATGCCCTCAAAATTGCGAGTGTACTTTTCCCAGTTCACTCATTGCTAGTATCAAGACTACTGTTGACAATCAGTAACACAAAATAGACTATTAAAACACTATCAAAAATAAAGTTACAGTGCACCTTTGCACCTTTAACCTGCCTGGAGGTATGATTATGTCATATTTCCGATCCTGAAAGTGGTACAATTATTTTGCATGGAAATTTGGCGTTTTATATTGTAGGCCTGTAATTCTTAGGAATAACTCACTTAAATCTGTCCACAACAAGAGTCTAGTAGACATCCCGGGTATGATAAAGTTTGAAACACAAAATCATAAATTATAATATAATAAATAATTATAACAAATAATAATATAATAATAATAAAAATTATTCAATAATGTAATCAAATAAAAAACACTGAAATTTGCTCAATTGCAGAATTGTCACTGTCATTACTTTCAGTGTTTGATGACGGCTTTCCCCACAAATCACTTTCACTCAATTCTGCAAGTGATTCTAATGTATTATCACTGTTTTCTAGCTGGTCCAAAACCACTTTTGATGTAAAGGGACGGTTTTGGTTGCTATGGACAATCTCCAGTTTCCAGGCAAAAAGAACAGTATTTATAATATAAAACTGCATGCAGGGCACCGGACAAACCACTAGGGACAAAAGGGATGTGAAATAAATTGATACAGTAATGTAATCTGTAAGATTACAGTGTACTGTATATGTATTGTGTTTTTTACTTTTTGAATTTGACGCCGTTCTCCGTCCCCATGCGTCGCAACGCTCGCAGGGAACGGAGCTCGGCTCTGTGATGAATCGAGCGGAGGATGGCTCGCACACAAAGCGGGGAGACATCGAAGGATCCCGGGGACAAGGTAAGTGAGCTGTACCTGGATCCTGCGATACAATCCCAAGTGTGGCTCGAGGGTTACCTTTTTTGGTGGTGAAAATCCACCCCGAGCCACAATCGGGAATACCGTCAAGGAGGTTAAAGCAACCCCATTGGGAATAGTTGGGAATACTTCTTTTTAAACTCTGTGCTAATTGTAAAAGATAACAATAAATGATAATCTTCATGTGTGCATGCATCAAACTTAATTTCGTTGGCAAGTTTTCACTATGTGAAAAACTCTTTCATTGACAAGTTTTACAATAAGGTGAAATCAGAACTAGTGAGAACTGTGGGAGACCCAAGAGATTCACACTCCTGAAAGTATTGGTTTTCCAGCATGATGGGGGACAAGAACTCATGTACATTATGTAACATGGACACTGGGAAATGCAATGAGACCTCACAGTATTTTTCTACAGGTAATATCGGCTTAAATAAACATTTTTCATGACAGTATAATTTTAATTTGTTTTCTTGTTGATACCAATTTTAACCACTTAAAGGGGTTGTAAAGGTATAAATTTTTTCACCTTAATGCATTCTATGCATTAAGGTGAAAAAACTTTTGAAAATACCGCCGCCCCCAGCCCCCCGTTTTACTTACCTGACACCTCGAAACTCGGCCGCTCGCTCCCGACCTCCATTCAGCCGATCAGCCTGATCGCCAATGACGCGGCGCGCCGGGGGCGAGGCCGAGTGATACAGCGAGCGGCTATAGTCACCGGCTGTATCACGGGAGCGCGCCCGCAATAACTAACCACCATGCGAGGGAGCTCGCATTAAGGTGGTTAGTTATTGCGGGGAGGAGCTGAGACAGCCGCCGAGGGACCCCAGAAGAGCAGGTTCAGGGCCACTCTGTGCAGAAGGAGCTGCACAGTGAAGGTAAGTATAACATGTTTGTTATTTAAAAAAAAAAAAAAAAATTACCTTTACAACCCCTTTAAGGACTAGCCTCGTTTTGGATTTTAGGTGTTTACATGTTTAAAACAGGTTTTTTTGCTAGAAAATTACTCAGAACCCCCAAACATTATATATATATTTTTTCTAACACCCTAGAGAATAAAATGGCGGTCATTGCAATACTTTTTTTCACACCGTATTTGCGCAGTGGTCTTACAAGCACGCTCTTTTTGAAATAAATTCACTTTGTTGAATAAAAAAAATAAGACAACAGTAAAGTTAGCCCAATTTTTTTTTATATTGTGAAAGATAATGTTACGCTGAGTAAATTGATACCCAACATGTCACGCTTCAAAATTGCGTGGAATGGCGTCAAACTTTTACCCTCAAAAATCTCCATAGGCGACGTTTAAAAAATTCTGCAGGTTGCATGTTTTGTGTTACAGAGGAGGTCTAGGGCTAGAATTATTGTGGCAATATCTCACATGTGTGGTTTGACCATCGTTTTCATATGCGGGCGCTACTCACGTATGCATTCGCTTCAGCGCGCGAGCTCGTTGGGACGGGGCATTTAAAAATTTTTTTTTTCTTATTTATTTTACATGATTTAAAAAAAATGGTGTCACTTTTATTTCTATTACAAGGAATGTAAACATCCCTTGTAATAGAAAAAAGCACGGCAGGCCCTCTTAAATATGAGATCTGGGGTCAAAAAGACCTTAGATCTCATATTTACACTAAAATGCAATAAAAAATTTAAAAAAGTCATTGAAAAAAATGACATTGAAAAAATTGTGCCTTTAAGAGTTATGGGCGGAAGTGACGTTTTGACGTCGCTTCCTCCCTTCAGTGTCATGGAGACAAGTGGGCGCCATGTTCCCCTAACTCGTCTCCAGGCACAACAAGGGGACAGATGCGATTGCCTCTGCTGCTACCGACAGCTCCGGTAAGAGGCGGAGGGCACCGGATCGTGGCGGGAGGGTGGCCCTCTCCAGCCACCGATAAAAGTGATCTCACGGCGAATCTGCCGCAGGGACCATTTTTATCTGAAAGCCGACCGCCACACGAAAACAGGGATACCGGGGTTATAGCAGCTAGCTGTTGCCATAACAACGATATCTGCCGTCAAACTTTGGATGTACATCGGTGTGCGGCGGTCGGCAAGTGGTTAAAGTAACCAGGTCCCTTTAAAATAACAGTTGCAGACAGGTATGACATTTAAGACCCTAGAGATTCCTACAAATACCTACAGATGTCTTTAATCCATCCAATCCAACCATTTATTGTGCTGTTCTGATTCAGAAAAGAGCTGACATTTCATGATGATTTGAAAGCTTGCCCAGCTTTATTTTTGATAAGGTAATGATGCCACTTTAAGTCAAGACTAGTTAGAAGAACTATCATTGTTAATGCAGTTTCAGAGCCCTGAAGTATACTAAGTTATTTCGATCTAGATGTTGCAGTGATCGTATTTGGATTACATTTTCTGACCACCTTTTAAATCTAAACAACTTGGCAGTTGTAACTTAGTAGGTCTCTTGTTTTTGGTCCATTTAAAGATTAGTAAATTCTGCAGTTATACTCTAGTTAACAATCTCTAAAGTACAACATCAAGGTGCAACTTTATGAGGAAGCTAATTCAATGCAACTACAGTATAAATCTACTACAGCACCATCAGCTCTCAGCATGATCATACTCATTAGTGATTTTATTGCCCATTATATTTTACAGCAACGTATAAGGCAAAACTTCCAAGATATTTATTGAGGAAGGTTGTAAGGCTGGAAAGTGAAGCAAAGTAATATTCACACACTAGAGTACTTAATTTCAGGAATACAACAATACTAAGCAGATTTATTCTACATACCAGTAGAAAATTAGACCATTATTTGTAATGTGCCATTAATAAGTTATTCTAATAGTGTGCAGATAATTACACCAAATTCTTATAGATAGCCATTATATACAATATCTATCTTCTATAGATTATTTGTTTTTTTCCACTTTCTGTAAAAGTGAAACAAAAAGATAGCAAATAGAAATCATCATCTTTGTAAAGATAACCTATTATTTATTATATTCTAATCTTTAGAATTTTCAAATATATAATTTCCCAAAAGAACATTTAGATTGTTGCCATTTAGGAACCATAAGGCAGAATGTGAAGATTCAATTTTCAAAAGTAGTCATAGATTGTAGACATACCGCATTTCAACACACTAAATTTGAACTTTTCCCAATGGGCACAGTGGATACCCCAAAATCTAACTGAACAAATTAGATAACGAATACATATTTTTACAGACCTGTAATAAAATTTCAAGGTGGAGTTAAGCTTTAAGGAAAAATAATTGAAACATCTCTCAATTCTGTACTATACAACAAAATTATTAAAATCATACTATTTTACCAAAGTAAAGCATTGTTAAACAGAATATTTACACAGAACATTTTTTTAAATCATCACTATATATACTGTTAAGAACAAATTCTTAGCAGCATTGTAGGATAGCAAAAGTGCATGTAGCGTATCAAATTATATTTCTGTAGGAAAAAATCTAGCAGGGAAACAGATAGAGTAGGAAATGGATTCACTTGAGAATAACTGCTATCAGTCTAGTGTATCAGCTTTTGCATAGATAAGCACTTGGATATCATATTATGGGAACCACTAAAATGCAAATTTCCTCCACTGATAAGGCAGCCACAATTCTCCTCACTGCCACCACATGAATGACTTTATCCCCCCATCTATATCTAACCATTCAGTTTGACACTGACAGCTGCAATGCCCCTGTTAATGTGATGGACTTGTGATTGACATCTGAGCCTGTACTGCTATTTTTATGATAAGTTGGATATAGGAAAGCAAGTCTTGGAAATAACAAGAACTTTATGACATTAAACCAACCAAACTTGCTGAATGGGAATATATTTTTTTTTTGTTCTCTGTCAGACATTCTGTAACATAATTGCCATTGCTTACAAATCCAAACACGCCGTGTTCAATTGTCATTTTGTCTACACTGCACAGTTCCATTCTAAATCAACAGACAATAGAATATAATTCCCGATCATGCAACTTCTGCCTTTCTATTTCAGATGTAATATTATTCCCTGGTAGAGCTCGAGTCACTGAGCTGTATTTAGGTTGAATTTTCACTTTACTGGATCAGAGCTATGCACTGTATCATAAATTCAGACTCAGGTGCATTCAAGAATTCTGATTTGATATAAGCATTGTCTGTATCAAACAGGAGCATTTGAGCTAACAGAATTATGCATTTCTCTTTTGCTCATCTCAGTTAGCCAAGCAGTACATCAATAAAGCATTTTGAGTACAGTGTTAGGGTACTGAATAAAATATTCAAAAAGAAATGTGTTTATAGAAATAAGACACACAGAGATGAAAAATATATGTATTTGTTTTCATGCATAAAAGAATAGCCACAAAACCGTAACTAGGTAGTTTAGTAGTGGTAAACCACAAAAATCTTAGCCAACTGGATGTTTCACCTATTTGAAAAACTATTTAAAATTTTAGTTTCAGAATATCAATTTAATTAACCTATGGGTAGAAAAAAATTATCAAGTGTTTAAACTTTTTTAACCACCTCCAGTCCGGGAGAATTCTGACATTTCTCTCAAACATGTAAAAAAAAAAATCAGCATTTTTTGCAAGAAAACTTTTTAAAACTATATATATATATATATATATATATATAATATAATAATATATATAATATATATATATATATATATATATTCTTATTTCTTGAGGCCCTGAAATGTCAGTAAAAGTACAAATACCCCCCAAATGACCCATTTTTGAAAAGTAGACAGTCCAAGGTATTTAGTAAGAGGCATGGTGAATTTTTTGAAGTTGTCATTTTTTTCCCACAATTCTTAGGAAAATAAAGACTTTTTTTTACACAAAATTGTCATAATAACAAGTTATTTCTCACACACAGCATATGCATACTTCCAATTACACCCCACAATACATTCTGCTACTCCTCTTGAGCATGGCGATACCACATGTGTGAGACTTTTTCACAGCCTGGCCAACATGCAAGGAGCATAATCAGGCATTCTAGGAGGAAAAATTACACATCTAATTTCCTAACAACCTATCATACTTTTGAAGGCCCTGGAACACCAGGACATTTGAATTACCCACAAAATGACCCCATTTTGGAAAGCAAACACCCCAAGATATATTCTATGAGGCATTCTGAGTCCTTTGACTTTTTTTTTTTCCAAAAGTTTTTGGAAAACGTGGAAAGAAAATGAAAACCATTTTTTTTTTCACACAAAGTGGTCAATTTATAAGATATTTCTAACACATAACATGTACTGCAGGGAGCACAGTCATGCATTCTAGCAGCATAAATTACATATTTAGTTTCCTGACTATCTATCACACTTTTGAGGGTCCTGGAGCACCAGAACAACACACAAAATGACCCCACTTTGAAAGGCAAACACCCCAATGTATATTCTATGAGGCATGGGCTGATGACAGGTACTTGGGTACTCTGATGGGCTGGTGACAGGTACTCAGGTACTCTGATAAGCTTGAGACAGGTACTCGGGTACTCTGATGGCCTGGTGACAGATACTCAGGTACTCTGATGGGCTGGTGACAAGTACTTGGGTACTCTGATGGGCTGGTGACAGGTACTTGGGTACTCTGATGAGTTGGTGACAGGTACTCGAGTACTCTGAATGTGACAGGTACTCTGGGGCTGGTGACAGGTACTCGGGTACTCTGATGAGCTGATGACAGGTACTTGGGTACGTTAATGAGATGGTGGCAGGTACTTGGGTACTTTGATGGTGACAGGTACTTAGGTGCTCTGATGGTGACAGGTACTCAGATGGTGACAGGTACTCGGGTACTCTGATGGTGAAAGGGGAATCAGGTGCTCTGATGGTGACAGGTACTCAGATGGTGACAGGTACTGGGGTACTCTGATGAGCTGGTGACAGGTACTGGGGTACTCTGATGGGCTGGTGACAGGTACTTGGGTACTCTGATGAGTTGGTGACAGGTACTCGAGTACTCTGAATGTGACAGGTACTCTGGGGCTGGTGACAGGTACTCGGGTACTCTGATGAGCTGATGACAGGTACTTGGGTACTCTGATGAGATGGTGGCAGGTACTTGGGTACTTTGATGGTGACAGGTACTTAGGTACTCAGATGGTGACAGGTACTCGGGTACTCTGATGGTGAAAGGGGAATCAGGTGCTCTGATGGTGACAGGTACTCAGATGGTGACAGGTACTGGGGTACTCTGATGGGCTGGTGACAGGTACTGGGTTACTCTGATGAGCTGGTGACAGGTACTCAGTTACTCTGATGAGATGGTGACAGGTACTTAGGTACTCTGATGGTGACAGGTACTCAGATGGTGACAGGTACTCGGGTACTCTGATGGTGAAAGGGGAATCAGGTGCTCTGATGGTGACAGGTACTCAGATGGTGACAGGTACTGGGGTACTCTGATGAGCTGGTGACAGGTACTGGGGTACTCTGATGGGCTGGTGACAGGTACTTGGGTACTCTGATGAGTTGGTGACAGGTACTCGAGTACTCTGAATGTGACAGGTACTCTGGGGCTGGTGACAGGTACTCGGGTACTCTGATGAGCTGATGACAGGTACTTGGGTACTCTGATGAGATGGTGGCAGGTACTTGGGTACTTTGATGGTGACAGGTACTTAGGTACTCAGATGGTGACAGGTACTCGGGTACTCTGATGGTGAAAGGGGAATCAGGTGCTCTGATGGTGACAGGTACTCAGATGGTGACAGGTACTGGGGTACTCTGATGGGCTGGTGACAGGTACTGGGGTACTCTGATGGGCTGGTGATAGGTACTTGGGTACTCTGATGAGCTGGTGACAGGTACTCAGTTACTCTGATGAGATGGTGACAGGTACCCGGGTACTCTAATGGTGTCAGGTCCTCGGGTACTCTGATGGTGACAGGTTTTTTTGATAATGACAGGTACTCGAGTACTCTGATGGGCTGGTGACAGGTACTCAGGTACTCTGATGGGCTGGTGACAGGTACTTGGGTATTCTCATGAGCTGGTGACATAAGGACCTTATCATAAGACCTGCAGATAAAGGTGGGGGGATTGTGGTCTTAAAGCGGGGGTCCACCTATCTATCGTTTTTTTTTTGGAGTTCATTCACAAACTTTTCTTCTCATGATTATCTACTCACATGTTCTGTGTAATAAGTCCGCCTGTGTCTGATTTTGTTGTAAAGAATAACTTATAAAATTCACTGAAGGCGGTTTCCATCTTCATTGTGGGCATTTGAAGCCCACAAGCATGTATTTCCTGGATGCTGTGAATGCTGTGCTCCCAGCATTCACTGAGATGTTGTGATGACGCTGTTGCACAATGCATGCTGGGAAGCCTGAGACTAGCTCCCAGGGGACTGTGGGAGGTCTGGGAGAGGCTAGAAACACGCCTACTCCCATGGGAAGAAAACCAGGAAGTGCTAAGAAGATTAGAAAAAAAAAGGTAATTACAGCGATTTAATTTTTTTTACACAGCATGTCAGCATCTAGGCAAGGAAGAGAATGCATAGAGATAATGTTCAAAATTTGGGTGGAACCCCGCTTTAAATAAAGAAGACTACATCAGAGAGATGCACAGGATTCTCCAGGATCGAGAAACCTATACCCCCATTGAATTTAATCCTACCCTACAGTTCAAACGAGCCTTAGCTGAACTAGTCAACGAAGGGTTCTCTTTGGGAATTCTCAATAAAAAGGAGAAAAGCTATCTCGTGCCCCTTGTTCCGCGGATCCCTGTAATATATTATCTCCCTAAGGTCCACAAGGACCCAGTCTGTCCCCCTGGCAGACCCATTGTCAGTGGGATAGACTCGGTCACTTCGAGGATAGGGAGATATGTAGATTTTTACCTTCAACCACTGGTTCAATCCATCCCATCCTACCTCAAGGATACTAGGGATGTTATCAAACGTCTTGAAAGTGTAAAACTGAATGAAGGAACCTTCTTGGTCACAGCTGATGTGGCCGCCTTGTACACATGTATACCACATCATTTGGGGTTCGATGCAGTTGAAAAATATCTATCCTCAAATAACAGCCTGCCATTATTACAGCGGAATTTTATTATGCAACTTTTGCATTTTGCCACGAGCCACAACTACTTTTGGTTCCAGAACCAGTTTTATTTACAACAAAAAGGTGTGGCCATGGGGGGCCAAATTCGCCCCCAGTTTGACCAACCTTTTCATGGCCCAATGGGAGGAGGATGTTGTCTATGCCTCCCAGAGACCAGAATTAGTTCTTTGGGTTAGGTATATTGACGACATCCTCCTCCTATGGCATGGAAACCGCGAGTCTTTAGATTGTTTCATGGCAGTTCTCAATTCGAATGACCGTGGGATTTCCCTCAGTTATGAGGCCAGCATAGATTCCATTCACTTTCTGGATTTAGAAATCATGATAGTTGACCAGCATTTAGAGTTTAAAACCTACTTTAAACCCACAGACCGTAACGGGTATATCCCGTCTGACAGTTGCCACCATTCTCAGTGGCTACGGTCTGTTCCACGCAGCCAGTTTTTACGACTGCGTCGTAATTGCTCTAACATTTCTGATTATTATGCTCAATCCCACATATTGAAAGATAGATTTGTGGCTAAGGGATATAATGCAGAGGATTTAGATGCAGAAATTAATAAAGTTTCCCAGATTGATAACAACTCTACGTTGGTTGAACGTTCCACTATCACCTTTGATTCTAGAGCGAAATGGTCTTTTTTCACTACGTATTCCACCCAGGCCAAAGAAATTAAGGCCATTTTCAGAAAACATTGGGGAGTGCTTAGGAGTGATAGACTCCTGGGTCCAGCGTTACCTGAAAATGCTGGGTTTATTTTCAGAGGTGCCCGTTCCATACAAGGACAAATTGCCCCTAACATTATAGACCCCCCCAAGAAAGTTTCTTTCTTCCAACAATGCCAGGGTTTTTATCCATGCCGCAGGTGTAATGTGTGCGCACACAATACTATAGTGAGACGTAAAACTGACACTTTTAGTTCCACCACCACTCTGCGTATTTATCACATGAGAGAGTTTGCTACCTATACCACACAATATGTGGTATATTTGCTTACTTGCCCATGCAAAAAGCAGTATGTGGGTAGGACCACTAGAACATTCACCATACGCATGAATGAACACATTGCTGGTATTAAAGGTGGCAAAGATAAGCATACGGTACCCTGACATTACCTATTACACCATAATAAGGACCCCACGGGTAGTACATTTCAAGTGATTGATAGGTTCGTCCCCCATTGGTGGGGGGAGTCCCACTTACGGGGGGTCTCTAAGTTAGAGACGTACTGGATACATGAGCTTAGATCTTATTTCCCATTTGGACTCAATGTTGAGTGGGATCTGAACTCATTTATTAATCTTTCCTAGTTTTCATTTTTAGGTGCACTTTTTTCATCCTATTTTCCACTCTATTTTACATTATCCAGACCCTTAATGGGTCTATTTATGCTTTATTTTTCATTTTTTATTCATTTTTTAGATATTTTTCTATTTCATTTATCACACATATATCATCAATTCCAGATTTGTAATATACCCCACTGTTAAAATGTAATATGAGAGAAGATGTGGTAAAGTACGTTTATATTCTGGTCTTGTCCAACCCCCTTTTTATTTTATTTTTATTTCATTTTTATTTTTCATTTTATTTTTTATTTCATTTTTTCATTTTTACCTTATTTCATTCATTGGGTTCTGAATCTATCATGTGCTCTTCTCAGGGCGATCACATAATTATTTTTTCTTCCCTTTTTTCTTTTTATACGTTTTTATAGCAAGATGCATATGTTGATCCTATATGCTGACATGTTCCCCTTGTTTGACTGACGTCGGCTGACATACGGAAGATCAGCCATGCGCCAATGTTTCCTGCACGCAGTCACGGTCCTCCGTTGAACTGACGTCAGCGGTCACGTTGGAGACCAGCTGAGCGTCAGGCGATCGTAGCGTGAGGATTCCTCGCGCCTTGACAGGGCGCACGCCGTTACCTGGCAACATTCTCCTTATGTGAGTGACGTCAGTCACCACGTGGGAGAGTAGCTGATCGTCACGTGACAGCTCCGCAAACACGCGGTAGGCGTTTTGAGGGCTTTTCCGACACAGCGTGTGGGGTTGCTAAGCAACCCCCACGCTAGACACACATATTTCCGGAAGTCAGCGTCACGTGCTCAGGTTTGCCGGCTTCCCGGGCTCCCAGCACGAGACGCCCACGTAGGATCCCAACAAGGTCATGAAATTTTGTTATATTATCATTGGGGACAGATTCATAAGTTTGTAACTCTACCTAAATATGTGTATTGATTGGACTCCAGGAGAGGGTTGACCACACCCCATCATGGGACCCTCCTCCCATCCAATAGGATTCACCATTGTTAATGTTCTCACAGCTGATTGGTCCTGTTATTATTTAGTAATTTCATAGTATTTTATAAAGAAGGGCAGTGTTATGAGGGTCTTCCAATCCCCTGTTGAAGGTCTTTTTGATCGAAACGCGTAGGGCGGTTTTTATACCCTGTACACTGCCTTTTTTATACTTGTGATCACTTTTATGTATAGCGGTTTTTTAGTTAATAAAATACCCTGATTTACACCATGTGGAGGCATCCCTCTTCTTTTCCATATATCTTTGAGAAAACATCTTCAACCTCGGAACCAGGTTTTGGCCCATTTCCTGTGTATCCTGAGGTGACATCCAAGCCTCATAGAGGCTCCATCTGCCTTCAACCACTTCACTCACCTGCCCAGGGTGGCACACAGCTCGATTGATTCTATGCTCATGGCAGTAGAATCCAACAGTTCCGGTAAGCGTACCCCATCCTTTTCATGAGTTTGATGATATCTGAATTGAGATTTGGGAAGCAGAAGGGACTGTCACACTGTTCACATTTATCCACTGCGGATCATCACGCTTTTCTTTGGACTATATGTCACTATTGGGACACTAGTTTATGTTTACAGAGACATTCTGTTTTTATGACACGTGTTCTTTAGTGCTACAATTTATTGAATATTGGTAACAGGTACTCAGGTACTCTGATTGTGTCAGGTACTCTGATGGGGACAGGTACTCTGGGGCTGGTGACAGGTACTTGGGTACTCTAATGAGCTAGTGACAGGTACTTGGGTACTCTGATGATGACAGGTATTCAGGTACTCTGATGGTGACATATACTCAGATGGTGACAAGTATTCAGGTACTCTGATGGTGACAGGTATTCAGGTACTCTGATAGTGACAGGTACTCTGATGGTGGCAGGTATTCGGGTACTCTGATGGTGACAGGTACTCAGGTACTCTGATAGTGACAGGTACTCAGGTACTCTGATGGTGACAGGTACTCAGTACTCTGATGGCAACAGGTACTCTGATGGTGACAGGTACTCTGGATGTGACAGATACTCTGATGGGCCGTGACGGGTCATCTTTATTTGGGGGGCTATTGGGCACTGTGCTATGTTTTTTTTATATTTTGTTTTCCATGTCTCCTCCTTACTGTCCTGGAAATGGTACTACAGTCATTTGTTGAAATTTATGACCGGCTGTGATTGGACACAGCCGGTCATGTGGTAAAGAGCCAATTTCATTGGCTCTTTACCCTGATCGGGGATGGGCTGTGTCCGAGGGACATGTCTCATCCCTAATCGCCGCGCTGCATGCCCCCGGGGGCATGCACAAGCGGTGATCACAATCCAAACATGTGTGACCGGCTGTGATTGGACACAGCCGGTCACGTGGTAAAGAGCCAAATTTCAATGGCTCTTTCCCCTGATCGGGGATGGGCTGTGTCCCAGGAACACGCCTCATCCCCGATCACCACGTTGCGGGCCCCCATAGAAATGGAGGGCATCATATGATGTCCACCCGGAGGGAGGAGATGTTCCTGCCGGTGTCATTTTATAATGGTCCAGTATGCAAGTGGATAAGCCATGGATAAATAATACGGTTGTTGTTGCAATTTTTTTTATGCTGCACGATATTTACTCACAATTTCAAACACATTTTTTTTGGATTAAATAACCTTGAATTAATTTTAGTGAACCCAAACACAGTTTAATACCAATTTTTTCAGGTAAAATATAAAATATGAGTAAATAGATACCAAGCATACCCTGTTTTAAAATTGCATACGCCTGTGGAACGGCGCCAAACTATGATACCTATAAACCTCCAACAGGCAACACTTTAAAAGCCTTTACAGGTTATCAGTTTAGAGTTACACAGGAGGTTTGACACAATAATTATTGCTCTCACTCTGACATTCATGGTGATACCTCACATGTGTGATGAAATCACTGTTTCCATATGAGTGCGAGATCTATGTGGGTGTTTAAATTTTTGCAAGAACACAGGGGTGTTTTATTTTTTTTTTATTTTATTATTAATTATATTTACATTATATTTATTACATATTTATATATGTTTTAATACACTGTACCTTTATTTTATTTGAATTTTTATTGAACTTTATTGCTGTCAAAAGGGATAAAAAACACCCCTTGTGATAGCGTGGTCCTCTTTAAAGAGAGATCTGGGGTCCTTTAGACCTCATATCTCTTCTCTGGCCTCCAAAGCATCTGATCAAACCAAGATCAGTTTGATCAGAAGCGTTAACAAGCAGATAACGGCTTGTAATCAACCAATCAAAATGGAAGTGCCAAAATTCTCAACGCTTCTAGTTTCTGACATCACACAGTGGGAGGAACAACATCAGTTCCTCACACTATTCCCAGGGAAGCTGATGACACCAGTCACATCCTTACCGGCCTCTGCAATGAAAAGAGAAAGCCTGGTAAAAGTGATGGCGGCTGAGGGAGGGGGATCTCCATCCGTCACCTGTAAAAGTAATCGAGCTGCTCTATAGCCACTTGGATCACATTTATCTTGTAGGAAATTGCTGGAGCTAAAAATTATTAATCATTGTCCCAGCTGCAGCAATGACCAAGATATCACCATAACCTCTTCTCTTATGCCCTGTACACACGGTCGGATTTTCCAACGGAAAATGTGCGATCGGAGCTTGTTGTCGGAAATTCCGACCATGTGTGGGCTCCATCGGACTTTTTCCATCGGATTTTCTGACACACAAAGTTTGAGAGCAGGCTATAAAATTTTCCGGCAACAAAATCCGATCGCGTCAATTTCGACCGTGTGTGGACAATTCTGACGCACAAAGGAATTGCTCAAAAGAAATTCCGAGACGGAACTGCTCAGTCTGGTAAATTTAGCGTTCGGAATGGATATAGCACTTTCATCAGGCTGCAATGTTTTAAATAGTTTAATGCAGCGCACTCTGTTTTTCTTTATAATGCGAGAAGAATGAAGTAGTTTTTCTGCTCATATTCACACAGACTTTTCACAAACTTCTTTCTTTATTATTTAGCATGATTTCATCAATATATTTTGATTTGTCACATCTGACAAAAAAGATATATATTTTATTTTTTTTTGGTTTGTATTTTTTTCAAGCCTGATTTTTATTTTTTATTTTTTGTTTTTACTCCTGAATATTTTTAGGTGTGTTTTGTGTGTCAAGTTACCACAACACCATTATTATCTCGTATTATTTAATCTCAAGGAGATTGCTTGGTGTTGGTGTCCCTTGTTAATTTCACATTGTATTTTTGAAATGTACCTGTCTCCTCACAAACAAACTGTCCTTTTTGAAGGAAAACACACATAGGCGAGTATAATTGAAACAAAAATTCCTTTATTAAGGGCTCAGAACCAAACAAAGAGGAAGGCAACACTGGATAAACATCAGAAATTGGCGAAGCCTTTGACCCCCAGGGCACACATCAACTATTTTACTGCAAAATTGGTGGCCTGAGGAGTCCATATGTAAGGGAGTGCAATCTGGTCCAGAAGTCCAAGAGAATGACGAACAGCTGCAGATGACATGTATTGTCCCAGGCTGTGGTCATACAAGAGCCTGCATCTTTTGTCAGACCAGACTGAACCCAGGACATCACTCCCTGGTCTTTCTTACATGCTTTCTTCCTGGCTGTGGCTCTGGTGGTGGAGTTGTGGCAGGAGGAGGAGTAGGACCTGGAGGAGGAGGAGGACCATGGGTGAGCTGACAAATGTGGCTTTCACATGTGAGTTGGCCCCTCAACCCCATATTTAGAGCTTCTAAAATTACAAACTCACATAAGAGGCGTTGGCCCTCCTCCATTTGCATCATTTTGCATGCAGTTAGCTCAGCAAAATCCTCTTCCTCAGAGTGGGGTGTTCTGAGGGCCTCAGTAGCCTTCCAAAATAGGCCAATTGCAGCCTCCTCCAGGTTACTCCTCTTCCTGCCACTTTTTCTTTGAAGGCGGAGGGGGGGACCTGGGTATTGGGCAGCCTGCTTGGCCCGGCCACCTCCTAGCTGAGACTTTCCTGTGTATGAAAAAGGGACATCGTTTTATTTTTTGGTTCATCAATCACAATCAGAAATTAGTATTCCAAACTAACATCTATTTAACATCATTGATTGGACAACCAGAAATATTTAGAAGAATGCTATACCTGGCTCAAGCTGGGCTCCTCCACATGTTGCTGCCTGGAAGGCCCAGGTTGGTCATCAGAAGCCTCAGCTGAGGGGGAAGGAAGCGTGGAAGGAAGAGTGGAGAGTGCTGGCCTGGGTTCAGTCTGGCCTGCCAGAAAATGCAGCCTGTCATAGTACCACAGCCTGGGGAGATAAATGTCATCTGCAGCTCCTGATCTCTGGGAATCCTGGACCTTCTTGTGCTCCCTTAGATAAGTGCTCCTCATGTCACCAATTAGGATCTTCAAATAGGTGATGTCTGCCATGGGGATCACCGGCTTCACAAATTGCAGCAAATTGTCCAGCGCTGCCTTCCTCTTTGTTTGGTTCTTATAATCAGGGTGGTTTACCTGCCACAGACAGGGCAGCTCCCTGAACATATCTATGAAGATTGGCATAAAGTCATGATCATTTACTAGATCCATTTTCACTGCAAGACACAACACAAGACAAACCCTAATGTCAGCCTAAAGTCTTCTAAACTTGTCCAAATACAGGCCTCAATCTAGAAGCAGTATAGGCCCAATTTGAAATCTTACTTTCGTTATCACAATCGGCGCCTCCCATACTCCTTCCTCCGCTCACAGATCGTACGTAGTATGCACGCGCGTTACGCTTTATATACACTGCGCATGCGTGAAACTCCGCCCGCCCCTGACGTTCTTTCTAGTCTATTCCCCACCCCTTCTCATTCGACGCAGTGGGGGAAGAGCACATGGCAGAGACACAGCAGGTGCGTGCTAATTACAGCAACAAGGAGGAGGAGGAAAGCCCGGAGCCAGAAACGTCCCGATCCCGGAGGAGACGATTTAAGGCCTCAAATATGTCCTTTGGGGAGATGTTGGAGATGGTCGACATCCTGAAGAGGACCGACTATGACGGGAAGTATGGACCTTACCCCAACCCCAATGTCAGAAAGGCCAAGATCATGGCAAAAGTGGGCAAGAGTCTGCACTGGAATTTCGGGATACGACAATCAAAAGATCAACTGAGGAAGCAGTGGTTGGACTCAAATTAAGGGAGAATGATCAGTACAGAAGGATCAGGAGAGTGCTGCAAAAAAGTAAGTAGTTGTCCTGTGTTACTATTCTTTATTTTTATTACGTTCGTGCTGCTCCACGTGCTTTTCTTGCTATACAGTTTAAAATGGCAACTTTCATGTTCATGGGCACATTGTTCGTTTGTTGTAAACATTGTTCATTCGGCATAGAAAATACCATGTTTTGGCCATATGCATTTGAATACATTTTTGCTAGCCTACTTCTCTTAAAATAATTTGGGTGTCTAGATGGGTTGGTAACTAGAATGAAATGCAAACTAGATTCTGTTAAGGAGAGGACACTCAGCAGCTGTTTACACATCTGGACAATGGAGCACTAGTGTGGGACACCGGAACACCCTTTTTATTAGGGGGCCCACACAGGTGCTCCAGTGTATACTATAGGGGTGTCTCCATCTGAGAAGCTTATACAAAACAGGTAAGTATTCAAGCTTGACAAAGGTAAAAAATATTTCTTCATCTTGGAACTCTGCCAAAACAGACAATTGTACCCCACTTCCAAGCAATGTTTCATATTCCTATTTCTGCTATCAAATATCTGTGTGCTAAGTATACCTATTTTTTTTGACATAGGGGATAAAAGACTCTGAGGACACCACTCATCTGAGGAGACAACAGACCCCCCACCTCACGAGGAAGGGGAAATCCACCAAAGCCAACAGGAGGAGGAAGGAGACGTAATCGAAATAGTCACCACATCAGGTGAGTGTCTGCGACCACAGGCTCAGGTAAGAGATGGATGCCAGCATATTTATAATACATGGTGTTTTTTTGTTTCTATATTTTTAGGTGATCGTGATGTTGTGGATCCAGGTCATTTCACCAGTGAGCGTGCCCAGATCCTGATCGGGGAGATCATGGGGTGTAATTGGGACTTGGAAAACAACCAGAAAAACATCAATGATGTTCAAAACAAAATGAAGAACATCATTGATGTTTTAGGGAGAGTTTAAAACACCTCCAAATACCAGACTTTTTTCGTGTTTTTTGGATCGAAAAATTTTTTGCAACTTTTTTGACATATTCTCAAAAAGCCTAATTTTGAAGATGCACACAGTGTGTCAACATGTGCTCTCTGCCATCACGGGAGATCAATGGACGCGTTTTGTGGGTGCAACCCCTTCCTCAATAATAAAGTAGCTGAGAGGAAGGGGTTGCACCCCCAAAACACGGCCCTTGATCCCCCATGATGGCAGAGAGCACATGTTGACATTCTGCAATTTGTGTGCATCTTCAAAATGTGGCTTTTCCAGGGGTCACTTCACTCCATCTGAACGCAATATCAAACACAGTTTATAAATACTCATGTCTGATATTGCCTTCAATTTCTACAAAAGTTGAACTTTGTAAGTTCCAGATTTGTGTATTTCTTGTTGGTTTTAAACATGCCTGTTTTACCTTAAATGGACATTTTGACTTTTATTAATGTGACCCAAAAAATTGTTATACAACAAACATGTTGGTTTGTTTTAAAAACCTTTTATAAATGCACATGTGATTGTGCTTGTATTAAAAAGATTGACAATCAAGAATGTGTAGATTCTTCTTTCAATGCTCCAAAACTTTTGTTGTGGTAAAATTGGTGTTTTCTGTGACAATGGGGGTTATTTCCTAAGGGCAAATCCACTTTGTACTACAAGTGCAGTTTCGTTGCAGTCTCAAGTGCACTTGTAGTGCAAAGTGGATTTGCCTTTAGTAAATAACACCCAACAGTGCTTTCTAATGTTACACAATCACGCCATTTTCAGGACTACACACATTTCAGTTAGGGTCAGCTAAAAGAAACACAAGCAGTAATAAATGTCAGCAAATATTTTAGTAGGTAACTAATTTTTTTATTTCAAAAAAGGCTCAGACATTGTCTGGCATATTGATGGCCCCCCTACCCGCAAAGTACCTATCAAGATAATAATAGGATACAAAAACTTTAAACAGTACCATTTGAAAGTATTCTGGCAGGCCCTTGCATTACATGCTTTGGGGAATTCATCCATAAATCTGACCACTTAAGAGGTGGGTATAGTGTGTATGCTTTTGGCAAAGTCAGCAGATAGAGGATTGGTATCAGCTGAGTTAGCAGTTGGGGGAGGGAGGGTTCAAAAAGATTTTGGGAGACCAAAAAAAAGCCTCTGGCACTCTGTCTGAATTTAAAGCACACATCACAATTTTACACATTTTAGGGGGTGTTTAGGGTAAAGCACTACTATGGATCTGACAAAATACATTGTTAAGTTCAATAAAATACATGTTAAGTGACTACATGAGGTGAACATAGGCCCAGGAGAGCATGCTGGGGAGGTAAGTGAAGGCAAATATGTATGAAGGACAAAAAAAATTACCTAAAAATCCAGCATGCATGAGGACAAAAGGGACATTCACAGCATATTACAATCATGGTAATTAGGGAATGAGGAAAGAAATACAATATATTAACCAACATTAAATACAATAAAATGTGATGTAAAAGGATAAATCTTACCTTGATATACTCCTTCTGCAGGACCTGAATGATGGCAGAACAGGTCTCTGGGATAATGATCCCCAGAGCCTGGGGGGAGATGCCTGTCGAGAACTTGAGGTCCTGCAGGCTTCTCCCCGTCGCCAAGTACCGCAAGGTGGTGACTAGCCTCTGCTCCGGAGTGATGGCTTGCCTTATGCAGGTATCCTGCCTGCTGATATAGGGGGTCAGCAAAGCCAACAAACGATGAAATATGGGGTGCATCATCCGGAGAAAGTTCCTGAAATCATCAGGATTATTCTCACAGATCTCACGGAGCAAAGACATATGACACAACTGGTCACGCTGGAGCAACCAATTCTTGGTCCATGAACTCCTCCCCACCTTGATCATGGACTGGACTTGTGTCAAGGTAAGGACCCCAACACCAAGCCCCCGCACAGCACGAACTCTACGAGGAGTACGTATACGCAACATGGTTAGAAAACGGTCGGTTACTCAGAACGTAGTAACAGAACGCACTGAAGAACAGCAAGGCCTGTGAAGAGTGACTTAAAAATCAGTAATGAACGAACACAAACACAATGACAAGTCAATTGTACTCGCTACATGCACTGAAGAACAGATACAAATCCACAAGTACAAACTGAACAGCAGAAAACGATCTGAAAAGCATGAGTCTGAAAAAGCACAAATCATCTCTCTCCAAACTTTTACTAACACGAGATTAGCAAAAGGAGCCCAAAGGTTCTGAACTGCCCTTTTATAGTTTCGTTGTATGTGGTGTACATGACCGCGTTCTTGGCGATTGGAAATTCCAACAACTTTGTGCAACCGTGTGTATGCAAAACAAGTTTCAGCCAACATCCGTCGGAAAAAATCCATGGAAAAAAATCCATTTTGTTGTCGGAATGTCCGATCAATGTCCGATCGTGTGTACGGGGCATAACTATAACTGTAGATGAGCAAACTAATTAAGATTTGCTTCACCACCAGTTTACCAAAACAATAGCCAAAGTTAAATTAAATAGTAAAACATCTACCCAAAATCAGAAAATCAGCAAAACAAAGAACACTCCAATCAGCGCTCTCTGCCATTGGCTGAGAATGCTGATCTGGAGTTAGTCGGATGCTGGTTTTCCAGAATTCACATCAGACAGAAGCCGGCCAAACAGCCAGCTCCTGTTTCGACAGACCGACACACACACAGCCCAGATGTCTGCCTTTTTTTTCTAACTGGCCATTGTCTCCTTACATCCGGCCCGTATGTACCCGACTTTAGGTGCAGTCATGATAAGCTGCTGTCTATGTACTATAAATGGCTGACATCCTTCCAGAGGCATTTGTGAAGTGGGTCATGTTGAGAGTGAGTAGCAAAACCAATTTAGGTCAGTATACAAAGTAAAAAATCCCATACAATTAAACTAATATTCTCAAGGTGGATCATATCAACAAATATCTCCAAGCCCAGACTATTGTGCACACAAAAAATACGAACCTGATTAGTTAATCATTGTAGAAACACACTACCTGTAATAATAATGAATGCTAGTCCTATATAGGGGTGTACTGCAATTAGACTACATAGAAACATTTTTTATGTACCCCCAATCTCAACTTTTGGGTCCATCACTACCTGCAGTGATCTCACTCTGCAATACAAAGCACATATTATTTGTGATAGCAGCATATACTTCTCTCCAAAACCCTTTCCATTTTACATCATTAAGGGCCTTTTAAATCATTAAGGGTTTTTTCGCTGCCTGATAAAAAAAATACATATTTACATTGTGGATAGTAATGATCTTACACTCCCTGATAAAAAATCCCTTTTACATTGGTGGCCAGCGATGCTCTTAGACACCCTGATAAATTATCCTTTATGTTGGTGGCCAGTGATACGTACTCTTACACACCCTGATAAGATCCCTTTCACATTGATGGCCAATGATATTCTTACTGTGACCTGGGAAAAGTGTGTGGGCCACTCAGGCTTGAAAGGGAGGGGGTATGTAGACAGTGCATCCGCAGCTGCTGCTATAGTGCTGACAGTGGATGGAGCCCATTCTGGCTCCTGCAAAGGTTCAAGGAAGGAAGGGTGACCCCTGGAAGTTGCACATCTATGATGTCCTGCTGCAATGAATGGAGTGGGAACCTCAGCCTGGACTCTGACAAGGCCACGTCCCCAACATGTTTCACTTCACCCACCAGCTCTTAGTCATGATATTCTTATACTGTCTTATAAAAGCTCTTTATGTTTATGATTAGTGCTATTATTATACCTCCTGATAACAGTGTGATGATCAGTGGTAATCCTAAATTTCCTAATAAAACCCAGCACCATTGGTGTTTGGGGTGGGGATGCTGCCATCAAGAGGGGCTTATGTATCACCTACCTGCCCCATAGGAGGAAGGTAGCTTCTGGGCTTCTGGAGACCAAGCATTCCAGCCCTATCCTTTAGCACAGGTTTTGTGATGACGCCCTTATTTTTATGACACCGATTACCATCATTTCATTCAACTGCCAAATGTCAGAACCTTTCCTTGCCACCAAGACCCTATTTGACAGTTGAATGATATGAGTTGGGCTTAGTGCAATTAGGAGGAGGCGGTTAAAACCAGAGCCAGAAGAAGCCAGAATTAGAGCCAGCAAACTCTGCACCTAGCAGACATAACACAAGCTTCACAAAGACAATCTTTTCAGGTAGGTTGTTGGGTAGTTCTGAATGCTGCAGCAAGTAAAATTCTCTGCTGTATTTTGAGCTCGGGGGCCTAATGATATACCCCAGGTGGGGTGTTCAAGATGCCCCAGGCTAACAGGAAGTTGGTCATATTACATTGGGCATCATTAAAACTGGAAGAGGATCAGTCATGCTGAATCTATGGGACAGCACTGGAGATATGGTAAGTATTGGCTCAAAAATGGCTTTGATACTTTAACTTTTGCTAGGGATTTTTTAATGGGCTTTAAGATTCTATAAATTTTAGGAATGACTGAGCTATAAAAGCAGCTATAATCGAAACAACTAACACTTCGAACAGATAGGTTGCAATATCTCTACTTTTAAATTAGATATTTTTGTTCCCCAATTGACTGACTACCCTAAGATCTAAATGCTGTGAAAAACCATTCAGTTGAAATAT
This sequence comes from Aquarana catesbeiana, assembly GCF_042186555.1. Taxonomy (NCBI): domain Eukaryota; kingdom Metazoa; phylum Chordata; class Amphibia; order Anura; family Ranidae; genus Aquarana; species Aquarana catesbeiana. Next base: position 230,621,836 of record NC_133325.1, read on the forward strand.
GGTTTCATATTATGGAAAGTGTATTAGGCTAAGCAGAAGGGTCCAAAGATTTCAAATTAGCTCTCAAAAAGCCACAACATTTTTCACTACAAGTGAAAACTCCAAGTTTAACAATTTAATGGTACCATACTTCCCTGTAAATCATAATTTAGTATTTTTTTTCCTGTTTGAACCATGTATTTTATTCACAGGAACTTATATATGGTTTTAAATAAAAGCTGAAAGTAAAATAATAACTTGTACTCCAAATCTAAATTTAGATAGTACATTCATTTTGTTTTTCTTACAAATGTGTACAGCCGAGCAGGGAAGCTATGACAAGGAAAGGCTTATCATTGATTGTGGGCTTTGTGCCAGCTAACTCTCAAAATACAATGGATCTTGAGAAAATGAAATATGTAAAGCAGGAAACTGGTGCATGTAAAAAAAAAAAATGTAAGATTTTTCAAGCAAACATTTAAATGAGAGGCAAATCAATCTTTTGAAGAAGAAATGCTACACTGTACGAGGACAAGAAATTAATTAATTGCAGTATAAGGGCTGAATTTACATAACATTGAGCTTCACAGATATATTTCCCAGCCTTTCAGTTTCATCCCCTTGGTCAAGTTTTTTTTGTTTAATTTCTTTTCTGTTTTTGAAAATTGATCATCAACATAGCTAATTAGAAATTATGTTTGAGATTCTCAGCTACTTAAACTCAAGATCCTCACAGTAGGCTTCTATTTTGCAAAGCAAATTACTTTGTTTCTGCCACCTAATCGAATGTAACAGTTACTAAATCACCATTAGAAATTGGGACTGGTCTGTATAATTGTATTGTTTTTTTATATGCATTTTTTACATTGGAATCTTCTTTTACATGCATTTTTATGTGCACCTCTTTCATTTGTCCTGCATATGGAAGCTTAAAATGGTAATTTAAGTTGAATATTGTATTTATTATTGTGGAAAAAACTAAAATTCAAAGGGGTACAAAATAAAAGAGGGTGAGGGAAAACAAGGGATAACAATCAATAACAGTACATGAATAATACCTCAGATATATGTCAAAGAGAAATTCCTAAAACATTAGCAGCGCTAGTGCAAAAATAGCAAGCATTTAAAATAGCAATAGATTTGCTTAAGAGTCCACTTAAAAAAAAGGTACAAAATGGTGATCCACTCAGTGAAAGTCCATTAAGAAAAAAAGGTGAGTGTAACATAGACCATCGTGGAGGAAAGCATTAACACCGATCCCAATATGGTACGATCTCTATCACCACACCACTTGTGTCACAGCCCTGTAGGTAATCCACTTACCAGATCATGCTAGTTTGCACGCTTATCAATCAGACAGGTAATCACTGTTCACTGGACACTTTCCATCTGTATTTCGCTCATCACAAGCAATGGATACAAGAATTCCACATAGCGTAATCCAGTACAACACTTATTTATTGATTTAAAATTATCTCACAATAAAACACTCTTAAGCAAATCTATTGCTATTTTAAATGCTTGCTATTTTTGCACTAGTGCTGCTAATGTTTTAGGAACTTCCCTTTGACATATATCTGATGTACTTTGTTTTATTATAGTAGCTGCTTATTATTGTTTTATCAACATATTTTTCTGTGAGCGCTGAGGGAGAGATATTGAACATAGTTTTATTATTTCTCATTTTTTGATACATGAATAATACCACAATCATTATAGGTAGACATTAGCCAACTTGGATGAACATGTTATGAATGGAAGCTTAACCACTTAAGGACCGCCTAACGCCGATTTACGTCGGCAAGGCGGCACGGGCAGGCAAAATCACGTACATGTACGTGATTTGCCTCTCGCGGGTGGGGGGTCCGATCGGACCCCCCCCGGTGCCCGAAGCGGTCCCGTTCTGTTCCCCGGCGATCCGAGATGAGGGGGAGGCCATCCGTTCGTGGCCCCCCCCTCGCGATCGCCGCCGGCCAATGGGAACACTCCTTTGCTGCTGTATGCTAAACAGCAGCAAAGGAAATGATGTCATCTCCCCTCGGCTCGGTATTCCGTTCCAGCGCCGAGGGGAGAAGACATCAATGTAAGTGCACAACACACTACACACACAGTAGAACATGCCAGGCATACAAAACACCCCGATCCCCCCCCCGATCGCCCCCCGATCCCCCCCCAATCACCCCCCCCCCGTCACAAACTGACACCAGCAGGTTTTTTTTTTTTTTTTTCTGATTACTGCATAGTGTCAGTTTGTGACAGTTACAGTGTTGGGACAGTGAGTATTACCCCCCTTTAGGTCTAGGATACCCCCCTAACCCCCCCTAATAAAGTTTTAACCCCTTGATCACCCCCCATCGCCAGTGTCGCTAAGCGATCATTTTTCTGATCGCTGTATTAGTGTCGCTGGTGACGCTAGTTAGTGAGGTAAATATTTAGGTTCGCCGTCAGCGTTTTATAGTGACAGGGACCCCCATATACTACCTAATAAATGTTTTAACCCCTTGATTGCCCCCTAGTTAACCCTTTCACCACTGATCACCGTATAACCGTTACGGGTGACGCTGGTTAGTTTGTTTATTTTTTATAGTGTCAGGGCACCCGCCGTTTATTACCGAATAAAGGTTTAGCCCCCTGATCGCCCGGCGGTGATATGCGTCGCCCCAGGCAGCGTCAGATTAGCGCCAGTACCGCTAACACCCACGCACGCAGCATGCGCCTCCCTTAGTGGTATAGTATCTGATCGGATCAATATCTGATCCGATCAGATCTATACTGGCGTCCCCAGCAGTTTAGGGTTCCCAAAAACACAGTGTTAGCGGGATCAGCCCAGATACCCGCTAGCACCTGCGTTTTGCCCCTCCGCCCAGCCCACCCAAGTGCAGTATCGATCGATCACTGTCACTTACAAAACACTAAACGCATAACTGCAGCGTTCGCAGAGTCAGGCCTGATCCCTACGATCGCTAACAGTTTTTTTGGTAGCATTTTGGTGAACTGGCAAGCAAGCACCAGGCAGCGTCAGGTTAGCGCCAGTAGCGCTAACACCCACGCACGCACCGTACACCTCCCTTAGTGGTATAGTATCTGATCAGATCAATATCTGATCCGATCAGATCTATACTAGCGTCCCCAGCAGTTTAGGGTTCCCAAAAACGCAGTGTTAGCGGGATCAGCCCAGATACCTGCTAGCACCTGCGTTGTGCCCCTCCGCCCGGCCCAGCCCAGCCCACCCAAGTGCAGTATCGATCGATCACTGTCACTTACAAGGCACTAAACGCATAACTGCAGCGTTCGCAGAGTCAGGCCTGATCCCTGCGATCGCTAACAGTTTTTTTGGTAGCATTTTGGTGAACTAGCAAGCACCGGCCCCAGGCAGCGTCAGGTTAGCGCCAGTACCACTAACACCCACGCACGCAGCATACGCCTCCTTTAGTGGTATAGTATCTGATCGGATCAATATCTGATCCGATCAGATCTATACTAGCGTCCCCAGCAGTTTAGGGTTCCCAAAAACGCAGTGTTAGCGGGATCAGCCCAGATACCTGCTAGCACCTGCGTTTTGCCCCTCCGCCCGGCCCAGTCCAGCCCACCCAAGTGCAGTATCGATCGATCACTGACACTTACAAAACACTAAACGCATAACTGCAGCGTTCGCAGAGTCAGACCTGATCCCTGCGATCGCTAACAGTTTTTTTGGAAGCTTTTTATTGAACTGGCAAGCACCAGCGGCCTAGTATACCCCGGTCGTAGTCAAACCAGCGCTGCAGTAACACTTGGTGACGTGGCGAGTCCCATAAGTGCAGTTCAAGCTGGTGAGGTGGCAAGCACAAGTAGTGTCCCGCTGCCACCAAAAAGACAAACACAGGCCCGTCGTGCCCATAGTGCCCTTCCTGCTGCATTCGCCAATCCTAATTGGGAACCCACCACTTCTGCAGCGCCCGTACTTCCCCCATTCACATCCCCAACCAAATGCAGTCGGCTGCATGAGAGGCATTTTCTTTATGTCCTCCCGAGTACCCCTACCCAACGAACCCCCCCAAAAAGATGTTGTGTCTGCAGCAAGCGCGAATATAGGCGTGACACCCGCTATTATTGTCACTCCTGTCCTGACAATCCTGGTCTTTGCATTGGTGAATGTTTTGAACGCTACCATTCACTAGTTGAGTATTAGCGTAGGGTACAGCATTGCACAGACTAGGCACACTTTCACAGGGTCTCCCAAGATGCCATCGCATTTTGAGAGACCCGAACCTGGAACCGGTTACCGTTATAAAAGTTAGTTACAAAAAAAGTGTAAAAAAAAAATATATATATATAAAATAAAAAAAAATAGTTGTCGTTTTATTGTTCTCTCTCTCTATTCTCTCTCTCTATTGTTCTGCTCTTTTTTTACTGTATTCTATTCTGCAGTGTTTTATTGTTATTGTTATTATGTTTTATCATGTTTGTTTTTCAGGTATGTAATTATTTATACTTTACTGTTTACTGTGCTTTATTGTTAACCATTTTTTTGTCTTCAGGTACGCCATTCACAACTTTGAGTGGTTATACCAGAATGATGCCTGCAGGTTTAGGTATCATCTTGGTATCATTCTTTTCAGCCAGCGGTCGGCTTTCATGTAAAAGCAATCCTAGCAGCTAATTAGCCTCTAGACTGCCTTTACAAGCCGTGGGAGGGAATGCCCCCCCCCCACCGTCTTCCGTGTTTTTCTCTGGCTCTCCTGTCTCAACAGGGAACCTGAGAATGCAGCCGGTGATTCAGCCAGCTGACCATAGAGCTGATCAGAGACAAGAGTGGCTCCAAACATCTCTATGGCCTAAGAAACCGGAAGCTACGAGCATTTTATGACTTAGATTTCGCCGGATGTAAATAGCGCCATTGGGAAATTGGGGAAGCATTTTATCACACCGATCTTGGTGTGGTCAGATGCTTTGAAGGCAGAGGAGAGATCTAGGGTCTAATAGACCCCAATTTTTTCAAAAAAGAGTACCTGTCACTACCTATTGCTATCATAGGGGATATTTACATTCCCCGAGATAACAATAAAAATGATTTAAAAAAAAAAAAAAATGAAAGGAACAGTTTAAAAATAAGATAAAAAAGCAAAAAAATAATAAAGAAAAAAAAAAAAAAAAAAAAAAGCACCCCTGTCGCCCCCTGCTCTTGCGCTAAGGCGAACGCAAGCGGCGGTCTGTCGTCAAACGTAAACAGCAATTGCACCATGCATGTGAGGTATCGCCGCGAAGGTCAGATCGAGGGCAGTAATTTTTGCAGTAGACCTCCTCTGCAAATCTAAAGTGGTAACCTGTAAAGGCTTTTAAAGGCTTTTAAAAATTTATTTATTTTGTTGCCACTGCACGTTTGTGCGCAATTGTAAAGCATGTCATGTTTGGTATCCATGTACTCGGTCTAAGATCATCTTTTTTATTTCATCAAACATTTGGGCAATATAGTGTGTTTTAGTGCATTAAAATTTAAAAAAGTGTGTTTTTTCCCCAAAAAATGCGTTTGAAAAATCGCTGCGCAAATACTGTGTGAAAAAAAAAAATGAAACACCCACCATTTTAATCTGTAGGGCATTTGCTTTAAAAAAATATATAATGTTTGGGGGTTCAAAGTAATTTTCTTGCAAAAAAAAAAACTTTTTCATGTAAAAAATAAGTGTCAGAAAGGGCTTTGTCTTCAAGTGGTTAGAAGAGTGGGTGATGTGTGACATAAGCTTCTAAATGTTGTGCATAAAATGCCAGGACAGTTCAAAACCCCCCCCAAATGACCCCATTTTGGAAAGTAGACACCCCAAGCTATTTGCTGAGAGGCATGTCGAGTCCATGGAATATTTTATATTGCGACACAAGTTGCGGGAAAGAGACAAATTTTTTTTTTTTTTTTTTTTTTTTTGCACAAAGTTGTCACTAAATGATATATTGCTCAAACATGCCATGGGAATATGTGAAATTACACCCCAAAATACATTCTGCTGCTTCTCCTGAGTACGGGGATACCACATGTGTGAGACTTTTTGGGAGCCTAGCCGCGTACGGGACCCCGAAAACCAAGCACCGCCTTCAGGCTTTCTAAGGGCGTGAATTTTTGATTTCACTCTTCACTGCCTATCACAGTTTCGGAGGCCATGGAATGCCCAGGTGGCACAAAACCCCCCCAAATGACCCCATTTTGGAAAGTAGACACCCCAAGCTATTTGCTGAGAGGTATAGTGAGTATTTTGCAGACCTCACTTTTTGTCACAAAGTTTTGAAATTTGAAAAAAGAAAAAAAAAAAAAGTTTTTTCTTGTCTTTCTTCATTTTCAAAAACAAATGAGAGCTGCAAAATACTCACCATGCCTCTCAGCAAATAGCTTGGGGTGTCTACTTTCCAAAATGGGGTCATTTGGGGGGGTTTTGTGCCACCTGGGCATTCCATGGCCTCCGAAACGGTGTTAGGCAGTGAAGAGTAAAATCAAAAATTCACGCCCTTAAAAACGCTGAAGGCGGTGATTGGTTTTCGGGGTCCCGTACGCGGCTAGGCTCCCAAAAAGTCTCACACATGTGGTATCCCCGTACTCAGGAGAAGCAGCTAAATGTATTTTGGGGTGCAATTCCACATAGGCCCATGGCCTGTGTGAGCAATATATCATTTAGTGACAACTTTGTGCAAAAAAAAAAAAAAAAAAAAAAAAAAGTGTCACTTTCCCGCAACTTGTGTCAAAATATAAAATATTCCATGGACTCAATATGCCTCTCAGCAAATAGCTTGGGGTGTCTACTTTCCAAAATGGGGTCATTTGGGGGGGGGTTGTGCCACCTGGGCATTCCATGGCCTCCGAAACTGTGATAGGCAGTGAAGAGTGAAATCAAAAAGTTACACCCTTAGAAATCCTGAAGGCGGTGATTGGTTTTCGGGGTCCCATACGCGGCTAGGCTCCCAAAAAGTCCCACACATGTGGTATCCCCGTACTCAGGAGAAGTAGCTGAATATATTTTGGGGTGCAATTCCACATAGGCCCATGGCCTGTGTGAGCAATATATCATTTAGTGACAACTTTTTGTAAATATTTTTTTTTTTTTTTTTTTTTGTCATTATTCAATCACTTGGGACAAAAAAAATAAATATTCAATGGGTTCAACATGCCTATCAGCAATTTCCTTGGGGTGTCTACTTTCCAAAATGGGGTCATTTGGGGGGGTTTTGTACTGCCCTGCCATTTTAGCACCTCAAGAAATGACATAGGCAGTCATAAACTAAAAGCTGTGTAAATTCCAGAAAATGTACCCTAGTTTGTAGACGCTATAACTTTTGCGCAAACCAATAAATATACGCTTATTGACATTTTTTTTACCAAAGACATGTGGCCGAATACATTTTGGCCTAAATGTATGACTAAAATTGAGTTTATTGGATTTTTTTTATAACAAAAAGTAGAAAATATCATTTTGTTTCAAAATTTTCGGTCTTTTTCCGTTTATAGCGCAAAAAATAAAAACTGCAGAGGTGATCAAATACCATCAAAAGAAAGCTCTATTTGTGGGAAGAAAAGGACGCAAATTTCGTTTGGGTACAGCATTGCATGACCGCGCAATTAGCAGTTAAAGCGACGCAGTGCCAAATTGGAAAAAGACCTCTGGTCCTTAGGCAGCATAATGGTCCGGGGCTCAAGTGGTTAAAATGGTAATTTTAGGTTGAATATATTTTTATTATTGCGGAGAAAACAAAAATGCAAAGGGGTACAAAATAAAAGAGGGTGAGGGAAAAAAGCAGTAACAATCGCTAACAGTACATGAATAATACCACAATCATCACAGGTCAGCATTAGCTAAATTGGATGAACATGTTATGAATGATATATCATATAAATAAGGTAAAACAACTAAGAGGGTCAGCTGGCTCATTATAACAGGGATTAAAGGCCCAGAGAAAAAGGTGTAAAGGTTGAGAAAAGAAAAGTGGTGGACACAAAGTAGTTCTGAAAAATTGCGAGAGTGCTGTATTTTACCTTCAAAAAGGTAGATCATTAAGGGGAGTTAGAGGTATACAACAACCAACAAGGTCGGTGGAAGAGCACCCTGCTCAGGACACATAGGGCGATTATTTATTTCCCGCAGCCTAACCAACCACTGAATTTGTATTAAGTGGAGATTCTACTGCAAAACGTGTCCATGGTAGAGTAGTGGAGCCATATGTGCCACAGTTTAGTGTGTTTTTCCCATGCATCCATTTCTCTGGCTTGTACTTCCTCCATAAACATAATGCCATTTATTATATCTACCCATACAATTAGAGGGGGTATGGTAGAGGATTTCAGAAAAATCTGAGTAGACTTGATTTCCGCAATTTGATGGAACCTGGCAAAATTGACAGAGGTGCAGTTTTAGAGGAGGGGGTAAGAAACTCGTCATAGACCTCATTATGTACCTGAAATATATTTGGGTCCAAAATGGGGGATCCAATTGCAATCCCATCAAACATGTAGATACGTTCCTCTCACTCTGTGACAGCACCAGCTCAAGTCTGAGTACTCGGGATAAATCCATTTAATGGTTACTGGATCTTAATACCACTTGGAAAGTAGTTTGAAGTATTTTTCTTGAGCATAACAAGAGACTGAAGATTTGTGTGCAAATAAAAAGGCGGTGTGCCAGTCCTCTGGGGATACCGCTCCAGATCCCATGACCATAGTTTAGTGTAAGTTTAAAATGGTAATATTACAGTGAGCATTTACTTTACTTATGTAGGTTAAAGCAGCAGATTCACTTTAATGTCATGCTCCACTAGCTCCTTTATTCACCTTACTTTCAATCCCCTGCTACCCCCTGCTATGAGCAAGGAAGGAAAGCCCTGTGTAAGCACCAAAAACCTAGATGGAGTTGAAGACTCTCTCCCAATCCCTATGTGATCAGACTGAACAGCCATTTACCAAGTACTATTATTGGGAGTGTGTAACATGTTTCCAAATATGTGGTATATTTCTTTAAGCCAAAACTTTTTTTCAGCTTGAATAAGGTAGGTAAAGAATAAAACACCTTAGTCCTTATTGCTTTATGTGTCCCTGCTAGGTGGGTTCATGTTTTGCATTTGTCCTGGTAACGTTTGTTTCAGTTTGTAAGAATTTCCTTTTGCATCTTTGGGACAGGTGAAATAAGGGAACATTTCTGAATGGGGCTCAGAAAACAATAAATAAACTGACATGGATTTTAACCCTTTTCCACTCTATACAAAACTAATAATAACAACAACAAAAAATGTATTGTTTTTCCCTGGCAAAGCTGAGTTTATATCTGCACATGGCATATACCCATAGACAAAATACTTCTGTAAAGAATGTCTGCAATGTAATGTGCTAGGCTCTTTACTAAAAATCTCAATTTGTTATTCTTTCTTTACACATATTTTAATGCTAGCCTGTTCTGAAGTTGGCCTTGTTGGCTGATTCATGTGCTTATAAACAGATACTTTAGTTCAATGATTGCAAATAAAGATGATTCATTATGTGTCGAATGGTTTTCACTTCAAACACATCAATTCCCTGTAGAAATAAGACTTTACCTGTATAGATGAAAAAGTTTAAATGAAAGTATATGTACAAACTGTTTTCATTTAGTTTTTGGATGGTGTAGGGGAAGTTAGAACCCATGTCAAACTGACTTACTTCTTGACATATGACCACATATATATTTAAAATAGCTATCATATGTATTAAATCACCACTGTATAAAAAAATATTATATTCTGGCGACTCTATGTAGTTAACATCCATAGTTGAGAGATATAAAAACAAGGAGAGCTTGAGCACAAAAGACAAAAAACAAGGCTTAATTTCATTAGAAACAATTAGGGTCTGCTACTATAGGCAAACTTAATCCTTAACCACTTGCCACTCGCCGGCCGTCATATGAAGGCCAGGCAGTGCGGATCATGTTCTGGGCGGGTGTCATATGATGTCCGTCTGTTTAAACAGGGTGTGTCATGGAGACACCGCTCGCCACCAAGGGGGTGAACAGCCATTGGGCATGGCTGTTAACCATGTGATCAACCTCGATGAAGTCATGGCCGATCACAGATGGTACCTCCCCACTGTGCATGGTGCATGCGTGTGATCGTGAGAGCACTGAGCGTGCACATCGGTGGCAGTGTGTTCCCGGGAACACCGCTCGTCATGACGCTGGTAAACAGCCATTGGCCGGTGGCTGTTTACCACGTAATCAGCTGTGATCCTTTCACAGTCGATAACTAAATGTAAACACAGAGCGGTAACTAGCTGTTACCGACTCTTCCCTCCTCACACACCATTTCCAGTGTGAGGAGAGAAGAGCCAGGAGCAGTGAGTTACCGATCTGTGTGTGTATTGTATGCACCAAGCACAACCTTTGTCTCATCGCCCCCCCATTGTCATCTGTCACCCAACAGTCACCATAGTCACCCCATAAAGTGCACCTGTCAAAAAGTGACTGTCAGCAGTGCACCCGTCTCCCATCAGTGACCATGCCAAGTCACCTGTCACTCATCACCCGTCACCCATCAGTGACCGTGCCCTGTTACCTGTCACTCATCACCCATCAGTGACTGTGCCCTGTCACCCATCACCCATCAGTGACCATCAGTGGTGCACCCGTCACCCATCAGTGACCATAGCCTGTCATCCATCAAACGTCACCCATCAGTGACCGTCAGCGGTGCACCCATCACCCATCAGTAAACGTGCCCTGTCAGCCATCACCTGTCACCCATCAGTGACCATCAGTGGTGTACCTGTCACCCATTAGTGAATGTGGCCTGTCACCCGTCTGTGACCATCACCCGTCACCCGTCATTGACCATCACCCATCACCGTCCATGGCCTGTCACCCATCAGTGCCCATCGCTTGTCACCCATCAGTGACCATTGCCCATCACACCGTCATCACCTATCAGTGAACGTCACTTGCTACCCATCGCACAGCCAATCAGTGACTGTCACCTGCCACCTGTCACACAGCCATCAGCATGTCCAAAAGATTATATACTAGTGAGGAGGCGTTCCAGATCCTCTCCATGACTGATGAGAGCAGTGGTGAGTTCTCATCAGATTCCAGTTCTGATTCTGTATGAAATTCGGCATTTGAACTGATTGAAAATAGTGAATCGGCAAATGATTCGGAGAAAGAATGGCACAGGCAGGCAGCCGCCAGCAACCAGGATTATATTCCTAGGCCCAGTACCAGTGCTACCACCAGCAATAGGCCCTAAGAACAAATTCCCAGGCCCAGTACCAGCGCTGCCGCCAGTGATAGGCCTGGGAACAAATGCCCAGTACCAGCGCTGACACCGGCAATAGGCCCCAGGAACAAATGCTGCCACATCACGCTTGAGCACCAGCATAGGAAATTCAAATCTCCCACCTACTGGAGTGTCATGTCCCTCAAGAGCCAGGGCCTCTACATACATGCTAGATGGTCTTGCCAACACAACATGGCTTCCTTCTGACTCAGGATCACCAATTATTCCCCCTTTCACAGCACAGCCAGGTGTGCAGGCCAACACCCAATTTCACAGAGATTGATTGTTTTTATCTGTTTTTGCCTGACACTTTACTGCAATTCATTGTGGACCAGACAAATTTATATGCCCAACAGCATATTGCCAACAACCCTCAATCATCATATGCCCTCACCATAAACATGGGGCTTACAAAATAATGAAGGACATGCCTATTGGTCCACCAACCCCATCCACCACATGCCCATTTATTCTGCCGTAATGTCCAGGTCCCAATACGAGATGATAATGTGCTTTCTTCATTTCATTTCAACACCCAGTGCCCTCCCCGCAATCATCCAAATTATGACAAGTTATATAAAATGTGCCCACTGATAAATTTCTTTTCGCAATGATTTGCAGAACTCTATGCCCCGATCAGAATATATGTGTAGATGAGTCCCTGGTACCCTTTTCAGGCTGACGAGGAATAAAGAAATACATTCCTAGCAAAAGGGCCACATACGGAGTAAAATTTTACAAGCTCTGTGGGAGAGTCACAGGATATCTATATGTGTTCTGCATATATAAAGGAAGAGATTCCCAGCTCCAGCCCCCTGACCGCCCAGCCTACATGGGCACAAATGGGACCTGGCATACCCACTTCTGAACAAAGGATATCACATATACCGTGACAATTTCTACACCAGCCTGCCCCTTTTCCAACACTTATACATCGCAAAAACCCTGGCCTGGCGGAACCTCCAGAAAGTATAGGAAGGGCTTACCACAATCTCTAGCGAACAAAAAGCTGCAAAAGGGGGAAAGAGCAGCATTGAAATGTAATGAACTGCTGGCCTTGAGGTGGAAGGATAATAGGGACGTGCACATGATGTCCACCATCCATGACGACATTACAATTGAGGTTCAAAGAAGGCAAAAGCCAACATGTGTCCAAGATTACAGATTGTACATGGGGGTGGATTTCAATGATCAAATGATTCAGCCCTATTTGTCAATAAGGAGGTCCCGATTCTGGTACAAGAAGGTAGCAATTTATCTTATCCATTTGGCCATTTATAATTCCTACATAGTCTACACTAAATCCATGGAAAGCCCCGCCCCCTTCCTAAAATTAATAAAAGAAGTTGTCACGTCCCTCATCTATCAACAAAGACCCCCCCAGAAGACCTTTGCTCTGATGCTGTTAGCCGACTTCATGAGCGCCACTTCCTGTACAACATTCCACCATCTGAAGCAGGCCGAAAATGGCAAAAAAAAGTCATGTGTGCAGCAAAAGAGGATTTCGAAGAGATACCAGCTACTATTGCCCCCAGTATCCCTCCCAACCTAGCCTTTGCATTGGTGATTGCTTCCAATGTTATCATACATTCCTAAAATATTAACCCATATTTTTACCAATTCCCCACTTTCATCATCTGTGCTGACCATTTTCTATGCTTTCCCAATTAACCATGCCATTGCCTTCCACGTGAACTGACCCTGGACTGTTTTTTGACTACGCCTCTGCCTACCGTTTGGACTTCTGTAATGGATGTGAATAAGGTGTCACCAGGTAAAAATATTAAAATTGTTATTTCAAATGTAATATTGAATCAGAGGTTTGAAATATTAAAAACCTTAATTCTAAGAATTTTCAGATGACAGCAGATATCTGCTCGTTCCTCTTTTCCAGTCTGAAGCCAAACCGAAACAAGTTATAAAAAGGCTGTTGCTTCCTGCCTCTTCCGAGAAATTGCACCATAAGGTTACAGGGACAGATAGCACCTGATTGCCCCTCCCAGCTGTATTGAGTAGGGTAATGAGTTAGTCATTGCTTTCCTCTATATACAGTTGAAAAGAGTTGCAAGAGAACGGGCCAGGGGTAGGATTTTAAGTGTAAGGGACAGATTTTAAATAGACATTTTGAAGGGGGGGAACTGTAATGGATGTGAATAAGGTGTCATCAGGTAAAAATATTAAAATGGCTATTTCAAATGTAATATTGCATCAGAGGTTTGAAATGTTAAAAACCCTAACTGTAAGAATTTTCAGATGACAGCAGATATCTGCTAGTTCCTCTTTTCCAGTCTGAAGCCAAACCGCAACGAGTTATAAAAAGGCTGTTCCTTCCTGTCTCTTCCGAGAAATTGCACCAACAGCAGACATGACGTCAACATCCAATGCTTGAAGAGAAAATTACCAAAATAATTTAATAATAGTTATGATTTAATGCTGAAATCAGTACTAAAACTGCTGACACTGTTAGAATCTTATGTATTGTCATAACAACATGTTTTTCATATACTGTATTCTTTTCTAACAGAAAGTGTATAAAACTAACTAGAAAAGCAGAAATAAACTCAGAAATGATTTTCTGTCTCAGGGGAGATTCTCTTCAAGAAGTGTACACTTCATATGTATATTTTCAACAATCTGATCAGGGGTAGATATAACATTATTCAGATTCTGTTCTGAATCCAAAACATTTTGGTGCTCAAACATGGGGCTTGAGGCTAAGGTCCCAAGTAGCCGATCCAGGAGGGACCAGGATAAAGCCAATGTGGAAATACAGGAGGAGACTGATCACCTCTAGAAACGGTAAGACACTTTTGATATCTTGTATATCTAGTCTACTATTTATCCTGTACTCATGGCTGGTCAATCTCTGTGCCCATATCGGCTTCCTGCGGCCCTCAAAGACAGGTATTAATCTTGCCTCGAGTCTCTTGATAAGTTACGCAACCTGCAAATTATATCTACCGCCTGTTTTGTTCTGTTCTGTTTTGTTGATCGATCTTGTGTTTTGTGATGGCTGTTGGGAGTTGGGGATTGCTTATATAGTCACGGATGACGGATGAAATTAGTTGACATGGTTTAAACTTCTCCTGGGACTAGGAGAAGGCGTCAGGACGTGGTTAAACTCCTCCTGGGGGGATAAAAATAAATAATTGTGCAGCAAAGCACGGGTATAATAAGTACGGAAGTACGGGCAACCGGGAAACGAAACCCCAGGGGGGGGGGTCAGGAACACACATAGTGGCCTAGGGGATCCCGTGACAGTTTGAGAAATCCTGTACTTCACTGCAGCCCTCACATATCTGGTTGTTGGTCACATTTTGTTGTTGGTTGATTATGTCATGTCCTAAATGTGTTTGCAGACTGTTGTTTGGCATACATGAAGGAGGCTGGGGGTTGGTTAAAGTTGTAGAGCCAGGATACAAGAGAGAGCTTCATGGTTACAAACCCTTGTTAGCAGAGATCACAGATGTGTTGGTATTTAGATTAAACGTACATTATCCAGTTAAACTTGAAGTTGGCAAGTCGCCACAGGCTATAGAGAGTGAAGTTAAAAGGAGGGGACACGCAGGTGAAAGGTGTCTGTTGCAACTTCAACAACCAGAACAGTTTGAAGAGGAGGAAAAAAATAGAGTGAGTAATTTGGGCATGGTTCTGGGGAATGTAGATGACATTTAAAGTGGTGCATTGAATATTAATTACTGTACTCCTTATCTGTTTGTCAATCGTCTCGTTGAGGGTAATAAGTAGTGACATATTACTCACTCCCCTACCTGTGGCCACTTGAGTGGGCAGGGCTTTGTGACTGGTCTACGTTTTGGGAAGACGCATGTAAGGAGACTTGCACGGCAGTCGAACAATGTAGATGTTCTTTTCTCTCTCTCTCTCCCTCTCTCTCTCTCTCTCTCTCTCTATCCATTTTGTCTAATGTCCTCGTTAACTTGAGACTGTGATATGGTCTGAACCGGTACCAGGTGACGGATAGAGGATTGTCAGACCCTTGAGTCAGGACAGCCTCATGACCCATTAAAAATCCTGAGCAGACACACATAAATATCACAGTCATCAAGACAGAAAGTAGCAAGATAGTGTTATATATTGGAAGGTGGTCCGAAAGAGGACAGGTGGTGGTCAGAGGATTGTCGGACCCTCGAGTCCAGGACAGCTTCATAAAACCGCCATACAAATCCTGAGCCTGGACACATAAACTTTCCAATAGCTAACGATGGGGCAGAAGTTAGAGAGACCTAAAGAGGGTAGTTTGGCTTGTGATTTGGTATTAGAGCGGGAAGGAAAAGATGCTGTCAAGAAAGGAAAGAGACTGGCAAAAGTGTGTGGGGTCACTATGCATTTGGGTTGTCGGCTAGAGCCGAATGAATGGCGTGCTCTTTTAAAAAGAAAAAGGGGTTTGTTGTGGGACCATGGGCTGCTGCGAACAGCAGATGCTTGGTTCAAAGTTGCCAAAGCCATTCATGTAGAAGGATGGATAGAACATGAAATATGTCAGAATGGTTGTACTATGTATGTGTACAAGAAGCCAGAAAAGGGGTCAAAATCCAAGACAGACAGACAGCCACCACCCTATGATGGCACCCGACCCTCAGGAAGTGGTTATCACCCCTCTGGCACTGCCCTTTCCTCTGTGCACAGTGATACCTCCCTTCTGACACCTCTACCTCAACCCACCGCACCTCCACCATGCTTGTATGTGGGTGGGGCACACTTGTCTTTGTACTCCTCATCTGGTTGCCACCACACATGCATGACACCATCTACGACCCCCACACCAAACCACACCCATATGTATCCGGTGATAGACCAATCCTCTGGAACATATTATAAGGCCCAGCCTGCCCCGCTATTGATGGGCTCTTTCTCTGATGAGCTTAGTCAGGGAAATGAGGCAACCGGTCCTTCACAAACACGTAGGACACAGGCAACCAATCCTAGTAGCTACTCAGCCAGGTCCCACCCATATGCAGTGGCATGGTGGGATTTGGTGAGCCTGTGCGAGATAAAAGCAGGGGATGCTTACTGGCCAGTGATGGAGAAATGCTTTGATGAGTATTATGTGGACAGTAGCTATGACTCAGGATGTGATTTTGTGGCCCAGTTAAAGAGATGGGCCCAAGACCGCTTGGCAGACCAAGCAACAAGTATACAGGAGACTACACAGGACAAAGGTGAACCTGTTGAGAAATATCATAATAGGATAACATAAGTGTTTACTGATTTGGGTTTTAGCATGCTGAACAAAGCACATAAACACATGTTGGCCTCAGCATTTGTTTCAGGCCTTAAAGAATCAACCCAAAAAGGTCTGATCCTGTTAAGCCCAGAGTATAGAGTAATGGATCTTGAGACATTGTTATTAGGGCCTAGAATCTGCACAGGGTAGCAAAAAGGTATCTCCTCTCATGATGGCCTCTGACACACCATATCTGCCCCCATCAATACAAAATCCGTGTGTCTGCTACAACTGCGGAAGACCCGGCCACTTGAGAAGGGAATGTCGAAGACTGCGGAAGCTTGCCCACAGGCAACCAGGCCCCAGCCATGACCCGTGTGAAGATGCCCAATATCAAAGACATGACACTCCTCCACTTCCTCCTCCACCCCCTCCAGACCATACAGACCTTCTCCGCTAGGATTTTGGCAAACCTGTGTCACTTACCCCTACAATGGTATCCTCTGGAGACTCAGGAGGTCCTCTCGCAAAAATAACTCTTCCCATCGAGGGCCATCCTACTACATTCTTATGTGACACAGACGCTGCCAGAAGTGTAATTAGGGCAGAAGAACTATCCGATAGCTCATTCTTATCAGACATTGACATAACATGTGTAGGGGTGGATGGAACACCCAGGAAAAACCCCCTTACACGTCCTTTACAAGTGGGAAACTTTCCTGATCTACTAGCAAGATTTGTGGTCTTTTCCACATGCCCCTTAAATCTTTTAGGGGCTGATGTCTTATTCAGACTTCAGGCTTCTATTTCCTTCCAAACGGATGGTGGTGTTCTGGTCTCCTCACCGCTAACCATCGATGATGCCTCAGCACTATGCTCCATTCCCCTTTTACTATCATTGGATGCACAATGTGAGGTTGGGATCCCAAAAGAAGTTTTAGATCGAGTCCCTACATGCCTGTGGTCCACAGGGCCTGAAGACGTAGGACATCTAAAAGTGCCACCAATCATGGTGCAGCTAAAGCCTGGGGCCCCCTTGCCCAGAAGACCACAGTACCCCTTGAAGCCAGCTCAAGCTGCATCTATTTCAAAGCAAATCTGTCAAATGGAGTTCTGATACCCTGCACATCTCCGTGCAACACACCACTGTTCCCAGTGAAGGAACGAACTGCAAAAGGAGAGCCGGAAAAATACAGAATGGTACAAAACCTTAGGGCTGTGAATGAAGCTACTGTATCGGAGACACCTATTGTGGCCAATCCACACACCTTACTGGCAGGAATAACGCTCACAACAAAATACTTTACAGTAGTAGACTTGACGAACGCTTATTTTAGTGTGCCCCTCAACCCCCGTTGTCAATTCCTGTTCGCTTTCACCCATGGGGGGTGGGGCTATACTTGGACACCTTGAAATTGTACTCCTCCCGTATGTAGATGACCTCCTGCCCTGCGCAGATACCCTTGAGGATGCCTTAATCTTTTCCAAAAGTCTCCTCCAACACTTGGCCAAGCAAGGATGCAAGGCCTCAAAGCAAAAAGTCCAGTGGTGTAAAGAAAAGGTGGTTTTTCTGGGTCATTGCACCTCTCAAGGCACTAGACATCTCACTGAAGAAAGAGTTGCTGCAATCAAAGCAATCCCTTTGCCTCAAGGTCATAAACCCTTACATGCTTTCCTAGGATTAATCTCCTATTGCCGCTCTTGGATTCCGGGAGCCTCCCTTTTGATGCAACCTCTCTACGATGCCCTGAAATCTGACCCTTTCCTGCTCTCCCCAGAAGCCATAGACAATTTTGAAGTTCTGAAGGATATCTTCTCCATGGCTCCCGCGTTGGGCCTCCCAAACTATGAAAAGACTTTCAAACTGTTTGTCTCAGAGAGACAAGGACATGCCACAGGAGTTTTGGTTCAGGCCCATGGCAACAGGCCTGACCCATTGGATATAACTCTTGCCAACTGGACCCAGTGGCCAGAGGGGGGACCCTCCTGTCTCAGAGCTGTCTTTGCAGCCCAAGCCCTTGTGGACAAGACTGCTGACTTGGTGTTGGGACACCTGTTAATCCTTCTTGCCCCTCATGACATAACTGCCATACTAAACCAAGTAAAGCCCAAGCACCTGTCCTCAGCAAGACACCTCAGACTCCAGTGTGCCTTGCTGCCCCCTGAAGAAACAGTACAGACCATCATGATTCTACAAAACCCTCCTGTAAGCAGGACCCATCTCAAGGAGCAGCACGAAGCAGCTGACAAAGAAGAAAAAGAAGTGTGGATCAAGAAAGGAGCCACAGAAACTGAAGGGATCATGGAATTAAACAAGAGGCCGTGTCTGCCACGATCAATGTTTCCTGCAGTGGTACAGTGGGCCCACGGTGCCTCTCATCTGTCAAAAACTTTGATGAATGCCCTAATCAATAAATACTACTTAGCCCTAGGGATTACACCACTTACCAACAACTTTTGCAAGTCATGCACTATCTGTGCTAAATGTAACCCAGCAAGAACAGAAAAGGTATCTTTGAAGCATCTAGCAAAGGCCCAGTACCCCTTTCAAAGGATTCAGATCAACCACATCCAGATGCCAAAGAGTGGCCGATATGAATACGCATTGTTTTTTATTGACATGTTTTCTGCATGGCCAGAAGGCTATCCTGTCACCAACATGACAGCAAAAACCACGGCTAAAAGACTTTTAACAGAAATAGTGTGCAGGTATGGTGTCCCAGAGGTTATAGAGAGTGACCAGGGGCTTTCACGGCCTTAGTGACCAAGTAAATATGGGCAGCTCTAGGGGACACATTATCTTTCCACACCCCATACCATCCTCAGAGCAGTGGGAAGGTGGAAAGATTAAATGGCACAATAAAATCTAGGATGCTAAAAATGTCTCAGGAAACAAGGATGAGTTGGCCAGATAGCCTGCCCATAGCCTTATTCAGTGTTAGGTACACTCCAAGGGGAAACCATGGTTTGTCACCCTATGAGATATTGTTTGGTTCAGCCCCCAGGCTGGGTTGTTACTTCCCACAGCTCCAATCTGATGTATTGACTGATTATGTGACTGCTTTATCTTGAGAATTAACCCGTATCCATTCACAAGTATTCTCCTCCATTCCAGATTCTGAACGACATACAGGATCACATAAGTTGGTCCCTGGAGACTGGGTCCTGGAAAGAAGTTTGTGAGAAAACACATCCTTGAACCCAGATATGATGGTCCTTTCCAGGTTCTCCTAACAACCACCACATCAGTCAAGGTGGCTGGGAAAAACTTGTGGATACACGCCTCCCACTGCAAGAAAGTCCCTGTACCTGAGGAAGAGGCCGAGGGAACCAAATGATTCTGTATATCTTTTTCAGTGCAACTACTGTTCAGGCACAGGAGGTAGCCATAAGGCAAAAAAGATGGTATAACCCAGTTCTGGTATAACTCATTCAATACACATGTTGCCACTTTTATATCCTCTTATGAACAAATAATTCCAGGTACTATGTACAAAATCCGGCCCTGGGATGAAGCAGTGAGACCCATGACTGTGTATGTATGCATCACTGACACCTATTGGGGTGACAACTGAGATTCTTGGGGAGCAGTGGGTTGGAACACTGGGGGTACAAACTGGGGGTACAAACCTGAAAACGCCCAAAAAAGGAAAGACAAAAATGGGAAGTCACTCTTAGATAGAATGACAATCAACAAACACACAGATCAGCCTTACACCAAAGAGTTCAGGCTGACCATTGAGAATCCTAGCCCAGAAGACAGTGGGATCTATGTTCTGGGCCTATGGTGGGGAGGTGGGCATCCCGGTTTTAGAAAGCTTTTCCTACTGAAAGATATGTTCAATAATCCTGAGTGGGGAGTTCCCCAATCCACATCTAGCTCAAACCCCCTGAGGCCCCATATACAGAAGTTAGGGGACATGGTGGCCATAGCAGACCTTACCTTCAAGGACACGATGGCCGCAGAAACCGGGTTATCATATATCAACTTGTGGCTAGAGTAGATGAGGTACAATGCAGAGAAACATAACAAGACCAATTGTTATGTATGTGGGGGTGGGCTAGGCCTCATCTGGGAACAGTACCCCTAAACATACCCCCCGAACATGAGACATGTTTCCTTAGCCTGTTTACCAACACAACCACTAGCCACTCCCTGTGTGAACATTGGAAGGAGGAATATCCCATAGTCACCAAGACTCCCAAGCCAGGAGAAGGTATCCCCATATATCCTGGCAATTACACATGCTATGGACGTTATCAGGGAGTGGGGAAACCCTTTGGGAATTTCACTAGGGGTTACTGTGGATCTTATAGTGAGGCCTCCGCAGATCTAGTACAAAATCAAGTCCAGTCCTTGGGAGACATATACTGGTTTTGCGGGGACATGAAAATCAGAAGCAGATTGACAGAGCAGTGGACAGGACAATGTGCATTGGCCAAGGCCATAATGCCTCTGCATATTTTTCCAGAGGCCACTCCACAAATAGAACCAGACTTAAACGACATACCCAGGCCTAACAGGAGGTGTAGGAGTGCCCCAGCAGGAAGCTTTGACCCTCATGTATACATAGACAACATAGGAGTCCCTAGAGGGGTCCCAGATGAGTTCAAAGCAAGAGACCAAGTAGCAGCAGGATTTGAATCTTTGATCCTCACTGTAAATAAAAATGTAGACTGGATAAATTACATCTACTTCAACCAACAAAGGATTGTCAATGACACCAGAGATGCACTCCAAGGTTTAGCCGAACAACTAGAAGCCGCGTCACACATGACTTTCCAAAACTGCATGGCCTTAGATATGGTCCTAGCTAAAAAGGGGGGTGTGTGTAAAATGGTGCCTAAAACAGGTACATGTTGTACCTACATCCCAGACAACACTGGCCCAAATGGTAAGGTGACTTTGGCCATCAGGAACTTGAGGATTTGTCCAAAGAATTAAAAAAGAATTCAGGGCTCATCAACCTGTCACGTACCTGATAGGTTTTGAGCCCGAAGTGCAGAGAAGGACCTCCCTTACAGCTCCCACTCCTGTTCCTCTGGAATGGAGACAGAAGGCCAGGAGTGAGGAGTGGTATGGGTGCCTGGCAGGATCGACAGTCACTGGAAGTTCAGGAGTGGTGGCACCCTCTGGATCCAGAAGCTGAAGAGGAAGCTGGAATGCAGAGAGGACCCGGAGCCACAGCAGGTAAGGAAGCAGGTAAGTAAGCAGGACTGGAACCAGGAACAAAGCAGCAGGTAGTAGCCTGAAACGCTGGACTGGAACCAGGAGCAAGCAGCAGGTAGTAGCCTGGAACGCTGGACTGGAACCAGGAATCAAGCAGCAGGTAGTAGCCTGGAACGCTGGACTGGAACCAGGAACAAGCAGCAGGTAGTAGCCTGGATCGCTGGACTGGAACCAGGAACAAGGCAGCAGGTAGTAGACTGGAACGCTGGACTGGAACCAGGAACAAGGCAGCAGGTCGTAGACTGGATCTCTGGACTGGAACCAGGAACAAGGCAGCAGGTAGTAGCCTGGAACGCTGGACTGGAACCAGGAACAAGCAGCAGGTAGTAGCCTGGATCGCTGGACTGGAACAAGGAACAAGGCAGCAGGTAGTAGACTGGAACGCTGGACTGGAACCAGGAACAAGGCAGCAGGTAGTAGACTGGATACAGGTATCAGACTGAGGGATGGTCAAACAAGCCGGAGGTCGGTATCGGTCGATCAGCAGAGGTACCAGGGACAACACAGAGGGATGGTCAGGCAAGCCAAGAGGGTCTGGTGCAGGCGGATAGCAGGATGGTCTAACAGGAAGCCGGGTCAGATAGCAGAGTACACAGGTCAGATCAGGTTAAGGCACACGGAACGCTGTAGAGCAGACAGCGGGGATAGAGTGTGACAGGCCAGTTTAAATAGCCCGCCTGGCACTAGCGGGAGTGCACGCGCGCGTGCCCGTGCGTGACAGCACCCGTGAACGTGCACGCATGCGCAGTGGAACCTGCGGCCGTGTCCCCCTGCGTCTGGATCGCTGATTACTGGCAGGATCTTCATGACATTGCCCCCCCCAAGGGGCAGCCTCAGGATGCCCCTTTGAAGGAATTTCTCCGGATGGGCTCTTTTAAAAGATTGCAAAAGATTTTCAGCATGAATATTATCCTCAGGTTCCCAAGAATTTTCTTCTGGGCCGAACCCCCTCCATTTTATCAGAAATTGATTTTGGTTGCCTCTTCTCCTATGGTCCATGATAGCCTCCACCTCGAATTCTTCCTCCCCATCTACCAAAATTGGATCAGGAGGATCCGTACTTTGGCCTGGAAATGGGTTAGAAACAGAAGGCCTGAGTAGAGACACATGAAATACTGGATGCACTTTTAATGAATCCAGAAGTTCAAGTTCGTATGCCACCTCATTAATTCTTCGCTTGACAGGAAATGGTCCAAGAAACTTGGGACCCAATTTCTTTGATGGGCAAGCCATCCTGAGATTTACTGTAGACAACCATACCTGGTCCCCGGGTGTAAGTAACAGCTCACCTCGTCTCTTCTTATCAAAAGTTGCTTTATTATACTCCTGGGTCCTGGTCATGGTCTCCTGCAAAACTTGATTGTTGGAAGTGAAGAAGTCCAACCTCTCCTGAACTGCGGGTACTGTGCACTCTGGAAGAGAATTAGGCAGAAATGAAGGGTGGAAACCATAATTTGCAAAAAATGGGGTTTGTTTGATAGCGGAGTGAATAGAGTTGTTGTAGGCGAATTCAGCCAATGGAAGAACAGAAATCCAATCATCCTGGGCAAATGAAGAAAAACAGCGTAAATATTGTTCAAGAGTCTGGTTTGTTCTCTCTGTTTGCCCATTAGTCTGGGGATGATATCAGATGAAAATGAGAGTTCAATCTTCAATGTTTTGCACAGAGACCTCCAGAATCAGGAGGTAAACTGTACCCCCCGATCTGAAACGATATTAACTGGTACCCCATGGAGCCTGATGACCTCTCTAATGAATGCCTGTGCCGTTTCTGTAGCTGAGGGAGTGCCCTTCATTGGGACAAAGTGGGCCATCTTCGACAACCGGTCTACTATGACAAAAATTGAGGTGAAGCCCCCAGCCGGAGGTAATTCCACAATAAAATCTATAGAAAGCATCTTCCAAGGCCTGTCTGGGACAGGTAATGGCTTTAGCAAACCCCATGACTTGGTCCTATGCCCCTTGTTCCTGATACAGGTGGTACAGGATTCAACAAATCTCCTACAATCTTCACGTAACTGAGGCCACCAAAAGGTACGCTGTACCAGATCAGTAGTCTTAGCCACTCCAAAATGCCCAGCCAATGCATGGTCATGACAGAGTTCTAGTACTGAAACTCGTAGTTCTTCAGGTATAAAGATCCTATTCTCATGCCATAATAACCCATCCTTAACTTGGAGTTCTGACCTAATAGAAGACCCCAACTCTGCGGAAGCCTGCCTAATCTGGGAAAGCAAGTCTCCCTGAAGCAAAAGAAAATTCCCCGGGGACAGAATGGTGTCTGGAGGGGAAACCTCTTGGGGCTTGTGAAACATCCTGGATAGGGCATCAGGTTTGGTATTCTTGGAGCCGGGGCGATAAGTGACACGAAAGGAGAACCTGGAGAAAAAGAGGGCCCACCTGGCTTGGCGTGGCTTCAACCTTTTTGCAGACCTCAAATACTCCAGGTTCTTATGATCTGTAAAAATTAAGACTGGATGAGCGGCACCCTCTAGCAGATAGCGCCACTCCTCCAACGCCGATTTGATAGCCAATAACTCTCTGTCACCTACATCATAATTTCTCTCTGCCGTGGACAATTTACGAGAGAAGAAGGCCACAGGATATAACAGGGCCTTAGTTTCCTGTCTTTGGGACAACACTGCCCCTACTGCAATTTCGGATGCGTCCACCTCTAGTACAAATGGCAGAGAGGAATCTGGATGTTTTAGCACGGAAGCAGAAGTAAAAAGGCCCTTGAGAGTCTTGAAAGCCTTTTGAGCCTCAGCAGACCAGTGGAAACGTGTACCCTGTTTAGTTAGCTGTGTGATGGGTGTGATGATGGCTGAAAACCCCCTAATAAATTTACGGTAAAAATTAGCGAATCCAACGAATCGCTGGATCCCCTTCTTATCTGTCGGGACTGGCCAGTCTAGTACTGCAGTGACCTTTTGAGGGTCCATCTTAATGCCCTTGCTGGAAATGATTAACCCCAAAAATGGAATACTTTCCTGTTCAAATTCACATTTCTCAGCTTTTGCATATAGACCGTGTTGTCGAAGCCGGGCCAACACACTTCTGACGTGCCTGCGATGGGATTCAAGGGAACAAGAAAAAATTAGTATGTCGTCTAAATAGACGATAACAAACGATCTAGAAAGTCTCTTAGAACATCATTGATGAAGTACTGGAATGTAGCAGGGGCATTACACAGACCGAACGGCATCACAAGGTATTCAAAATGTCCATAACGGGTACGAAAGGCGGTCTTCCATTCGTCTCCGTCCCTAATACGAACCAAATTGTAGGCTCCGCGGAGGTCAAGCTTAGTGAATATGGTAGCTGTCCCAAGCCTTTGGAACAACTCTGGTACCAGGGGAAGAGGGTATCGGTTCTTTACAGTGATCTTGTTCAGCTCGCGGTAATCTACACATGGTCTGAGGGTCTTGTCTTTCTTTTGTACGAAGAAGATACCTGCACCTGCTGGAGACGTGGATGTACGAATGAAGCCTTTCTTTAGATTCTCATCGATATAATCTTTTAAAGCCCCTTGTTCCACTTCCGTCAAAGGAAATATTCTTCCAAAAGGTATCTCAGCACCGGGGAGTAATTCAATAGGACAGTCATAGGCCCGGTGAGGGGGTAAGACCTCTGCCCCCTGCTTGCTGAATACATCTAAGAAATCATGATATGCAGAAGGGATGGAAAGGTGTAGACTAGAATCTGTGTTCAAACAGAGCAGGGTAGGGTTCTCCTGAGTGTTCTGAAGTCTACAAGACTGTTGGCAATATGGGGAGGAAAAGATAACTTCACCTGTGATCCAATTTATGTCAGGATTGTGGGCCTGTAACTATGGCATGCCGAGGATTATGGGAAACAGAGGTGAAGCAATGATATCTAGGCGTAACAGTTCTTGATGAGAATTGGAGATGGAAACAGGTATTGGAACAGTCTCTTGGGTAACAGGCCCAGACTTTATGGCTGTTCCATCAGCTAGGTGGATGGAAAGTCCATGGGCTTTAGGCAACAGAGGTATCCGATGTTGGGTAGCAAAAAGAGAGTCCATGAAACAACTGCAAGCTCCAGAGTCAATAATGGTGGTTATTTGCAGAGTCTCTCCTGGAAGCTGTAACAGGAGAGAGAGAGCAAGGTGAGTAGTGTTCTTAACCAGAGGTGCAACATAGTCAGTGGACAGGGATAGGCACTTACGGAGTTTAAGGGGACAGTTCCTGACATAGTGCCCAGGTTCCCCACAATACGGGCACAGATTATTCACTTGTCGACGTTGTCGTTCCTCCTGAGTAAGAGAAGGCCGCAGAACTCCTAATTGCATTGGCTCAGGTGGGTTAAACGTAGAGATTGGTGGTGCTGGTGACGAATGATGGGGAACTTTAGGGGTAACCCAAGTTGGACGAGAAGTTCCCATAGCTCTCTCAGTCCTACGTTCTCTTAGACGTCGATCGATCTGGATTGTCAGATCGATCAATGCATTCAAAGTCTGTGGGGTACCCACCCTGGCCAATTCATCCTTCAGAAAGTCAGAAAGTCCCATTCGAAACTGATAGCGGAGAGCCGCATCATTCCAATTTGTGTCCGCACTCCATTTTCTGAATTCCGCCACATAGTCCTCTGCAGCCCTGCGACCCTACTGAAGGGTGTGCAAAGCCGCTTCTGCGGTCACGGACAGCTGGAGGTCATCATACAGCTGACCTAGCGCGTCAAAGAAGGTGGGGAGATCAGTCAGGGATACGTCCTTTTGCTCCAGAAAGCAGAGAGATTACGTAGCCCACCTTAGTAGCCTCCAGGGAAAAGGTACGTGGCTGAAGAGCAAAGAACAATTCACAGGAGTTGCGGAAAGCCCTGAATTTGAGAAGATTTCCGGAGAAACGTTCAGGCGTCGGGACCCTGGGTTCTGGAGGGAGCATACTACTGTTGAGGAAGGCCCGACTAAAGGAGCAGGAGCGGAAGGAACCCCCTGAGCCCCAATGGGATTAGACAAGGTTAACACTCGTTCCTCCAGCCTGGTGTAACCTTGCTGTAGATTCTTGACTGCTTCAGTCAATCCTGCCAGGTGTGCACAAAGTTCCTCCATGGGAGACGTTCCCTGCTCAGGCTCAGACATGGCTGTCTGCTACTGTCATGTACCTGATAGGTTTTGAGCCCGAAGTGCAGAGAAGGACCTCCCTTACAGCTCCCACTCCTGTTGCTCCGGAATGGAGACAGAAGGCCAGGAGTGAGGAGTGGTATGGGTGCCTGGCAGGATCGACAGTCACCGGAAGTTCAGGAGTGGTGACACCCTCTGGATCCAGAAGCTGAAGAGGAAGCTGGAATGCAGAGAGGACCCGGAGCCACAGCAGGTAAGGAAGCAGGTAAGTAAGCAGGACTGGAACCAGGAACAAAGCAGCAGGTAGTAGCCTGAAACGCTGGACTGGAACCAGGAGCAAGCAGCAGGTAGTAGCCTGGAACGCTGGACTGGAACCAGGGACAAAGCAGCAGGTAGTAGCCTGGAACGCTGGACTGGAACCAGGAACAAGCAGCAGGTAGCAGCCTGGATCGCTGGACTGGAACCAGGAACAAGGCAGCAGGTAGTAGCCTGGAACGCTGGACTGGAACCAGGAACAAGCAGCAGGTAGTAGCCTGGATCACTGGACTGGAACCAGGAACAAGGCAGCAGGTAGTAGACTGGAACGCTGGACTGGAACCAGGAACAAGGCAGCAGGTAGTAGACTGGATACAGGTATCAGACTGAGGGATGGTCAAACAAGCCGGAGGTCGGTATCGGTCGATCAGCAGAGGTACCAGGGACAACACAGAGGGATGGTCAGGCAAGCCAAGAGGGTCTGGTGCAGGCGGATAGCAGGATGGTCTAACAGGAAGCCGGGTCAGATAGCAGAGTACACAGGTCAGATCAGGTTAAGCACACGGAACGCTGTAGAGCAGACAGCGGGGATAGAGTGTGACAGGCCGGTTTAAATAGCCCGCCTGGCACTAGCGGGAGTGCGCGCGCGCGTGCCCGTGCGTGACAGCACCCGTGAACGCGCGCGCATGCGCAGTGGAACCCACGGCCGTGTCCCCCTGCGTCTGGATCGCTGATTACTGGCAGGATCTTCATGACACAACCCTTGGGATCAATACTTCACCTGGGTTAGGGGAGGGTGGCAGGGATTACTAACACAGATAGGAATAACCATCCTGATAATTTTGGTGACCTTGGCTGTCATAGTTTGCTGTATTCTCCCCTGTCTTAAAAAGTGTGTAGGGAAAGCTATTAACCAGTGTTCTTTTGCTTTTATGAATCAGGAAATACCAGATGAAAATTATGAAATGCACTCCGTTACAGTCACCTCCCCTCGAGTTGCAACACCATAAGGTTACAGGGACAGACAGCACCTGATTGCCCCTCCCAGCTGTATCGAGTAGGGTAATGAGTTAGTCATTGTTTTCCTCTATAAACAGTTGAAAAGAGTTGCAGGGGAACGGGCCAGGGGTAGGACTTTAAGTGTAAGGGACAGATTTTAAATAGACATTTTGAAGGGGGGAACTGTAATGGATGTGAACAAGGTGTCATCAGGTAAAAATATTAAAATGGCTATTTCAAATGTAATATTGCATCAGAGGTTTGAAATATTAAAAACCTTAACTCTAAGAATTTTCAGATGACAGCAGATATCTGCTAGTTCCTCTTTTCCAGTCTGAAGCCAAACCGCAACGAGTTATAAAAAGGCTGTTGCTTCCTGTCTCTTCTGAGAAATTGAACCAACAGCAGACATGCCGTCAACATCCAATGCTTGAAGAGGAAATTACCAAAATAATTTAATAATAGTTATGATTTAATGCTGAAATCAGTACTAAAACTGCTGACACTGTTAGAATCTTATGTATTGTCATAACAACATGTTTTGCATATACCGTATTCTTTGTCTAACAGAAAGTGTATAAAACTAACTAGAAAAGCAGAAATAAACTCAGAAATTATTTTCACGCTGAGTCTGTCTCAGAGGAGATTCTTTTCAAGAAGTTTACACTTCATATGTATATTTTCAACAATCTGATCAGGGGTAGATATAACAATATTCAGACTTTGTTCTGAATCCAAAACACTTTCATGTGAACTGACCCTGGGCTGTTTTGTGACTATGCCTCTGCCTACCGTTTGGACTGCTTCCACATGAACTGACCCTGGCCTGTTTTATCAACTACGCTTCTGCCCACCGCTTGGACTGCTTGCACATGAACTGACCCTGGCCTGTTTTATGGACTATGCTTTTGCCTACTGCTTGGATTGATCTGTTATCCTGCTACTGTAGTACACAAGGGGTCTTACATATGTGAAGGGCTCAGAATTGTTTTTCCGGATGGAGAAAACTATTTTTTTTGTTTTCTCCGGGTTTTGGAATTTCCGGATTAGGGTCTGGAGTCCGGAGGCTTCATAGAGATTTGGGTGGGTCGAAGCCTCTACTCCTGTGCCCCTGTGCACAGCCTGCTGCTGACTTACTGCCATCATGGCTTCCTCCTGCCGCATGAATGGACCACACCTCTGCCTGCTACCTGTACTATGCAAATAATTAGCTGTAGCAAGAGGCAGTATGTTTATAAAGGGCTGGAGAGTGGTACAATAATAAGTGCCTGCAGGTAACAGTGTACCAGGACCAATATTATGGCTGTACTCGCTGTCTCTGCCTGGACAATTTTTATGGACTGTGCTGTGCTGACAATATCCTTGTGCTGACTATAGACAATATTCCTGTCTGCTGCCTGGATAATTACTATTGCTGTCGCTAAGCACAACCCTACCTGCTGCCTGGACCAGTGCTCTCCTCTGTGGATACTACTAAAAGCACAGATAATGCTTTTTTTACCCTTTCCACAATAGAGATTATTTTGGATTGTAGTTCTTGGTGTGTACATGCTATGTGTTAGAAATATGAAGGGCCTTCAAAAATGATAGTTTGCCAGGAAATTATATATCTAATTTATGGTCCTAGAATGCCTGATGGTGCTACTTGGATGTTGGGCCTCTGTATGTGGCCAGGCTGTGTAAAAGTCTAACACATGTGGTATCGCCATACTCAGGAGGAGTAGCAGAATGTATTTTGGGGTGTCACCTTTGCTATGTACATGCTATGTGTTGGAAATATCTGATAAATGAACAACTTTGTGTAAATAAAACATTTTTTTTTCCACATTTCCAAAAACTTCTGGAAAAAAATGAACCATTCAAAAGACTCATTATGCCTCATAGATTATACGTCGGGGTGTTTGCTTTCCAAAATGGGGTCATTTTGTGAGCAAATCCATTGTCCTGGTGCTCCAGGGCCTTCAAAATTGTAATAGGTGGTTGAGTAATGAGATGTGTAATTTATGCTCATAGAACACCTGAAGGTGCTACTTCAATGTTGGGCCTTTATATGTGGCCAGGCTGTATAAAATAAGGATAGGGGTTGGTGCTGCACTGTTTCAAAGATGAGTAGAAAAATGTGCTGCTAAAGGTAGCAGTACAAAAAGAGGTAAAGTAAAATGAATGGTATCGGTACACTAGAATGCAGAAATATAGGACTACTGTGATAGAACTTCTATAGAACAGTAGGGTGCAATGTGATAAACCACAGTATGCTTCTAAAGGTAGTAGTAAAAAGGTCAATGGAATAGATAAAAATAAAAAAATGGTGTCAATACACATAAATATCCAAAATATAAAAATAAAGGACTACTATAATAAAATTTCTATAGTCCGTGCAATGTGATAAAACATAATATTGGGTGATAGTATCAAAGTGCAACGTGCAAAGGTAAATTAATAATAACAGTAAGCTAAGTATACATATGTATGGTATATCCAGAAACTGAATAAATTGTGCAAAACAGGCAAAAATGTGCAAATTCAGCAATAACAAACTTCCTGTGCAAAAGTACAAGAAAACTCATTCAAAATACAAACAATGTGCATCATATGCAAATTTGCGTCAACTGCAAAAAATAAAACTAAAAAGTCCAAACAAATCAATAGTGTATACAATGCAAAAAAACTGTGAGTAAAGTTCAATGGGGAATATATCTCCTTTCTGTGAAAGAGTATTCCAATGTGCAAGTGGTGACATAAGGTGCTGGGTATATTGGATATCTCCTCTTCGTGCACAAAACACACACTGGTGAGAAGTGGCCTCTTACCTTGCGGCAATGAGGTAACCGCATATAAACACTGGTAATGGCTGACTCTCCCTTATGTTCCTGGACCAGATAAGGTTCCTTGTGTGCCTTTGTCTCTCAGCAGGTGCAGGAGGAGAATTAAAAAGGGGAACTGGATAGTGTAGTATTATTTTAACAGTAGTTGGTATTTATTAGATAGCAGTGAAGGTACTTACATCACTTACATAGCAAGTAAAAACAACCCACTTATCTCTACGACAGTGAGCTTGTTTGCCTACGTCAGTATAGAGTGCCTCTCCCATCCCTACATGTGGCGTCATGGTCACCTGACTTCATTTTTATATTTTGGCTTTTTATGTGTATTGACACCATTTATTTATTATTATTTATTCCACTGACCTTTGTACTACTACCTTTAGCAGCATACTGTGGTTTATCACATTGCACCCTACTGTCCTTTAGAAGTTCTATCACAGTAGTCCTATATTTCTGCATTCTAGTGTACTGATACCATTCATTTTACTTTACCTAGTTTTGTACTGCTACCTTTAGCAGCACATTTTTTCTAGTCGTCTTTGAAACAGCACAGCACCAACCCCTATCCTTATTTTATCACCGTATGGGCTTGGCTTGAACCACATTCGATGCTTGCAGCAGTTCCACCTCTAACTACTTCTATCCCACATGGTAGCGCAGAAATAATCATACAGTTTAGTACAGGCTGTATAAAAGTCTCACACATGTGGTATCACCATACTCAGGAGGAGTAGCAGAATGTATTTTGAGGTGTCACCTTTGCTATATACATGCTATGTGTTGGAAATATCTGATAAATGGTAGACATGTGCATTCGTTTTCATCTGAATGCATTTTCGTCCGAATTTCAGGTGTTTTCCTTATCGTTTTAACAAACGATAACAAACATGCAGCATTCAGAAACCAAAAGATCCGACATAAACAAATGCTTCATTTTCGTTTTTGTTGTGACAACAATTCGATAAAGATAGGAGATTTGACATGATGCTGACAATAGCGATCTGTGTCCATCAAACCTGTGGTCGAATGTGCCTAACCTTAGCTCTATTGGTCCAAGATTTTTCTACATAGAGAGAAAAGATTTGACATAGAGAGAAAAGATTTGATATTATAGAGACAATAGCAAAAAAGGTTGAATGTGCCTAACCTAACTCTATTAGTCCAAGATTATTCAACAGAGAGAAAAGATTTGACATGAAGATTCGACGAAGCAGTCACCGTCAGTGGACATTTATGGTCAAATGCTCCATCCATAGGATTTAGAAGAATTCTAATGTTGGCTGACTAGTAATAATAATTAATAAATATAATTATTACTAGTGTCATACAACATTAGAATTCTACTATAGCTTGTAGGTGGAACATTCGACCGGAAATGTATGATTGGGACGTCGTACAGTTTAGCTGCTCCGTAGAATCTTCTTAGAACATTCGA
Organism: Aquarana catesbeiana; assembly: GCF_042186555.1. Lineage (NCBI taxonomy): Eukaryota > Metazoa > Chordata > Amphibia > Anura > Ranidae > Aquarana > Aquarana catesbeiana. Next base: position 230,654,080 of record NC_133325.1, read on the forward strand.
CAGACACCATAAGCCTTCAATGACAGATTCAACCTTAATTATTTCGGATTTTCGGACGAATGCATTTTTTAACGAAACAAAATAAATAAAAACTAATTTCGGGAGTAACTAAATAAATTTATTTTTCGGACGAAAACGAAATTCCGAAACAAAATAATTTCAGTGTGCACATGTCTAATAAATGGACAACTTTGTGTAAAATAAATGTGTTTTCATTTTTTTTCTACGTTTTCCAAAAACTTCTGGAAAAAAATGAAACATTCAAAAGACTCATTATGCCTCATAGATTATACACTGGGGTGTTTGCTTTCCAAAATGAGGTCATTTTGTGGGCAATTCCATTGTCCTGGTGCTCCAGGGCCTTCAAAATTGTAATAGGTGGTTGAGAAATGAGATGTGTAATTTATGCTCGTAGAACACCTGAAAGTGCTACTTCAATGTTGGGCCTTTATATGTGGCCAGGCTGTATAAAAGTCTCACAAATGTGGTATCACCATACTCAAGAGGAGTAGATATCATCGCGCTGGTTCTGGGCGACAGGGTACTGTGCATGTCGCGCTGGCTCACTCATCGGGAAAGGAAAAGTTTTTTTCCCTTTTGCGATGAGTGACAGGCAGTGCTGACAGCTGTCTGGTATGAATCCTGAGGGGGAACGCCGCGCCAAATTTTAAATGAAAAAATTGGCATGGATTCCCCCCAGGGGCATACCAGGCCCTTAGGTCTGGTGCGGATTGTAAGGGGAGTTGTCGTGGGGTCCCCCAAAAATCCATACCAGACCCTTATCCGAGCACGCAGCCCGGCCGGCCAGGAAAGGAGGTGGGGACAAGCGAGCGCCCCCCTCCTGAGCCATACCAGGCCACATGCCCTCAACATGGGGGGTGGGTGCCTTGGGGGAGGGGGGCGCCCTGCGGGCCCCCCCACCCCAAAGCACCTTGTCCCCATGTTGATGAGGACAAGGGCCTCTTCCCGACAACCCTGGCCATTGGTTGTCGGGTTATGCGGGCGGAGGGCTTATCGGAATCCGGGAGCCCCCTTTAATAACATGGTACCCCTACCCATTCACCTAGGGAAAAGTGTCAATAAAAAAAAAAACACAGTACACAGGTTTTAAGAGTAATTTATTAGGCAGCTCTGGGGTCTTCTTCTGACTTCTCCCGGTGTTCTGCCTCTTCTCCCGGGCCCCTCCGCTATCTTCTTCCAGCTCTGAGAGAGCGTCATGTCAACATCGGAAGAAGAGAAGAAGAGACAAGGCAGCGGCGACAAGACAGTGGCAGCAGACCGGGCCCCCACAGGCAAAAGAGCTGGAAGAAGATAGTGGAGGGGCCCGGGAGAAGAGGCGGAACACCGGGAGAAGTCGGAATAAAACCCCCCCGAAGTCGGAAGAAGACCCCGGAGCTGCCTAATAAATTACTCTTAAAACCTGTTGTACTGTGTTTTTTTTTTTATTGACACTTTTCCGTAGGTGAATGGGTAGGGGTACCATGTACCCCATACTCATTCACATAGGGTGGGGGGCCAGGATCTTGGGGCCCCCCTATTAAAGGGGGCTCCCAGATTCTGATAAGCCCTCCGCCCACATACCCTGACAACCAATGTCCAGGGTTGTCGGGAAGAGGCCCTTGTCCTCATCAACATGGGGACAAGGTGCTTTGGGGTGGGGGGGCCCGCAGGGCGCCCCCCTCCCCCAAGGCACCCACCCCCCATGTTGAGGGCATGCGGCCTGGTATAGCTCAGGAGGGGGGGCGCTCGCTCGTCCCCACCCCCTTTCCTGGCCGGCCAGGCTGCGTGCTCAGATAAGGGTCTGGTATGGATTTTGGGGGGACCCCCACGCTGATTTTTTGGCATAGGGGGTTCCCCTTACAATCCATACTAGACCTAAGGGCCTGGTATGCCCCTGGGGGGAACCCACACCGTTTTTTTTCATTTAAAATTTGGCGCGGCGTTCCCCCTCAGGATTCATACCAGACAGCTGTCAGCACTGCCTGTCACTCATCGCGAAAGGAAAAAAAAGTTTTCCTTTCCCGATAAGTGAGCCATCTCAGCGCTGGCTCCCGTGACGGGCTCGCAGGTGTCAAATCTCACCGATAAATGCGACGAGATTGACACAATATCGTGGTCACCTACTGTACATGCTATGTGTTGGAAATATCTGATAAATTGACAACTTTGTGTAAAAAAATGCAGTTTCATTTTTTTTTCCACATTTTCTAAAAACTTCTGGAAAAAAATGGACCGTTCAAAAGACTTATTATGCCTCATAAATTATACACTGGGATGTTTGCTTTCCAAAATGGGGTCATTTTGTGGGCAATTCCATTCTCCTGGTGCTCCAGGGCCTTCAAAAGTGTAATAGGTGGTTGAGAAATGAGATGTGTCATTTATGCTCGTAGAACGCCTGAAGTTGCAACTTCAATGTTGGGCCTTTGTATGTGGCCAGGCTGTGTAAAAGTCTCACACATGTGGTATCGCCATACTTGGGAAGAGTAACAGAATGTATTTTGGGGTGTAATTTGTTGTATGCATATGCTCTGTGAGAGAAATAACCTGTTAATATGACAATTTTGTAAAAAAAAAAAAAAAAAAAAAAAATCTTTATTTTGCAAAGAATTGTGGGAAAAAAATGACAATTTAAAAAAACTCATCATGCTACTTACTTAATACCTTGGAATGTATACTTTCTATAAAGGAGTCATTTGGGGGTTATTTGTACTTTCCTGACTTGTTAGTGTCTCAAGAAATGAGATAAGCCTTCAGTACATGAGGTGTGATCAGATGTGATCAATTTTCAGTGATTGGCACCAAAGTTTGTAGACTCTATAACTTTCACAAAGACCAAATAATTTAGACTAATTTGGGTTATTTTTACCAAAGATATGAAGTAAAATTACTAATTTGCAAAATTTTATGACAGAAACAAAGAAAAAGGCATTTTTTCCCAAAATGTAAGGTTTTTTTTTATTTATAGCACAAAAAAAAAACACTAGTGATTAAATACCACCAAAAGAAAGCTCTATGTGTGAAAAAAGGACACAAATTTCATATGGGTACAGTGTTGCATGACTGAGTAATTGTCATTCAAAATGTGAGACCGCTGAAAGCTGAAAATTGGTCTGGGCAGGAAGGGGGTATAAGTGCCCTGTATTGAGGTGGTTAAACATTAATGTATGTTTATAGGACTTTATTGCATTAATCTGATTGGATTTACATGTAAATGATTCTTTTCAGTCCTGGTGTCTGCTGTTGTTAGGAGAAAAAAGTCAGAAGAAATCTAACATTTGTCACAGGAAAAAGAGTAGTGGAAAATCTACAAACAAACTCCTATTCCTGTGACAGCTGTGAAAGGTGTGATTTCCCATCACTATAGGGAGATTTCCACTCTATCCAAAGCTAGAAAATAACTTTGTACTTTAGTTCTTCTTGCTGCTGCTCATCAAACAGTGTCCAGCAGGTACAAATCTATACTTATGTATTAAAGAACAGAGACACGTCAAATTAATTAGTTAAACTCAATGGACATGTGTATCTTTTAAACCTGTCTAACAATATACGTAGTGTATATAATAACAGGTGTTATAAAACATTAAAGCCCATCTACCGGCAGATACTGCAACTCTAGAATACTTACAAGGGTTCTAACCCCTTACCACTTTTTCTGAACCGGGGGAAACCACCATTCGCGGTCTACTCATCAATCATGGGCAGGTGCTGGGTAGATTGCATATTTTTCTTGCTGAACCCCAGAACCTGGAAAGGGGCAAAAGTTACAGGATCTGAACCCCTGTATTTTCCTCCTGCAGCAGATGAAAGTAGTCTTCTCCTATTCTCACTTCCACTGACAGTGATCTGCTTCAGAAGAAAAATATAGAGGATCAGTTCTTGTAAATGCTTCCCCACTACCCTTCATGTCCATTTTCCCATTCCTTCTGTTGCTTAGGCTCCCCTGTGTGCTCCCCTGGTCCCCTCGCATAGCCCTCCCAGCTTCCCCTCCTCTCCCTCCCACCAGCTACAGTGGGGGATCATTTCATGATAGAGAGCAGAGGAAGGAGGGAAAAGCCCCTTCCTTTTCTGGACACAGTGAGTGATCGGTAACCGTGTTTACTATGCTTCAGTTTGTGAATGAATAGGAAGACTGTGCAGAGCTCTTCCTGTACATTCTGTACAGCTGCAGCTGCAGAGATTGAAATTTAGGACTGTATCCTCAATTTACTTTATCTGTCTCAAACGTGAGACATTGGAGGTCTGTTTAGATCCCTGATATTTCAGCAAAGCCTCTCAACAGGGCTGCAAAAATTAAATTATAGAAAAATAGTAACAAAAATCAAATTGTAAAAAAAAAAAAAAAAAACTACTGAAACTCTGAAACTGTCCACTGCTCTACTGACTGACATTTTCCACTGTTCTACTAACTGAAACCAACCTCTGCCCTACTGAAATATCCACTGCTTTACTGACACAGTCCACTGCTATACTGACACATCTATTGCTCTATTGACACCATACATTGCCCTACTGACACAATCAACTACCCTACTGGCACTGCCCACACACTGTCCACTTCCCTACTGACACTGTCTGCTGCTCTACTGGCTGACACTGTCCACTTTTAAGGCTAAATTTATACATTTACAATGACATTTGTTTTATTATATGTTTCTAAGTTTTCCTTACTATTTAGTTAGACCTTGCTAATTCATTTTTCTTACAAAACAAAGGCCTCCAAACCATGATGATCTTTGATCTCTTTCATGTTGTTCACTAAGATCTCTACCTCTCAAAGGTTGCCTACACCTGATCTAAACCAAAAAAACATAGTCTGGACTTCAAATATACTTTAGTATAATTAATGGAAAGCAGTACAATAATTCTACTTATCTACAGCATACATCTAATGACATTATTTACAATGGCTTTCCAGACCCAATTAAGGTGAGCCAGAGTTATAAACAAGTTTTAAATGACACACAAGTATCTTTAGTCCATTGGCATCAACTAATGTGTTTTATACACATATGTAGTAACATTTTGCAAGGTGTGATGTATCTAGGAGAACAGTGTACATTAAAGCCATCTTTCTTAAAAAGCATTGTGTTGTGGTTACAAATGTAATATAAAAATTAATACAATCAGGATTTTTGGACTGTAATTTGCCTTATCACAGCCTATATTGCATGTAATGCTGAAATAATTCTTGTGATTATTCAGAGTGAAACCTCCACCAAATTCCAGTGGGCACTTCCTCCCCTTATTGATATGAGCTTTAAGGAAACTGGGATATTCACAAGAATGTTATAATGGTGCATAATAACAGATGCGTTTATAGACAATTTATGATGCTTTTCATTGTGTAATTATGTATTTGTGTGTTCACATTATTAAGTATCTCTGGGTTATTTTACTTTGATGAGCTTATGCACTAAACATTTTTTACTAGTGCACTTTTTTCTTTTTGCTACACTGATGTGCTTATGTAATTTGATTAAACACATGTTTTGCATTTTTTTTATTTCAGTATTCACAATTGAACAGCATTGTTTATTTTGTTTGTTTTGTGGTATAGCTTAAAACAGATCTCCAGTTTAAATTTAAAAAAAATATTTAGCTCAGACATTTTAAAATTTAAAATACTCATCTTGCCTCTCACAGGAACTCTGCTCTGCCCTGAAACCCTGGTCTCCAGTCCTCTTGCATATAGAATAAGAACCAATGTCTTACTGTGGACACATGCTCTGTGTCTGTGGCTGTTGTGGACATGAGCACTGAGGAGTACTGTACATCACTGTACAACACCACAGAGAGAAGTTAACATAAAAAGTACAATGCTCTCTGCAGCAGAACGAAGAAGACTGCCTGGCACAGGCATAGGAGGACCTGAGGATTTCATATGACCTGGCAAAAGACTTGAGGACAAAAAGGTATACATGAAGGGAATAAAAAAATGTGAGAAGTTAAACAATGGGAGGAAGTACAGATTGATAAAAAAAATTCTGTTTTAATATTGAAGGCCACAGGACTTTTCCGTAATAATATATTATAAATATTTTCCCCAAACCTAAAATAAAGGATCTACTACATTTTAGTGGCTAGAATATAAAGAGCCAATAGGGGGAGATTTTAGTAATCTATATATGGGAAATAGCCATAAAAAAATCTGGCGTGCCTGCAAAATTATGAAAGTCACATCTAAAATAATTTTTTGCAAATTCTACAGTAACTCAGAATTGAGTTACATGTGTTACTGTATAATTTACCTATACACTATTTAATTGTTAATTTATAGTCATAATTCAATAACATATTGTTATTCTCATTTGCAGGAATTTACAGCAAACGGTCAACCTAATACACATTAGGGGCAGCAGTATGGGAAGGTTAGCATCATTGCAAGTTTGTTTACTAGACTTATAAAAAGGGAAGCAGTTTTCCAGTCAGAGAATGCAGTTAATGTGATTTATTTTTATTTTATTGCACTGCAGAATTGGTACAAACCAAGTGGTAACCCATTAGAAATAATTACCTCACACATATGTTCTTAGAAAAAGCACATACATTTTATGGGAAGGGAATAGCATTACAACCACTCAGGATTATGGCCCATTTCCTAATTATTCATCACACATAACTGGTATGAATCATTATGTGGATTTTTTGGATACGGGAGGAATTCTTATTTCTTTAAATGTTCAATCTTCTTTAGGCTTTTAATAAATAAATGGTCTTAGAAGGATTGTGGTTCTGTGCAATGAACTTTACATTAGCTGTGATAGACAGTCATGTATAGATTGGCCTTTTGCTTCAAACAAGGCCATCTATTTTTCTGATTATATTGCCTTAAACTGTGGGTTTCCAGTTACTAGCCGAGGAAATGAAAATGTAGAGATTTTTAATATAAAAATGTTAGAAATGGGAGTCAATATATAATGGCTATGGATAACTGTGGCAAATATATGTATCATGTCATATTTGTGAGCCATGGTTAAGCCAATTATAATGTTACTCATGTCCCACATCCTTTACCTGTTCTTCTCCATTCCCACTACTTTTTTGCAAGATCAACTCTCCACTCTCCAACAGATCATCAACTCGTTTATCTGGATTGGCAAACATCCAGAGTGCATAGCTCTATCTTATATGCCTCTATATGTGCAGGTGGTTTAGGCACTTCTGAGGTCAAACAATACTACAAAGCTATCTTGCTTGACCAATTTACGAGGTGGTGGTCCTCCTCACAGCAACATTTATGGCTACAAATTGATGAAGCTGCAATCAGCTGTTCAACCAAGCAACTTCTGACAGTTCTATGGCTACAACCACCGCATTCATCTCTTGACACAATCGCTGCTATAATAAAGGTTCAGAAATTCATCCTGAAATGTTCCACTGGATACCCAAGGTGCTTCTTAAATAGCTCCCTTTAACTGCACTAAACCTCTTGTGTTGGGACCTGGGGATTGACTCCTGGGTTACAGCTGGGCATCAAGCCATTGGAGACATATTTGAAAATGAGGTCAAGCAAGCTTACGAGCACCCTTCATTTACAAAATTCTAGCATCCGACATGAAGCATCAAGGCTTTCATCTAGGGAGCAATGGGAACGTTACCTCCACTTTTTCAGAGGAGGCTCAAACTTGGCATCAGGTAATGATCTACCCCCTAAAATGTTCCAAGTGCCTGACACACTGGGAATCAGCCCTAAAAATTCTTCACCTTTGGTATTACACACCAGTCAAACTGTCCCATATGTACCCAACAAACTCATACCTGTGTTGGAGGATCTGTGGCCTGTCAGGCACTTTCCCTCATGTATGGTGGAACTGCCCTGTAGTCACTCAATTTTGGAAAGATGTAAATGCCCTAATATCTTTATTCACTGAGACGCAAGTTTTGATAACCCCTTAACTTGCTTTGCTTGGATTAGGGCTATAGGTATGGCGTGTACATCTCCACCCTATGATTACACATTATCTAAAAGTTGCATGGCTAGCCATTGCCCAAAATAGTTTTTTGCTCACTGGGCACCCTGGATACAAGATCCCCAGTGTAAGCTTGATTTCTCATAAAGATAATGCCCAATTTTACTCATTAGTCTCTAGGCAAAGATTATTATTAACTTTGTGATTTGTAGTACTAGTAGCTATCCTGACACTCTGGGGTTATGGTGTGTTTTGTTCTCTCATAAGAATTTTGTTTCTTTATGCTACTGTTCTTAGCCCTAGGAGCAGACAAAGCTATTCATTAAGCACCTGGATGTTTCCCTATCCCTCTAGTTTCTGACTATCCACCTTGTTAATCATGATTAAGACCAATCTTTCCCCATTGCTAGCTGAGTTCTATGTTCACTTTACTGCTTATATTAGGTCATGTTATCAACCCTGTTTTGTGTCCCTTATGCGCCCTCACCAGGGCTTATTAGTATCCAGGGTGGTCCATACCACCCAGTTAGCAGGCATTTATAGCGAAGTATATGTTTGCTTCTGTAAATACCATTCTCTACGCTATGTACTCACCTGTTATACTTCTCTCTGTAAGACGTATGACCTCTGTCATCTGTAAACCTTCATAATTCAATAAAACTGCATGTTAAAAAAAAAATGAGTTGGGTTTTAACCATCCCTTAATTTATTCAAAATTAGACAAAAAAAACTTTTGGCTTTAGATATACTTCAATTATATAGGAATGCCCTTGGGAATGGGTTAAGGATTTAAAGGTCTGGTGGGGGGGCATGGGAAAGGCATTAAGTTATTTGTAGGAAATTGGGAGGATTTGATGAACATATGGTTCTACCTGAAGTCCCTCAGTCTGCACATTGTTTAAAAAGAAAACAAATCTCTGCCCTCCCACCCTTGTTGGTCTTCCCACATGAGTTTTATTTTAAAAAAGGGGGAATACTAATACAAACCATATATCCTTTTTGTATTTTATTTTTTCGCAATATCATAAGGGTGGACTTAGCCATGGTTTTTCCATTTGTATTGCAGTCTCCAAGTACGCATGTATTAATTTTTTTACTGAATATTTGACATGTCATTGGTTGAGTTTAAACATATCTGTTATAGCAAGTTTTCTGTTATCACTTTTGTGAGCTGAATGCGCAAAAAGATGATGGAGTTAGTAAAAGTATAGCACTCGAGTTGGTGCACTCCTACATTGTGCCATTCAATTTGTTAGATATTGTGGTTTATTTGCTCATTATATATATGTTATATTATATCAAGCTGTGTCCAATACCTAATAATTTTTTTTGCAGGCTGTCAATAGCAAAGTCTGACGTACTTGTAGACATTCATTAAATGAACTCTGTGAATTTACGGTGGGAGGAGTTTGGGTGATGAGATCAGGGACAGCATGGAATCCTGAGATATGTCCCATTGCCGAAGCACTATCTACATTCCAGCTCAGAGCATGGGTATGTCTATGTCAGCCTACAAATGATGACTTGCAGCACCCAGGACATGAGATTCCCTTCACCTTCACCCATAATAATCTGTATTTTACCTTTTAAAGTGCTTGTTTTTTCTTACAAAGAAACATTTATAAAATATATATACAATATAATATTTTGATTATATAAGGTATGTTTTACTGTAAATTAATACTTTGGTAAATAGCAAAGTGTGGCCCTTCTTCCCCAGAATGTTGAGCTTGCAATACTGCACAACCATTACAATTATTTCTGAAAAAGGTAAAAAGCCTGAAGAGTTTTTTTTTCACTAAAACACTGCATTTTGCCTGGGATTTTTTTCAACCATAAATGTTATCAGCAGTTTTTTTCAAGCTGTCAGAGCAGAAAATCTGTTCATTGTGACAGATTCCAGGCAAACTTCATCCTCCAAAGTTCAGCAAGGAAAATGTATCTAAAAATACAATAGAAAAAGTTCTGTTGTGATGCTAGACAAAAGGTAAATTTGGTACAACTAAACCTAAGATGGATATTTTTTTTATTCTGTACATTAATCTGAATTGGTTCATGGTCTTCAATATTAGTATCTGGAAGGATATATATAGCTTTGATACTTTTACTTTTTTCTTAACCACTTGCCGACCGGCTCATGCCGATATATGTCGGCAGAAGGGCACGTACAGGCAGATTAACGTACCTGTATGTTGCCCTTTAAGAAGCGGTTTGCGGGCATGCACGTGCCCGCCGCGACCTCCGTGAGTGTGATTGCGGGTCCCGCGGACCCGATGTCCAGGGGATACCCGCGATCATCTCACGGAGAGGAAGAAACAGGAAAATGCTTTTGTAAACAAGCATTTCCCCGTTCTGCCTAGTGACAGGACACTGATCACCGCTCCCTGTAATCGGGAGCGGTGATCAGTGTCATATCACACATAGCCACGCCCCACCCACGGTTAGAATCACTCCCTAGGACACACTTAACCCCTTCACTGCCCCCTAGTGATTAACCCCTCCACTGCCAGTCACATTTACATAGTAATCAATGCATTTTTAATTGCATTGATCGCTGTATAAATGTGAATGGTCCCAAAATCACGCAAAAGTGTCCGATCTGTCCACTATAATGTCGCAGTCATGATAAAAATCGCTGATCACTGCCATTACTAGTAAATAAAAAAAATTAATAAAAATGCCATAAAACTATTCCCTATTTTGTAGACACTATAACTTTTGCGCAAACCAATCAATAAACGCTTATTGTGATTTTGTTTACCAAAAATATGTAGAAGAATACATATCAGCCTAAACTGAGGAAAACATTTTTTTTTTATATATTTTTGGGGGATATTTATTATAGCAAAAAGTAAAAAATAATGCATTTAAAATTGTCGCTATTTTTTTGTTTATAGCGCAAAAAATAAAAACCGCAGAGGTGATCAAATACCACTAAAAGAAAGCTTTTGGATGTCAATTTTGTTTGGGAGCCACGTCGCATGACCGCGCAATTGTCAGTTAAAGTGACACAGTGCCGAATTGCAAAAAGTGCTCTGGTCTTTGGGCAGCCAAATGGTTCGGGGCTTAAGTGGTTAAACTGAATAGGATTGATTTGCCAAGTTAGTAGGGTGAATCTTGATTTTGTTTACTTTCTCCTGCAAATGATCGGGTAATCAGAGTAAATATCGGTTCTCCTTATATATTTTTATTTTTTTTCCTTCCACATCAGCAAAAACCACTAGGGGGCAGAATCAGATTAACGTTCATTAACTTTCGCCTTCACCAGTTCACATCATTGTGGTATATGTGTTCCTCTTCTGGTTTTATACTTTTTCTTAGTTAATTTTGGCATAAAACACTCATATCCAAAACATACAATTTTACATACCATATTTAAATTATTAACTAGTATACACCCCGTGACTAAATACGGATCCCAATTGCGTTAATTTTTCACCACTTCCCCCTCCCTGTGTTCCCCAACCCTCCCCGCCCCTGTACTACATCCACCCACCCCCCTCCCGCCCTTGGCCCACCCAGAGTCACCCTCCCCCCTCCTCCCCCAAATGATAAAAGTACCCGGGAGTGTTTTAAATCCAACTAGTATTTTCCCTATTCCATTACCACCCACCCCCATTCCTCTATGTTCCCACGTTCACATCTATGTAGTTTATCGACAAGCTTCCTCTAAGTTTCAAGGGGGAACACCCAGCCAGTCTAACCATGGGCTCCATATCTTTACAAATTTACCATAGCTACCCCTTCTGATATATGTTGTCTTTTCTATCCACACCAACTTGTTCATTACTTCAACCCAGTCTTCCGGAGTTGGGGGTATAGCAGAAAGCCAGGACTGTGCTATCAACTTCCTTGCTTGATAGAGGCACCCCCGCACGGTGATATTAGTACTAGTAGACCCTATATTTTCGCTTATCAGGCCAAGAATACATATCCTGGCCTCCAATGCTAATTTGATTTGCCACCTAGTTTCCATGATCTTTATTATCTCTCTCCAATACCTTGCTAGTTTTGGGCATCTCCACATCATGTGAATAAGATCTCCTGTGTCTAGGCACCTAGGGCATTTATCATCAAGCCTGCTACCAAATTTATGTAGTCTTTTTGGGGTATAATAGGCTCTATGTAGCAGAAGAAGGTGCGAGGCCTGCTGTGATGGAGAAACAGACACCAACGGGCAGTACTCCAAAATCTTCGTCCACTGATGATCCGCAATCTCCCCCACATCTGTCTCCCACCTTGCCCTGACTCCCATAGATGACTGTGGGGCAAGTAGCTTTTCAACCAGCTGCCCGTATGCCTTTGCTATCAGACCCTTGGTGCTATTTGTTTTGGCGATACTTTCAAGGAGAGGAACCTTGCACCACACAGGCGGGCAATTCCTGAATTGGCTATCCAAGGCATGCCTAACCTGTAGGTAATAGTAGAATGTTTTTTGGGGAATTCCATATTCAGTCCTAAGCTCAATAAAAGATTTTAGCGTTTTGTTGTCTCCATATAGTTGAGCTAGCCTACTAATACCTTTGAGTTCCCAAAACCTATTTTTTTCCAAAGTCATCAACTCCTGCAGATATTTATTTTGCCATATGGGTGGAAATTCAGTGAACCCTCTGTAGTCCATAATCCGTTTAGTCGACTGCCAAACTTTGTTTACTAATCTACTTGTTGGAGGCCCGTCCTGCAATGACCCGGCCTCCAATGCCTCTATCAGAGACTTATGTGGGCTATTCTGTAGCATAATTTCCCCGCTAGTGTCTTTCCAACCCCGAGTCTCGCATCCCCCTATATGCTGCAACTGAGCAGCCAGGAAGTAGTTGTATGGTTGGGGCACTGCCAGTCCCCCCTCCCTGGTAGGACTCTGTAATGTCTGCAAGCTGATCCTTGCCTGCCCTTTCCTCCAGATTAATTCTCTAAACAAGGTGTTTATTTTTAAAAACCATTTCTTCCCAATCCAGACTGGGGAGTTATGGAGTACGTATAGAAGCTGTGGTAACCATATCATTTTGACTAGGTTGGTTCTACCTGCCATAGATAGGGGGAGTTTTCCCCAGATGTCACTTTTTCTTTTAAATTTTTCCAACAGGGGCACTAGGTTATCTTCAATGTATTGATGGGGGTCACTGGATACCGTTATTCCTAGACACCTAATTTTCTCGGTCGTCTTTAGCCGAGACATACAACCAATCGGGGCACTAACAGTTGAGTCTATGGGTAGGAGCGTGGACTTGCCCCAATTCACTACAAGTCCCGATAAGTTCCCAAACCTTTCCACCAGCTGAATCGCTTTTTCTAATGATGGTCCAGTGTCGCCCAGAAATAATAGCACGTCATCTGCAAATAGCGCTATCTTATCTTCCCCGTTGCTTCTTTTAAACCCCTGCACTCCAGTTGCTGTTCTAACTACTTCCGCTAGCGGCTCCATAGCCAGGGCGAACAACAGGGGTGACAATGGCCCTCTCTCAAGAGGCATCCATTCAGAAAATTCGTTATTTATTTTTAATCTAGCTCTTGGGTGGGAGTATAGAATTTTCACCCATCTTATAAACGTGGGGCCAAACCCAAATCTCTCCAGTACCCACCAAAGGTAATCCCATTCCATACTGTCGAATTCCTTGGCGATATTCAAGGACAATATTGCCCTAGAGGCGTTTCCCCCTGCTGGAGATTGAAGACACAGATACGTCCATCTGATGTTTACGCTAACAGACCTGTTCGGAATAAATCCCGACTGGTCCAGATGTACCAAGCCCGAGATACATTTATTTAGTCTAGTTGCCATTATTTTAGCCAGAATTTTGACGTCAGAGCAGAGCAGTGAAATTGGCCTGTATGAAGATACGTCAAGGTGGTCTTTCCCCTCTTTCGGTATCAGTACTATGTTGGCCTCTAACATCGAGGAGGGCAGCCTTCCTTCTATAATTGCCCAATTCAGTGTTTTCAAAAGAAATGGGAGCAGTACCGCCCCGAAGTGCTTATAGACTTCCAAAGGCAGTCCATCCGGGCCTGGAGATTTTTGATTAGGCATATCTGCTACTGCTTGCTTTAATTCTTCAAGGGTTATAGGGGATTCCAGGCCAGCCCTATCTGTATCAGGGAGAATCGGCAGATAAGCATTCTCCAGGAAGCTTTCCACTACCTTTTGTTCTAGCCTACCCTGTGACTTGTATAAATCCTTATAGTGATTAAAAAATACTTCCTTGACTTTCTGGGGTCAAATGAATTTTCTCCATTAGGAGTCCTAATCATAGGCAGTGATGAGGAGGAAGAGTTGGTGTTGACCAACATTACCAACGTTCGGCCCACTCTCTCCCCCTCTCCAAAGTACTTCTGCTTCTGAAAAAGTCTCTTATTCTCGGCCTTTCTAATTGTGTCCATCCTGTACTCCTGTTGCTTTTTTAGCCATAGCGCCTGATTTTCCGGGTTTGGGTCTTCAACATACTGCTTCTCCAATTTTGACACCTCATCTCTAATTTGCTCGCTATACGCTTTTGATTGTTTCTTGGCCCACGCTACCTGCTGTATAAGCACCCCCCTAAGAAATGCTTTTAGGGAATCCCACACCACCCCCTCCGACGCTGTACCTGTACCTGATTATTTCCAATGAACTCCTCTAATTTTCCAGAGATATCTTCTGTTCCACCCATAATCTCCAGCCAAGCTGGATTCAGCACCCACGCCCTATGGATGTATCTATCATGTAACTTTATCTTCAGCGTTAGAGGTGAGTGGTCTGAGATCCCCCTCTGCTGGTATTCTATCTTGGCCACGAGGGACTGCACCACCCCATTACCGATCGCTAAGTCAATCCTAGAAAGTGTGTGGTGCGACTCCGAGAAACAAGAGTACCGCCGAGCCCCTGGGTTTCGGGCTCTCCAAAGATCACACCACCCAACCTCCTCCAGGAACTGGGCCAGCCGCCCCCCAGACACTCCTGTCGACCTGGGCCTAGGTGGAAACCTATCCAGGCAACCATCGAGGACCATGTTGAAGTCACCCACTATTATAGTCGGGACGTCAGGTTTATTCTCCACGTACTCCAATAATTGATATAGGATTTCCAACTTGGAAGGTGGAGGAATGTACAGGTTGGCTATGATGAATGGGTAGCCCTCTATGAGGCAATATAGGAACACATAACAGCCCAATGTATCAATCTTAACATCTCTACAAAAAAAGTCATACCTTTTTTGACCAATATACTGACCCCCTTGAGTAAGACGAGTATACTGAGTGGAACTGGGCCTGGAGTTAGCTATTTCTAGTTAATGGTATGGAATCGTTGGTCAGGTGGGTCTCCTGGAGGCACACCAAACCCGAGCCATGAGACTCCAACTCAGCAAATACTATAGCTCTCTTAACAGGATCGCCCATACCCCTAACGTTCCATGAACTGACACCTACGATACTAGATGACATTTAAAGGAAATACCGCCCCTGCCGTCAGAAAACCAAAAAAGAACAAAAAAAAAAGGAAAAAATGGACCTCTGTAAAGTGTCTGTTTTTTTGTGCGCTCGTTCCTATTTCACTAGTTTCCTCCTCTAATTCCATTGCTTGGTGTTTCCAAACTATATATGTGCATCTCAACATACTATAAATCCTATTAATCTTTTCACTCCCCAACTTTTGGTCCTGTGCAATGTGAACTTTTTTTTGTTATTGTTTTAACCCCCTGTGCTCCCTTGCCCTCGTGTGCTCCCCCCCTCCTCCCCCCAAACCTATCTTGGTACGCCCTGGGGGCTTGCTTTGTGACCATACTGACCCCAACTCTATTCAAACCGACATTCCCCTCCCTATCCAGGTATACTCCCCCCCTATCCCTCCCACAACCCCTACCCCCACCCGAGTTTCATACCTCAGTGTTCTCAAATAAGAGACATCCACAACACACCACTCCTTTCCAACTCTCATTTCACACTTCCATCAACCCGCCCCTCCCCCTTCAACCCTTGCTGCAAAAAAAAAAAAAAAAAAGGAAGCCAAACCCCCCCAACTATAAAAAATGAACACTATTTTTCATTCAATGTGTACAAACTCTAGAAGTTCCTCTTATTATTGTCAAGCCACTTAGTGGCCTTTTCTGCAGTGTCAAAAAATTGGATTGACCCAAGACCTTCAATGCGCGGTTCTCCTTATATTTACTTTGATAAGTGAACATACATTTTTTTTGCTAGGTGAACATCAGCTACTTCTATAACATATCATATTCAAAGTGTCACATGAAGCAAGGTTACTTAAGAAAGGTTGATACAATATAAAAATGATTATTTTAGAAACCCATGCAGAAACTATCCAGCAATGAGCTATAGAAAAATGATCATGGAAATTTTGGTCTTCCTTGTTTTAAGCCTAATCCCCCCCATCAAAACTTTTATTTTTGTTTTGGATATAATGTGGAAGGTTTAGAACCTTTCTCTGTTTTAATTGCTGTTTGTATCCCCCATGAAAGTATTTTTCCACATTTCTTGTCCTAGTGATATAGAATTATTGAAATGGAACATAATCTCTTCAACAGGGATATAAAGCCCTGGCCAAACATTTTGAGAATGACACAGATAATAATTTTCACAAATTCTGCTGCCTAAGCCTTTATGATGGCAATTTGCATATACTCCAGAATGTTATGAAGAGTGTTCAGATGAATTACAATATATTGCAAAGTCCCTCTTTGCCATGAAAATGAACTTATTCCAAAAAACAACAACTTTTTTTGCATTACAGCTCTGTCACAAAAGGACAAGCTGACATCGTGTCAGTGATTCTCTCATTACCACAGGTGTCAGTGTTGACTAAAACAAAGCTGGAAATCACTCTGTAATGCTTATTGAGTTAACCAGCATGCACCGGTCTGTGATGTCACAAGGGCGGGACAACCAGGTGATGTAGCCAGGTGGCCCTGCCCCTTACCTATATATGAAATGTCAGACGATGGAGCCTGCAGTAGGCAGCCAGCCTTCATCGACGGCAGGAGCGTCTTTGTTTTTTTACATTTTCGGGTCCGGCGGGCAGCATGATTGGCAGTGGATTTACATTGGGGTACACTATATATATATTTTTTTTTAATAAAGGAATTGTCAAAAACTGTGTGTGTGCTTTTATTACTTTGTGACACTTTTTTGGTAAATGGGTAGGAGTACTATGTACCCAATACTAATTCACATGGTGGGGGGAGATCTGGGGGCCCCATTCTTAAAGGAGGCTTCTAGATTCCAGTTAGCCCCCTGCCTTCATACTCCCACAACCACCAGCCATCAACATGGGGTGAAGGTCTGTATTCCACTCTGTAGGAAGCAAACTTGTCCGCTAATGAAATGCCTTTGTTTTACCAAAGTAAGAAGAATTATGGGACAAGGAAGACCTTACGGCCTCCATACATCAATGTATAGCCAACTCTTTACTTTGTATTCATGTTGATTATGTATGTCTACACAGTGTTGTTTCCAGTGTTGTATTGTGATCCTTGCACAAAATAAAGAATTTTTAAAAAGTCTGAAAAAACCCTAAAATTTATACCAGACAATTCAGATTTCCACTCTTAAAAAATAAGTCAGCAGTAAATTGTCATTTACCACAAAATGTCAGTTTTGCTGCCGTACATCCTACACATCCTGCAGGTGTGCCACGGTTCAGCGATGTACATCCATTCATTGTCAAAAAAAAATGATGCCCTCTGACTTGCCAAACCATTCATACAGATCCGCTGATAGGTCCACTCCCGCCACTTTCTGAACTGATAGATCTTCAGGTCAGCTGCTTGATTGCAAATGAAGGGGTGGGGTCGCTGGTTAGTAGTCATGCCCGTTTGTTTGCAATAGTAATTCCACTGCTAAATGTATAATAACCTGCTTCAGATGGAGGTTTGGCTCAGTGAGTAGGTGAACACTTAGATTAGTTCACCTATTTGTTTAATACCAAATAGCCAAATTTCGAACTAAATCCTGCTTTGGTCCAAACCTTATCCATAACAGTTATTAGAAATCTCCCTGTGGCAGAAATAAAAAGCCTGCCCAAACTTCTATAGTTTCACAACTATCCAAAACGAAAAATATATGTTTTGATTGGAGTTGTCCTTTAAATAACCTACTCTCTCTACCTAATTCTGTGGACACTACAGGTGATTATGTACAAAAAAAATTGCAATGTCTTTTCAGTGAGTAAATATTTTGAGTTAAAACACAAAAAGTAATGCAGCTCTGTAATCATTAACATGTTATCAAATGTATTTTTAATGTAAGCAGTGTAAGTATTTGCATTTGACTTATAATACACCTCTTGCAATACCCTATACAGCAGAACTCAGAATAGGTGAGGGAGAAGTAGCAGTTGTGCTGCAATGATCATGTGTTATCAAGGAACATGCTGATAGGAGGAGAAAACAGAGTGACAAAGAGTTGAGCTCATTGGTCTGCTGCTTCTATTTACAGTGTCCTGTAGGTATTATTTAAAGTGTTTTTTTATTAAAATAACAAACATATCTATACTTACCTGCTCTGTGCAATTCTTTTGCACAGAGAAGCCCCGACCCACTTCTTTTGGGATCCCTCGCCGACACTCCAGGTCCCTCATTTTCATCAGGTGCCCCCGCGGAAAGTTGCAAGATTTAAATGACAGCCATTGGTTCCCGCTGCTATCAATCTGTCCAATGAGGAGAAAGACAGTGATGGGAGCCAGATAAGGCTCAGGTAAGAAAAAGGGGAGTCTGGGGGGAGTTGCAGCACAAAAGGTTTTTCACCTTAATGCATAGAATGCATTAAGGTGAAAAACCTTAAGGCTTTAGAACCACTTTAAAGTCAAACTAAATCAGCTGTCGATCTTATCTCAGAACTTTTGCCATAATGTGTAAGCATACACAGCATACTTACCTTCTAGTGTGTCCTCCTTCAGTGATGCAAGGTTCATGCTATTCTTTGTTGTGCCACTATTGGTCAGCCACATTTCATCCTGCACATGCATTCTGTAGTTGTATTATTTGCAATCAGGTTACATTTTTTGGCATCCTACAAATGTCAAGAATGGGCTGGAAATTTACGCCACACTTTGTATGCACTGCAAACAATGTACATTAATAAGAAAAGCTAATAGCGGATAACGTTTTTAGTCTATTCTACCAAAAACTGCTTACATTTTTTCCTACTTTCTGCTTTACATACTACTTGGGCTGCAGTAGAGGTAGCAGAGAGGTAACAGGGCTATGCTGTCTAACAGAGCTGTATAAATCCTAAAGTGTTACTAAACCCACAACAGTAAAATCTGTCTGTATATGCAGAGTAGCATGCTTGCTATACTCACTGTGGAACTTAAGGTGTTAGTTCTCTGCTTGTGTAAAAAGGCTCTTTGACACTATATGGGCAGATCCTTCCCTCCAGCACTGTCTATCTTGGCAAGGCCACATAATACAGTGAGGGTAGCTGTCCTGCACATGCTCAGTTGAGTCTCTATTGCTGGAGAGAACATTTCCTGTTTCAGTTGAACTGTTCAGGTCACATGATATTGACAGCACACATGTGGGCGTGTATATAGGCTGTGGTGGAAATCTCCTCCTACTTGAAACCTCAGCCCTGAACAAACTGTGCAGTTTATCATGTGACTGTGGTATACAGATCAGCAAAAAAGGTATATAGTGGCAGAATTTTAATGTAAAAAGAAGATTTATAATGTGGGCACTGTAGGGGGGGCAGAGAAACTACTTTCATATTACTGGGTTTAATAACACTTTGAGGCCCGGATCACACCTATGCGAATTGGATGCGAATTGAAAGCATCTGGTTCACATATGTGCATTGCAGTCGCACTCCGCATTGCCCAAAAAACTTATGCATTTTCTAGGCAGTGCGGAGCGAATTGAAGGCATGTATTCTGGATTCGCAGATGCATTCCGTTGTGAACAGGCATTCTCTCCTTCTCCTCACTACACCTCCCCCCTCTCCCTCCTCTCCCTGCTCAGCTGATCCGCAGAAAGACTGGAGGAGGCACCGCTGAACAGATGCTTTTTCTCTTTACAAAGAAAACGGAGCTGGAATTCGCACCGCACTGGTGTGAACCCAGCCTAAGACTAAACAGACAGAAACACATATCTTTTGTATTTAATAGTTACTTGCCTGGAGTTCACATTTAATATTACAGTGTTTATCCTAATGAAATACTTGATGTTACTTTTAAATCTTTACATTCTTGCCAGTCCATATTTTTGCAAACGTATGTAAAGAGATTTGTAGACCAGCCACTAGAGGAAATTAGCCACTACTATTACACTGTCTTTCTGCTTAACAACTATTGAGATAAGATATCAGCCACACAGGGAGTGTATTGTTTGGAAGAAGTTTGTGTTGATTTATTAATGCCTGGTACACACGATTAGATTATCGCATAAATGATCATCTGTTTATTTTTGTATGTTAATCTCATAACAAAAATGAAGAGGTTACTAAAGTCATGAAAATTCTCATACAACAGAACATAAATTTGGAAGTGATGTAATGTTTTGTATTGTATTTTTGAAAGAAAACTGTACTAATTAAACCAAAATCGTACAATCTGGTGTCATATGAGAACATTTTTTGTGCTTGTCCCATCTAATAATATCAGATGAACTGTCGTTATCATACGATTGCTTCGAAAGCGGTATTTTTTTGTACGATTTTCTGATCATGTGTACGGGCCTTAACCACTTCAGGTCCGGAAGGTTTTATCCCCTTCCTGACCAGGCCATTTTTTGCGATGTGGCAGTGCATTGCTTTAACTGACAATTGAGTGGTCGTGCAACACTGTACCCAAATGAAATTGATGTCCTTTTTTCCCACAAACAGAGCTTTCCTTTGGTAGTATTTGATCACCTCTGTGTTTTTAATTTTTTGCACTATAAACAAAAAGATTGACAATTTTGAATTTTTTTTTTTTTTTTACTTTCTGCTATAAAACATACCCAATGAAAAAATTAAAAAAATCTAATTTCTTCATCAATTTAGGTCAATATGTATTCTGCTACATATTTTTGGTAAAAAATCCCAATAAGCCTATATTGATTGGTTTGTGCAAATGTTATAGAGTCTACAAATTATGGGATATTTTTAAGGAATCTTTAGTTATTATTTTTTTTATTAGTAAACTAGTAAGATCAGCAATTTTTAGTGGGACTGTGACAAATCATATTCCTAACTGACACTTTTGACACCTTTTGGGGACCAGTGACATTATTAGAGTGATCAGTGCTAAAAAAAATTCTCTGTTACTGTACTAATGACACTGGCTGGGAAGGGATTAACATCAGGGGTGGTCAAGGGGTTTAGTGTTTCCCTAGGGGGTGCTCTCTAACTGTGGGATGTGCTTTTACTAAAGGAGAACAAAGATCCACGTTTCTGCTTAACAGAAACACAAGATCCCCATTTTCTCCTCTGGCAGAACGGCAATCTGTCTTGTTTACATAGGCAGACCACTGTTCTGCCTGTCCTCAGAATGATCGGTGGGTCCCAGCAGACACCGCATATACTGGACCTGCTGATTGACTCCCAGTGTGTCCAATCACAGCGAGAGCTGGGCTCTGGCGGTGCTCCCCCCCCCGGAGCTGAAAGAAAAAAATCACGCACAGGTATGTGATTTTGCGCTTTTGGGCTGCCCTGTGGCTGTGGCAGTATATGTACGTGGGGTGGTCCTGAAGTAAAAAGCTGTTTACTTAGCAAAGTAAAGATCTATTAAACTTAGGCAGGCCAAAGAATATGCAATTTTCTTTCCTGCAACCATGGGATGCAGGAAAGAACATTGCTTGATTCCCCCATCAACACTGTCACTGTCGATAGGGGAATCCCTTCTATGGAGCTGTTGCATTCTCCTGGGCTGTAGCCACTGGCAATAATCACATTAGAAATCTGACATGCTGGTTTTACCCAAGTCAGTTGATGGATCAACTTGGGTACAATCAGTCTGCCCATAGATGGATCAAACCTTGGTTGGTCTCTGCTGAATTGGCAGAGATTCAAACCATCTATGGCCGCTTTTAGCAAATGAGCAAAATATGTTCACTATATTGATGTAATCCAGTGTAAAAAAAAAACTTTATTTTTTAAATTTCCCTTTCATGTGATCTAAATCATTAGTAGTAGGTAGTCACTTTCATTTGGGTTTGTTAATTAATATTATGGACATTCTTCTGCTTATCCAAGCCAGTTCTAATAATTATCAGACCCATACCCCACAACTTCACCTTTTTTTTTCCAAGCTAAGGGAACTTTCACTTTGCTAAGTGAGCAGTCTCTACTCCATTAGCAAATTAACCCCACAAACTTGCATAGTAAAAAGTAGCAGTAAAACAGAATGATTGGTTCAGGTGCGAATTCAGGCAAAAATTTGCATCGGACCCCAGGCATGAACCCGCGGCCGTACATATTTGAAGCCAGCCTAAGGCAACACACCTGCCCATATGTGTGATAGCACATTGCTTTTTGTGTGCATTATTGACCAAAAGTAGTAAAATTTTGTGTGTGTGTGTTCTGAGGCTTGCTAAGGACCCATTCAAAGTGAATTAGATTCAATATGTGCAGGTGGCCCCTTAAGGTTTTTGCATCTATGGCATTTGAAAAGTTCCCTGGTCTAGAGATGAGGCAGCATAAAGTACCAATATGTCTGGAATAAAGATTGCTTTACTTTTTGATGTATTGTAGATTAGGAATTAATATGGGTCTTTACTATTTTAAACATTCCATGAAAAAATGATATAACTCCACACAATAGACTTATTTCCGTTCAGAGATTTATTATAGTCCATGCCATTCTTATGAGTTTATAATTCCCAGAAAACTGCTTTGTGAACATTAAAAATAAAACAGAGGCACATTTTTTAGACCACCTTCCAGTTTATAGAAAAACTATGCACACTTTATGCCAGGACATGTGGCCAGATCCCATGAATACCACCCCTCCTGGAGGAGATATACATTCAGCAATGCAATGTGGCAAGCTGATAGCTCTGAATTTTGGCAATGGAACTGAATAATCAGGTTTGAATATTGTGCTAGAAGAATCTCCCTAGAGTGCACAAGCTGTACTTTTTGTACTTTTTATATTCAGTTTTTTACCTTTTGGATATTGACATTACAATTACAATATAGGACTCATTTTAAAACTGAGTGGTAATCGTGCAGCTTGCAATCTACTGTGTATAATTATTTTCTAAGCTACACTAGGTCTTGATTCTAATGTATCTGGAAGAACTGCCTGTGTTGCCCATAGCAACCCATTCATATTCCCCAACCAGCTGATGATTACTTGCTGTGGGCACCACAAATTATTCTTCTTTTAGATACCATCTGCCATTAGCTTCAATGAGATTTATTTATACCATCAACATGCAAGTCAACACATTACTTTAAATTATGTTATATTCCATCTGCTGGCCTTTGTAGGTATTACATAGTAATTTGGCAAAGTAAGCCAGTTTATACTTCTCTTTGGTACAGCTTAGAGCCTTTCCAATGGGATTCCAAAATATTTTATCTTTTAACAAGAAAAGTTAAAGCTGAGCTTTAGGCAGATATAACATACACAAATCAATTCAGCTCTATATTAATTAATATGGAATTAAATGGGGGGTTTTTTGTTTGTTTTTTTTTTTTTTCATGCAAGTACCTGAATGTTATATCAGCATTTTGCTGCATATTGCAAAGCTGGAATGTAAGGGAATGAAGCAGTACAATAAGCCAATAAATTAATTTGCTGAAAAAAGAGTGCCTATAGGAAAAGAAAGCAGAGCGACAAACAGATGACCTCATCTTTGTTCTGTTTTTTATTTTACTAACCAGTAGCAGGCTGGGGCAGTTCCAGGATAACCTGGTTTCAGAGGAAGTGGATATAATGGTGCTGGCCATCAGAGTGATGGCATATAGTGGCAAAATCTGGTTTAATTATGTTATCAAGATCTCTCGATTGAATTTTAACATTACAGCTGGTTTGGTTATTTTATTATATTACTTTTTTTTATTATTTCACAGAACAGAATAAAGATTTTGGCATTGATTCTGAACAATACATAGCTTCCATAATCTGAAGAACATACCATACAAGAATGGAAAGTCGAACTATATAATTGGATAAGTACAATGTGAGGTACATGTTACCACCTTCCGCGTGGCAATAGGTCATGCTCCCTGAGACATCTTGCCTCCTATGAGTTAGAAGCAAGTAATCATAATCCATAATGATAAGATTTTATTAACTATAGTCTTGAATGTTAAACTTAAAGTGAGCTGTAAAACAGACTGTAAAACCTAAACATCTCAATATGTCCTATGTCATGGTATCAGCTCAGTTAAATGGGACCCAGAGCACGCCCCCCCATGCCGAGGAATGTGCGTACCCCCGCAAATAGCCGAAGACACTCCATCCCCCAAAACCAAGAAAGAATGCAGTCTAGGCCCCCCAATACCAAGATCTAAAAAGAAGAGAGAAGTAAAAAAAAAATAAGCAAAACAAAAAGAAAATGAGGGGGAAACCAAAAGGAGCAAGAGATGAAAGGAGGAAGAGAGAAAAGAAGGATCATTGGTCAAATATCCGATCAATGGACCCCATACCTTTTCAAACATCTTCAATTTATCCTGTAAGGCTGCCATCAGCCTTTTATTTAACACACAAACACCGTTAAAGTCTGTGGGACACGCACATGAAAAATCAAAAGTGCTAATTTTAAAGGCTTATATGCAAGTTATTGTCATAAAAAGTGTTTGGGAACCCGGGTCCTGCCCCAGGGGACATGTATCAATGCAAAAAAAAGTTTTTAATAATTGCCTTTTTTTTGGGGGAGCAGTGATTTTAATAATGCTTAAAGTGAAACAATAAAAATTAAATATTCCTTTAAATATTGTGCCTGGGGGGTGTCTATAGTATGTCTGTAAAGTGGCACAGTTTTCCATGTTTAGAACAGTACCACAGCAAAATTACATTTCTAAAGCAAAAAACTGTTTTAAAACTGATCGCGGCTGTAATGATTTGTCGGGTCTCGGCAATATAGATAAAATTCATTGAAAAAAATGACATGGGTCCCCCCAGTTCACCCTGTGCCAAATTTAAAAAAAATGGCATAGGGGTCCCCCCAAAATCCATACCAGACCCTTCAGGTCTGATGTGGATTTTAAGGGGAACCCTGCACCAAATGCATTTTTAAAATGGCCTAGGGGTCCCCCCAAAATCCATACCAGACCCTTATCTGAGCATGCAACCTGCCAGGTGACAGGAAAAGGGGGGTGAGAGAGCACCGCCCCTCCTGAACCGTACCAGGCCACATGCCCTCAACATGGGGAGGATGCTTTGGAGTAGTCCCCCAAAGCACCTTGTCCCCATGTTTATGGGGACAAGGGCCTCATCCCCACAACCCTTGCCTAGTGGTTGTGGGGGTATGTGGGTGGGGGGCTTATCGGAATCTGGAAGCCCCCTTTAACCAGGGGACCCTCAGATCCCGGCCCCCCTATGTGAATTGGTAATGGGGTATATTGTACCAATTCACATGGGGGCCATGA
This sequence comes from Aquarana catesbeiana, assembly GCF_042186555.1. Classification (NCBI taxonomy): domain Eukaryota; kingdom Metazoa; phylum Chordata; class Amphibia; order Anura; family Ranidae; genus Aquarana; species Aquarana catesbeiana. The sequence goes on from NC_133325.1 coordinate 230,679,489, forward strand.
TCTGGGGGTCCCCTTGTTAAACCACCGGGCAAGGGTTGTGGGGATGACCTGAAGGGCCTAGTATGGATTTTGGGGGGACCCCCACGCAATTTTCTTTTAAATTTGGTTTGGGGTTCCCCTTAATATTCATACCAGACCCAAAGGGCCTGGTAATGGACTGGAGGAACCCCTGCGGTTTTTTTTAATGAGTTTTATCTATATTGCCGAGACCCGACAATTCATTACAGCTGCGATCAGTTTTAAATGACTTTTTTCCTTTAGAAATGTCATTTTGGTGTGGTACTGTTCTAAACACGGGAAAACTGTGCCACTTTACAGGCATACTATAGACACCCCCCAGGCACAATATTTAAAGGAATATTTCATTTTTATTGTTTCACTTTAAGCATTATTAAAATCACTGCTCCCAAAAAAGGGCTGTTTTTAAAACTTTTTTTGCATTGATACATATCCCCTGGGGCAGGCCCCGGTCCCAAAACACTTTTTATGACAACAACTTGCATATAAGCCTTTAAAATGAGCACTTTTGGTTTTTCATGTTAGTGTCCTATAGACTTTAACGGTGTTCCGGCGGCTTTCGAATTTGCATTTTGTTCGGTGTTTACCGAAAGTCCAAACAACCAAAGTTCGGCCCAAACTTATGCTCGGGCCAAACCGTTCGTCCATCCCTAGTTCCTGGCTATTGTAATTTTAGCAGAAACAAATATAAATGTGAGGAGCCCTCTCTGAATTTTGGAGGCCTCCTCAACCTCACAACCCAGTAACGCGTGTTTTGGGGACTTAGGTTAATTTGGATGAGAATATAAATTAAATTGTAAACCTTGATCCAGAACCGCTGTATGTTGGGGCATTGCCACCAAATGTGGTAGGCCATCCCTTCCTGACCACAGCCTCAAAATCACTTAAAGGAAGCCCCCGGGACCTTAGTAATACCTTATAATTTGCTTCTACAATATTAGTGTTGATGAATGACCTTGATGCTGCTAGCGCTATCGGGAGCAATTCCTCAAGTTCCAGGGTTTCCTGGATATCCTGCTCCCATCTAGCCATATAGCTCAGTTTTACCGAGGTATATGTGAGAATAGGATATATTTCAGATATATGACCTTGGGTCTTATCAAATCGACAACACATATTTTCCATAGGTGACATAGTCGCAAGATCACTTTTACGTGATAAGGTATGCAGGTGATGGTGTATTTGAGTATATCTAGTCCGGCAATTGGTGTTTTTCTGTCAGCAATCTTTTGAACAGCACATAGGTCCGCAATCTGCATGAAACCCTTGTTGGACTACCATTCAAAAGCAAGGGGAGTGAGGCCCAGGGTGAAGTCCTTGCTTCACAGGAGAGGAGCTAATGGGGTGTGAGGTGGTTTGAAGTTATGAGACTTGGACAGTCTATCCCAGTTGCCCAGTGACAAAGAAAGGGAGGGACATAGAATTGGGGGCCTATCCTTCATCAGCAAACAACATCATGTGAGAAATTGGTTTAAATTGACAAGAATAGGATTTCACCAACATCCACAATGTGTGGGGCTGTTGGGGATGAAATTTAGTAAGTTGGGCCAATTGTGCAGCATGAAAATATTTAAGCAGATCAGGGAGTCCTAGGCTCCCCTTATGTTTTGGGGTATACAGTGTGCGCTTATTCACCCTGGGCCTCTTGTCTCCCCATATAAACTGAAGAAGCTTCTTTTGAAATACCATCAGATCTAACAAGTGCCACTGGTATAGTGCAAAAAATATATAAAATCTTCGGAAGAACATACATTTTTACAGAGTCTGCCAAACTACAATGGAGTATGAAGCTGCCATCTAGCCAAGTCTGCCGTTAAATGTCTATATAGTGCACGATAGTTGTGGGAATAAGAGGTATCTATAGGAGGCGTCAAATGAATACCTAGATAAGGAAGAGCCTCTGATTCCCAGTGAAATTTATAAGATCGTTCAAGGGTTTTTTAAGTGCTGCTCTGTAGAGCGATATTTATTATATTACTTTTAATGGTCTATTCTCTTTTTATCTTGCTATTTTTTGTCTGGAATTGTGATTTAAATAAATTAGAACATAATGTCTGTACAGTATTATACACTAGTATAAATAAAAAATGCAACCTACATATTTGCAGGATAAACCTCAATTCCCCTAGGCGCAAAGGTTACCCCCTTGTCTTTGGAAATGCCCTTAGCAAAAAACTTTGCAACTTTACCACATTGATGACTTATGCATTTGTACAGGTTTTTCTTTTCCAGTTTTGACAATCTTTCCTCATACCTGAAGTCCATCTTGCCCCCCTTTTAACCGGTTCCCAGACTGGTTGTACGTCAGCAGAATGGCACAGTTGGGCAAATGGGCGTACCCATACATCCTTTTTCTATTTGCCGCCATGCCATTGCGTGCGCACCGCCGGCGGCACGCGCGCGCGCGCCGAACGGGAGCGCCATGAGTCGATCACCGTGGAGATACCCGCGATCGTCTCACGGAGAGGACGAATGGGAGATGCTAATGTAAACAAGCATCTCCCCGTTCTGCCTAATAACAGTGTCACTGATCTCTGCTCCCTGTGATTGGGAGCAGAGATCAGTGATGTGTCACATGTAGCCACGCCCCCCACAGTTAGTAACAGATCCCTAGGACACACTTAACCCCTCCCTAGCCCTTCCTAGCCCCCTAGTGGTTAACTTCTTCACTGCCAGTGTCATTTACACAGGAATCAGTGCATTTGTATAGCACTGATTGCTGTTGACAATGGTCCCAAAAATGTGTCAAAAATGTCCGATGTGTCCACCATAATGTCGCAGTCACAATAAAAATTGCTGATCGCCGCCATTACTAGTAAAAAAAAAATATTAATGAAAATGCCATAAAACTATCCCCTATTTTGTAAACGCTATAACTTTTGCCCAAACAAATCAATAAACGCTTATTGCAATTTTTTTAACCAAAAATATGTAGAAGAATACGTATCGGCTTAATCTGAGGAAAGAAAATGTTTTTTTAAATATTTTGGGGGATATTTATTATAGAAAAAAGTAAAAAATAATTCGTTTTTTTCCAAAACTTCGCTATTTTTTGTTTATAGCACAAAAAATAAAACCGCAGAGGTGATCAAATACCACCAAAAGAAAGCTCTATTTGTGGGAAAAAATGGATTTTGTTTGGGAGCCACATCGCATGACCGTGCAATTGTCAGTTAAAGCAACACAGTGCAGAATCGCAAAAAACGCACTGGTCAGGAAGGGGGTGAATTCTTCTGGGGCTGAAGTGGTTATCGTGGTTGCCTTTTGTGGCCACTTGTTTCAGTTTAACATCATATTGCTTGTGTACTGGCTCCCAAAACAAAACCGCTTATTCAAGCTAAAGTCTTTGTATAGGTGCATGATTCTCTCGCTCTCTATCTCTCTCTCTCATTGATGACCTCACAATCTCTGATTCGCTCAGAGGAAACTTTGTATTCATTCAAAGGATACAAAGCTGCCTCTGAATGGTTGACTCACTCAGACTGACTCTGTTTTGTTCTGGGTGTGAGATGGGAAGTCTCTGTCTCACAGCCAGAACCCAGCATTGTAGACTGTATGTAGCTTAGGCTACATACAGCACTTTGAGCCAATGCAGCACTTTTAAGAAAGCTGGGTCCAAATGAACTATTTAAAGTGACTGGAAAGCTGGAGATCAGCTTTAAAGTAAGGTCATAAACAATGGTACTGCATGCTACCCACTTTAAGCTGTAACATAGAAATGACAGTGGATCCCTTTCTTTTGTCAACAGAGGGGTGAAGGGTACTTAACTTTCAAAATAGCTGCTCTCCATTTTGGCATTAAAAAAAAAAAAAATGCTTCAAGCATTTAAATTTTTACTTTGCACAGTAAATGTATACTTAGCTCAGTGAATAATGTGAAACTTTGTTAACTACGATCACAATCAAGTTGTGTTCAACAGTGAGCAAGTGTTCACCTTATTCACCAAACTAGTTAAATATTCACTTTTTCAAAGAGCCCATTCTCACTCTTAGTGAATTAACTACATTAAACAATCAAATATATCCAGCCATTGTGCACTTTTGTAAGGGGAGGTCAGCAATGGCGGGCTACATATTTTCTTACATATTTTCCTGAAACTCGAACAATGCATTTCTCATATGTTGTCTTGCTCTGTTTAATGTAATATTTAATGCATTTTGTTAGATCTGTTCAAGCCTGTTGATCCTGCCAAAATGTGTGTGAGCTGATAACTTCCTGTGCTTTACACCTCTGCTGAATGCTACCAGTTTCCCAGCCGTCTCTGTGGACAAAGCCCCTAAGTTATGTAGAAGAGGAGAAGGGGAAGTATTCTATAGTCATAAAGCACTCCAGAGAAATTTACTAAAACCGGTGCACAGAATCAGGTACAGCTGTGCATAGTAATTAGCTTTTAACTTCAGCTTGTTCAATTTTAGTGATATTAAAGGCAATTTTTTTTCAAAATAACAAATAACAAAACATGTAATAGTTACCTGCTCTATGCAGTAGTTTTTCATGAAACAGCCTTTATCCTCCTCTTCTCTGGCCCCCCATCGGTGCTCCTGGCCCCTCCCTCCTGCTGAGTGCCCCATAGCACACATGGAGTGTGGCTCAGTCCTGCCCCTGGTTTCTCATGATTGCCTCACTGGCTGTGATTGACAGTAGTGAGAGCCAATGTCTCAGCCAATGAAGAGAAGGATACCTGGGAGAGATGCTGCTCTCGTGCACATCACTGGAATGAGATGGGGCTTAGGTAAGTATTTGGGGGGGCTGCTGCACAAAGAGGGTTTTACACCTTCATGCATAGAATGCACGAAGGTTAAAAAAATCTTGCGCCTTTACAACCACTTTAACCACTTGCCGACCAGCCATCGTCATTATACTGCAGCAGGTCGGCACGTTTCCACGAACCATCGTAGCTGTAGTTCGGCCCTTGAAGAGGGCATAGCAGGCACCCGCTGCACTGCGGGGGTGCCGATGTACGTGGCAGGCAGTCATTGTGATCATGACCATGAGAGCCAGAACAGAGATGTGTGTGTGTAAGCACACAAATCCCTGTTCTGTGAGGAGAGGAGAGACAGATTGTTTGTTCCTACTAGCTGTCTGTCTGTCATCTCCTCTAGTCAGTCCCATTCCCTACAGTTAGAACACACACAAGGGAACACAGTTAACCCCTTGATCGCCCTCTAGTGTTAACCCCTTCCCTGCCAGTGACATTTACACAGTAATCAGTGCATTTTTATAGCACTAATCGCTGTATAAAATGTCAATGGTCCCAAAAATGTGTCAAAAGTGTCCAATCTGTCCGCAATAATGTCGCAGTCCCAATACAAATCGTTGATCACCACTATTACTAGTAAAAATAATAATAATAATAAAAATGCCATAAACCTTTCCCCTATTTTGTAGACGCTATAACTTTTGCGCAAACAAATCAATATACGCTTGTTGCTAATTTTATTACCAAAAATATGTAGAAGAATACATACTGGCCTAAACTGAGGAAAAAAATAGCTTTTTAAAAAAAAAAAATTGGGGATATTTATTATAGCAAAAAGTACAAAATATTGTGTCTTTTTAAAAATGTTGCTCTTTTTTTGTTTATAGCACAAAAAATAAAAACTGCAGAGATGATCAAATACCACCAAAAGAAAGCTATATTTGTGGGGAAAAAAGGATGCAATTTTGTTTGGGTACAGTGTTGCACGACCACGCAATTGTAAGTTAAAGAGACGCAGTGCTGTTTCGCAAAAAATGGCCTGGTCATTGAGCAGCCAAATCTTCCGGGGCTGAAGTGGTTAAACTTTGAAAATAAAACTTAGAAGCTGATTAGTTTCTATGTACAGCTGTACCAGATTCTGTGTGCACCACCTTTGTAAATCTCCCCCAATGTGCATTTCTGGTACATTTACCGTGTGAAAAAAAGGAAAAAAGCCTGAAAAAGGAAATGAATGACGTTCCCACATCTAATTACCAATAAGCCGTAATATATAACATTTTTGTTCTTGGGGTTAGATATGCTTTAAGTAAGCATGGGATTGCTGAGCTAACATAAAACTTAGAGAGTTCAGTAAATAAAGCCTGATAAGACTTTCAATTTAAATTATTCACAATATTTTAATATTGTACAGCAAAATATTTTTAAAAAGTTATGAGGCCTACAAAGATGTTATATATTATAACTTAGTAAGCATATCCTATGTATTACTATGCCTGGGAGTATAGAAACTGTGTGATCAATTCACGTCTACAGTACATCTTTGAATTATTTACTAGTGAATTGAAGCACAAATACTCATTCTGCTTACCCAATCAGCACAAAAGTTAAAAGTATTTAAAGTATTTTATGTACAGTATGTATTTTCAGAGCAAGTTTTTTTTTTCTTTATAATTTACCTCTGTATTTAAAAGCATGGTTCTTAATATAGCTAACTATCTTACAAATGCATTTTTGCCTAACAGATGTATAGTGGGTGTATGTCAAAAAGTTAGTCAAAGAGGTGCATACTGAAATTATTTACATAGTATAAAGAATAAATTAAAAATGGTAATGGAATTACGACAGAAGGAAAAAAGGAAAAAAATGTTGACAATCACCAATTTAAATGGTCTACATAAAGCTGAAAACAAATTGTACTGGTATGATGTTATTTATTTGACCTTTAGATTTTTAGTTTGTGTTCATATTTTGCTTCTATTAACCTCCCTGGTGGTATGATTATATCAGATTTTTGCGTCTCAAAGTGGTACAATTATTTTGCATAGAAATTTGGCGTTTTATATTGTAGGTCTGTAATTCTTAGCAATAACACACTTATATCTGTCCACCAAGAGTCTATTAGGTATCCCGGGTATGTTGAAGTTTGAAACACAAAATCATAAATTATAATATAATAAATAAATATAAATAATTAAAAAAATAATAATATAATAATAATAATAATAATGAATTTCCCCATGATTCACTATCACTCAATTCTGCATGTGTTCTAATTTACTATCGCTGTTTTCTAGCTGGTCTAAAGCCACTTTTGATGTAAAGGGACACTTTTTGTTTGCTATGGACAATCTCAAGTTTCCAGGCAGAAAGAACAGTATATATCATATAAAACTGCATGCAGGGCATGGGCCAAAGCACTGGGGACAAAAGGGAAGTGAAATGATTTCATACAGTACTGTAATCTGTAATATTACAGTACTGTATGTGTTATGAATTTTACTTTTTTAATTTGCCGCCAGGCTCCGCCCCGTGCATCGCAACGCTTGCAGGGAGAGGCTTCAGGCAGAGGACGGAGCCCGCAGACAGAGTGGGGGGACATCGCAGGATCCTGGGGACAGGGTAAGTATACTGCCCCAGGATCCTGAGATGTAATCTCGAGTGTGGCTCGGGGTTACCGCTAATGGTGCTGAAATTTAACCCCGAGCCACACTCGGGAATACCGTCAGGGAGGTTAATCTGCATTTGTCCTAGATACCATGTATGAAAAAGGCAAAACAATTATATATTTATGGATTTTAAACATCTGCTGTAACTGTTTTTGAAAAGATTTCACAGTTCATAAGTCAGTTAAAATTGGCAGCCACATCTCACTTCCTGCCTGGGCACATGACACATGGCTTTTCAGGCCCATCAGTCAATTTAACCTCTTGCCTCTGATTGTACATATATGTGGCCTCACAGAAGTATATTTGTGCTGGGAGCAGGCTGCACAGAATGCTCCTAGCACAGGGACCATGCTCTTAGTAAGCACCCTGAGTCCCATACTAAGCCTGGTTCCCGGTCACCTGATTGCTGTGATTGTCTATCACAGTAATTAATCACTGTAAAGCCAGCCACCGAATAGAGAGAAATAGGATGTAAAAAGCAGAATGTGCACCATTGTTTCTAAGCCCTACTACAGGTACAAATAACATACACATATGTGTTATTGTTGTGTCAGGAGTGGAAACATTTATTTTGGGTTGGTGTTTGGTGATAGGTTATGGTAATAGCAAGAAAAGTACAGCTACACATATTTTTTAAATAATTGTTTTTACTATTTTGGGCCAATTTTCCTTTTATAAAATATTGAGAAATCTGGTAACATATACCACCAAAAAAAGAAAGTCCAATTTGCATTTTCGTCTGAATTTCAGGTATTTTCGTTATCGTTTTAACAAACGATAACAAAAGTGCAGAATACGAAAACCGAAAGATCCGACATAAACAAATGCTTTATTTTCGTTTTCGTTGTGACAACAGTTTGATATAGATAGGAGATTTGACATGACACTGACAATAACAATCTGTGTCTATCGAACTTGTGGTCGAATGTGCCTAACCTTAACTCTATTAGTCCAAGATTATTCTACATAAAGAGAAAAGATTCGACATAGAGAGAAGAGATTCGACATAGAGAGAAAAGTTTGCTGCTGGAATTAGATGGGGGAAGTAAAATAAAAATAATGATGATGATGGATGTTATTGGCCGATTGTAACCAAAGAGGAGGGGCAGTAAAATAACTAGATCTAAGTACACAGGTACAGACAACTTACTTTCACTTACGACTTGCTAGCAGAGAGAGACACACACACTGAATCATTTCAGAAGACAGTCAATCTTAGCTGGTCCGTTTGTCAGAGAACCTGAATTATTTAGCAATTAAGCATAAGCACAGCAGCAGAACAATAGTGAAGCAAGCTACAGTTCAACTTAACTTTTTCATAATAATCTGCTGCTATTGTGTTAGTGTTGTGAACTTGATAGTGATACTAGTGTCGCTAGTGTTGTGATAGCCTCAGAGGCTGCCCGTGTTGTGGGGGGGATATATTATTATAGATTCTATATTATAATGCCATATCAATATCTGACACAACGTCAGATGCCGCGCCCGCCATTGCACTTGGAGATTGAGAAACGAATGTGAAAGTTGGCTGACTGTTGGGGTAGAGTAGACCATTCAACATGAACGACGAAGATTCGACAAAGCAATGAAAAACATACAAATGTCAAAGCTTTGGCTTATGGTGTCTGTCGAAAGTTCTACAAGATTCGATGGAGCAGCTAAACTGTATGACGCTGCAATCGTACATTTCTGGTAAATTAAATGCATCCGCCCATAGGCAATAGAAAAATTCTAATGTTGGTTGACTAGTAAAATAATGAATAAATATAATTATTACTAGTCATACAACATTAGAATTCTACTACAGCTAGCTTGTAGGCGGAAAATTCGACCGAAAATGTACACGTACAGTTTAGCTGCTCTGTCGAATCTTCTTTAAACATTCGACAGACACCATAAGCCTTCAATGACAGATTCAACCTTAATTAATTTGGATTTTTGGACAAATTCAATTTTTAACGAAAAACTAAGTAAATAAAACGAATTTCGGGAGTAACTAAATACATTTATTTTTCGGACGAAAACGAAATTCCGAAACAAAATAATTTCAGTGTGCACATGTCTACTTTTTGTAGGTAAAAAAAATGTGCATTTATTATTTCTTTTTACTTGGAGCCTGTAAAGCATTGCACCCACGATCAGCAAGTCATGGCTGTCATACAGGACTCTTACAGACTTGTTAGTGTATCTGTCTTCTCGTACCTTGTATGGGCAGGCAGATACACACTGACATCAAGAGAGGTTGAACTATGTAACATGCTAAAAAAGATGAATTTATCCCTTAAACAACAAAGAAAGAATTTCAGCCATACACTAGGAAAATTCTTCGCTTATACTGACAGTCTACCAAAAGAACCTGGCACATATTAGCTGCATCATTTAATAAAACTATAGGGTTCCAGGAACACCGAGTAGCTTTTAAAATACTTTGCTTTTTTTCTTTTAAAACTGATACTTGTTTTTCCAAGTAGCAGCATGGGCAACACAAGGGCTCCAAATTAAAGTAGGGCTCAATGAAATGCATTCATGTAGGCAAGTGAACTAAATTAGGCTTAAAATTTAATGCAAATTTCAGAAAATACCCTTCTTAAAATTACATGGTGTAAAAACCACAACAGTACATAAGGTTTTTAAGAGTCTAAAAACTCTCATGATTGCTAATCTCCTTGTAGCAATCTGTTCTTTGTAAAGTAACTAAATCATAATGACAGAGCAATGGACTGTATCGTATTAAATTCACAGATGATCCAACATCACTTCATCGGCTTGGATGGAACCAGAATTTGTGCAAATACATCCCTTGGTTATGAAATGAAACCAAGCAGATAAGTGTTTAACTGCTCTTCCATCTGCTTACACAGAAGTGGAAACTATAGCATTGATGCTTGTATTCAGCCTTGAATAGCTTGTTTATTTTAAGCAATACACTTAGCTATTTTCAGAATGCTAGTTTTTTAATACACACAAATAGAGTTTATTCTTGGAGAAACAAATGCTGTCTTGAATGACCTAATTGAACATTTAAATGACCTTTCTAGGACACATCTATATTATTGTTAATTAGTGAAGGTTTATAATCCTTTGTGGCCCGATCACATTTTACTGTGTTGATTAATCCAAAGTAAATTGTACTTACACTTTCTAAGGACTGTGCTTGTGTGTGGTGGCTCGGGTGCATGGTTTGGATGGAGGAAAGAAGCATTCCTTTGGGTAGTATTTTCTATTTGCAGCATATTGCACATTATTTGTAAATTGCCTACTCAGAAGTATTTCAATTAACAAATTCCCAGTTCCATCAAATCAAAAAAAAAGTTGATTTTTGGCCATGCATACCACTATACTGTGTTTGACTTGTGTTTGTGGAAACTCTGTCTCTTGTCCATTTCTGCAGACATCAGTGTCACCCTCTTACCTTAAATCTTTTTTCATCCACTTTTACAATGATGCAGTGCATACATGGAGCAAAACTATCATGTTAAACTATTTGTTTTAATGTCATACAAAAAGCAAATGAGTGCTCAACATGTTTTGTCCCATACAGACGTTAGCAGCCATATAGGGCAAAACATTTTCTGTAAAGTGTGTCAGTGAGGGCAAAGAAAGTATGCAAGAAAGAAAAGAGGATTAAAGCAGAAGTTCGGGAGGAATACTCACCTCTCCTCCAACCGTCCTGTCCCTCACATCTTTTTCTATGTGTCAGTTTTTTGGCCATCTTTGTTGGCCATCATGGGATGACAGGAGCTAATCATCCCAGCTTACAGAAATCAGGCTGGCCAAGGTAAGCTGAGCTGCACATGCACATCTCAGTTTACATGCCAAGTTATTCATATGAGCAGGCAGGCAGGTGTGTTTTTGTCACAGAAACAAAAAAAATCTGCCTGCTTGTACTGGACTAATTTTGCATTTGTTATAAGTTTAGTTCCATTTATGTGAAGTTATACCCTATATGTTTTGGCTAACTAGTGGGCGACTGGATCTCAACCTGCCATAGTATGTCCCCATTAAGGGTATCAGGTTGGTCTTGGGTCCTGTCTACTAGTTTGTAATTCCTGACAGGATTAGCTTTGTTGTATGATCCCTATGAGTTTTACTCACCAGTGTAACCAATAATACCTCACTGTACGCTGTAAGAATTGTTCTTTGTTACTCTTTTTGAAAAAAAATTATAATAAATACATTGTTATAATAAAAAATAAAAAACTGCCTGCTCACAGTGAATTACAGTGGAACTTTAGTAGTAGGAAATGAGAATTCATAAATGTCAGTCTGTCCCAGTGCGGTTCTCTGTATACAACATCTTCTTTACCAGATGTTCTGGTTCAGATGTTTGGGTTGCTTCATCAAACAGCAATCAATAAACTGAACATCGGTAGACATTCTATAACTTCACCAAATGCTACAACTCCCACCCCTCTGACAATAACCCCGTTATTAGTTATTAGTTATATAGGTTCAATATAATAGGTGCATAATAGGTTTGATGCAGTTAAAGTTTCTATAAAGTAAAGAAAATTAATTTTTTAAACACATTTTTCCACTTTCAGTTTGCTTTAGGTCTTCTACATGCTCTTTTTATTTGTTTTCTGGTGGTAGTTTCAGTACTGCCTGAAATTTAATTCATACTTGATTTTCTCAATTTTACTTTTCTTGTACCTATTCCAAAACATCCAGCACACATATTTTTGGTGGTACAGATCATAAAATGTAGTGTTCAAAATAATTTTCTTTTCTCATCAACTGGACTGATGATTTTTGTAAATTGTGTTTGTGACTAAACAGATCATAACATAGAGTGGGTGAAAATAAACCAAGAGATTATCTTTATGTGCCAAGAGCAAAAATAAACTATTTTGCAAAATATAAAATGTAACATGGAAAAAAAGTAGAAGTATAAAATAGGAAAAACTCAAAGTAAACAAGGTGCACAAAAGCTAATGCCCCAAAAAAAGAGAGCAGCATGTACACCATCCTGTTGATACATATAAGTGTTTTTACAACTATGACATGCATTAATAAAAACTGGAAATAATGTGTGCTTATCATGATCAAAGTGTAGATTCATGCACATGAGGACTGTACCCTCTCAAAGCATACACTATGGGGTTTTTTTATTCAGTGTTTGTTTTGTAAAGTCATATTTAAGGTTATCGTTATGCACATCATGCTGTACTTAACAAATGTAAGAAAGATCTAAAACATTGTATACAATTCTGTTTTATTTCTACCTATCTGCTTAGGTGCTGTATTATCAACAAACCTCTCAGCATGAGATGTTTAGAAAGAGGAACAAATTAGAAAGGAAAAACAAATGGCATGTGAGGGACACAGGGATGGATGTATGTGTGATGAAACCATGCTGAATATTGGGCTTGACCAATGTGCTTGGGGCATGTGCCCTGGTATGGTTCAGGAGATGGAGGAGTGAACTCTCATCTTTCTGTTTAGGGCCTGCCAGACTGCATGCTCAGATAAGGGTCTGTTATGGAATTTTACGACATTTAATATGAGGGGGTACCCAGGCAAAGCCCTATATCCTCATGTTGATGAGGACAAGAGCCTCTACCCTATAACTGTGGTCCAATTTTTGTATGTGTCTGTAGGTGGGGGCTTATCAGAGACTGAAAGCCCTCTTTACTAATAACCCACTCAAATACTGGTACTTCTCATATGATTGAGTAAGGGGTACATTGAAAAAATTGTAAAGTGTAAACAAAACAGACACTGTCTTGGACAAGTCCTTTAACTAATTCAAGACTAGACTGTTTCACCCCCTTTCTGCCCAGGCCATTTTTCAGCTCTGTCACTCATTGAATGACAATTACTCAGTCATTCAACACTGTACTCAAATTAAAATTTTGTATATTTTATATTTTGCCTCAAAGCATTCCTCCTTTCCCTCTACCTCTACCATTTGGGGCACAGATGGAAGAATAGCATCTGACAAGCTGATCACATAAACACCAACAGATCTTGTCTATGACACTGATCCTCTCATCCATATCAGTCATCTCCAATATAATACATGTCTTTAGGGGCAAGAAAAGGGTCTCATAGTGCAGTAAATCCCAATTTTTATGTGAGAGAACTGTCCCACACTCCGCTTGAGTGTTTCCGTCAGTATACCACTTCCTCCAGTCTGAACATAGATATCAGATATTATAGCCACATGTTGCAACCAAGAACTAGACGGGGCTAGCTCAGCTGCAAAACTGGAACTGTTCATTAAAAAAGAATACAGGCTTTTTATACACTTGAGAAGTAGGTCAATCACTACATGAGCAATGACCCAAATAATTACCCAAAACATGACACAATGGTTTAGATAATGAGGTACAGCTGACGCATGGCCAATCCCATCATAGGGGATCCTTAAGAGTTTTGTCAAATTAGCCAACATATACTAGAAACATTAGGTTGTTTAAACAACTAGCCACCTGGACACTCAGAGGTCTCGTTTCAGGTCGGACTTGCTGACATCATGCTCACAAAGTACAATACACATTATTACAGGTATAAACACGTCCCTCAATAGTTTGCTAGCAGACAATAGGTGAGTTAATTAGCACAATTAACAATGGGTAAAAGACCCTTAGAAGGCACACTAAACCTACTTACAATAAACACATTATAGCAGGGGACCCCTTTGAATCCCACAGTGTGAAGCAGTCACTATTGACCCACTATTGGTAATGAGGCAGCTAGGCCCTATACAGGGACCCCTAGAGTTCCAGAGTTTGTGTGTCTTGGGGAGACATGGACTTTAATTCCAAAGTAAAATTACTCCAAGGGTCCCCCAGGCATACGCTTCATAAAGATTAGTGTTCCCTTGAAAGCCAGGGCTCATAGTCAGTAGGCAAGAGGCTAGCCTGCAGTCCCCTCCAAAAGCCTCTGTCCCGGGTGAGTCTGTCACAATTTATTTATGTAGTCACATAAAAACAAGTATAAAAACAAGCCTGCAAAAGACACTTACGTAAAAGCCATTGTTTGTCACCAGGAAACAGCAGCCACAGACGTCCGTGCATGTAACAAACTCCACCTAACATATTATGTCCAATGGGGCATATTCAGGGGTTGGGCACAGCAATTACATCATACATGACCAATCACAGCAGCCATTAACCCCAATGAATGATGTGCTGTATCCAAGAGACTCAGCTATCACAGATCACACTATTGCATGCCCCTGGGGGCACACATGAGTAGCTAAACTGGCAGGATGTACTGGTATGTCCTCCCAGAATGATGCTTGTCCTGGCTGGCTGTACATCTACTGCGTTCTGATAGGAAGTGATTAATTTTAAAAAAACGCATGATGTACATTCACCGTCAATCACTTTGTCAAGCAATGTAGTTACATTTTAAATCATGATTAAAATAAGCTGAATTGCCCTGGGTTTGTTTCAGCAGTGGTTCTTATTTCTGATATGTGCCTGCTGTACCATGTACTTGTATGGGAAAGCATCCTGTTCTCTTTCTATTGCTTCCTTTATGTAAAAACCCTGGTGTTCCTGCTAGTCATCTTGCTTTCCTATTAAACACTGACCACACTAAGCAGGAGAGCACAGCATGGTCAGTGCTATAGCTATGCTCTCAGTGTACTCTCTTCAAATGATCAGACTTGTCCTGACATGCCCTGCTGCACAGCCATTCACTGGTAAGCTCAGTGTGGTGCTGCCTCTCCTCCCCCCCTGCTCTTATGTAACTGAGAACAGAGGGAATGTAATAATTTGCAAAATTTTGCCTTTCATTTCTATTTTAAACAGAATTTGTTGTTTTACAAGGTGATCATTTACTACAACTTCTTTGCCTGCAATTTGAACAGTCATTTTATTTTACTTTGTAAATGTAAATTTTTTTGCTGTAGCATAGTCTACAGCAAGAAAGAGAAAAAAATTGCGTAGAATCCCCCTTAAAATTTGTATCAGACTCAAAAGCTCTGGTATGCAAAAACATAAATAAAAAACGCCTAAACAACCAGTGGTCACACTAAGTTCATCCTAATCATAATGCCTGATGCCCATCAACCCACCAAAAGAAAAAAGCTGCCTTATAAGACACCTCTAATTCATTGACCTCACTCTCACTGAATTACAGGGTAAGTGGATGACAGCTGTTATAAAAAATATATATATAAAAAAAATTAACAGGGTCTCTCAGATGACACCATTTACCATATGTCCATGAACATATATGGTCAATGAACAAATATGGCAACCTGGGAGACCCCCTAATGTATAACAGCTATCATCCTACTGTCCTGTCATTTGATCAGAGTGAATAGATTAGATGTGTCTTGGTGGGAATTTTCTTTTTCTTTTGATGGGTCAGGGGACATTGTGACTAATGTAGATCTACATTCGTAGACATCATGATTATTGATGGATGTACATTGTGAGACATTTTTTGTTTTTGTTTTTTTGACAAAAACTGTGTGAATTTATTTTGTTTTGCATGAGGATCCCCCCTCAAAAACCATACTAGATTGCAAGAGTCTAGCATGGATTTCCTGGGGGACGCAATCATTTTTCCTTTGATTTAGTATTTTTTTTCTTTGCTTGGGGCACCCCCTTAAAATCCACACTAGACTCAAATGGTCAGGTATTGTCAGAAAACTCAGGCCAACCATGTTCATTTTCATAATTAGACTTACAAGAATGAGAACGCATAAGTACACATGCAGGCGCCTGCCCCTGTGCACATTTGGATGCACAGGCATGCCCACAGGTTCCTGAGCTGGATTCTGATCACCTATCTGCCTGGCTTTTACCGACCTGAGTTTGTCTTCTGACTCTTTACTTCTTCTTATCCAACCTCTCCATTAAACCATCTCCAAGTTCACTGAACAAACTTCCTGGCACCTGCCCAATTCTAATTGGATGGAAATTGTGCAAGAGGCCACCCTCGTCATCTTGAGTACCACTAGCAGGTACTACACAAGTGTGGGAACTCTACATTTACAGTATATTTAATTTGTGCTGTATGTGCTACAGCAAAAATGACATTTGCAAAGAAAAAAAATATACAGTTTAAATTGTCAGCAAATTACATTTTATTGATGGCTAAAAAAAAATCAGATACCCCTCCAAAGGTCCCCCAAAATACATGTATTTTGGTGGAATTTCAGAGGGGTCTGTGTGTCATCCCTTTACCCATGCTATTTTTTACAACTATTTGCCTATTAGCCTAGAAACTTCTTTGAAGTACACCAAATCCTGCTCTAACCAAATCCAGGTCAATTCTGACCATACTTGGTCAGGAGTATGTAATGTACAGTGGTAAGCACTTTGTTATGGACAACACAAAATATAGAGAACAGTACCCAGCAGTATATGGCATAGTGCCCTCAAGTTGCTGGTCAGCATGAAAAAAAAAGATGGTCATATCCAAAACATAGCTACATAGTTTGCCAGGTTGAAAAAGACAATTACATTTAGCACACACTCAAATTATATGGGATATATTATGAATCTGGTTTGTGATTTAGTTTCCCTTCTATTGGTCTCTGTAATGTCCACAGATATTGGTTGCAAACTTTGTCTAGTGGAGATCATGGACTATGTATGCACTTGGTGACATATGTATTGTATTCATTACTCTATATAATTGATTACTAACCATCAGTCCTACTCTTGATTACTTATTATGGATACCTGCCAGGGACAGACCCCCCATACTCTCGCCTATTCTATCACAATCCATGACCCTTTGGGACAAAATAAGGATTCTACCTTCATTTACCTCTAACTGTAGTCCTCTGGCTCACATCTTCAATAATCAGATTTTACGCCTGGCCTTAATATTTCATCAGTCAAATGGTGAGTGGACAAGGGGCTGTATCGGATTGGTCACTTCTTTACGGCATCTGGCCCGTTAACCTTAAAATTCTGTCAACAAAAACTGGACATCCCGGAGAGGGAACATTTTAGGTTTCATCAAATAAGTCACTTTCTCTATAAAATATGAATAGGGAAACACACCCCTCCTAGGATCACCCCTTATGAAGCTTGGATAGACCAGACCACGAATCAGAGGGATGGAATCTCTATCATATACCAATCTCTAGCTCAGCAAGAAGGCAAAACCTCGTATATGACTGCATGGGAGAACGACTTTCAATTTCATTGGGATCTAGAAAATTGGCAGATATCCTTCTCCAGAGCCTTTAAAGGGATTAAAAACATTTCCCTAATAGAATCAAATATCAAGGTGATGACCAGGTGGTATCTCACTCCTTCTAAATTAGCCCACATGTTTCTCTCTGTCAGCCCCAGATGTTTCAGAGGCTGTGAACTGACCAGGTCTATGGCCCACATATGGTGGGAATGTCCCAAAATTAGGTCATTCTGGAGGAGGATTTTTGCTCTAATCCACAAGGTGACGGGACAACAGATTCCTAGAACTCCCGCTGTGGCCCTCTTGAACGTAAATATCCCTGGCGCTTCTAAATGGACTTGCAAGTTAATCCACTTTATCCTCCTTAGTGCCAAACTAACAATTGCAAAGGCCTGGAAACAGCCTAAAGTGTTGTTTTTGGCGGCCAAGCGAAAAATTTCCTGGTTGATGTCCCAGGAAAAATTGACCAGCGCCTTACTAAACTTGAGGGCGCAGTTCGAATCCACCTGGGAACCCTGGGCTACATACATAGGTATCTCCCTCATTCCCAGAATGCAAACATATCAAGTGGACGTCACCGCCCTTGCTCCCTCGTGATGCTTGCTGAGTGGCTCTTCGATCCCTTTCTTCTTTTCCTTTCCCCCTCTGATCTTTAATTTACGTTCTTTATTTTTAGATGGATATCACTAGCTCACATTTGCTGCGAACAGACTTTATGCTCCGTATGTCAAGGCAGTCAGATTGCTCCCATTATACAGTGTCTCAACCTTCCAAAGGAACTAATAAGAGATAAGCTCCTATACTCTTCTACACTGAGACTCGATGTGTTGGATAGTATTCTAGGCCACGCTCTGGGGGTCTAGGGGGGCCTGACTCGGCACAGTTAGTTACCATTAGGGGTGCCAGGCGGGACTCTCATGACAACTGGAGCTAGGCTTGAGTATAGTAAAGAGTAACACGTGGCATCCTGTGGAATCCAGTTATTTTTTGGTGGGGTGGGGGTTTTGACATTTTATGATCATATTTTGTCTCGAAGATTCATGCTCCTCAGTCTCTTCCAGGACCCCTTCTATATCTACTAGAGGTTTTCTTGATCGGATATTATTTGTAACATTTTGTATTGTCTTTTTGCAGCATCTGTCCTTGTATTCTGTATTCTTTTTTTTTTTGTTTCACAAAAGTTTTTATTGATTGAACAAGTAATCACATAACACCGTTTTAGTGGTACATTTGCATAAAAGTAGTACATATGACATTTGGATTAAATACATTTTAGGACAGTATATGGAGATAGTATGGTTGTATACCGTAACAAAAAAATTTTTTTATGCTAATACATATACTCAAGTAGCATCAAGGCAATCTTGAATTGAAGTAGTAATTATTAACTAACTTGAAATGTGTCGTGATGGAGAGGGAAGAAAGGGGGGGAAGAAAGAGAGAAAAAAAAAAAGGGGGGGGGAGATGGGAGTGGGTAAATGACATATATTTTCCGTATAATTTTCTTGAACCTTCTTATAAACCTTGTTTATTGAAAGTGGTTTTGTTATTAAATATTAATTGCTTTGTAGGCCTGAGAGTTTTTTAATTCTATCCATTTAAACCATGTTGAAGCAAAATTAGTTATTTTCTCCTGAGATATGCTTATGAGTTCTTCTATACTTTCTATATTGTTTATTCTGCAAAACCATTCTTTTTTCGATGGAATAGAATTCGAGCGCCAGTGGCAGGGGATACAATGTCTTGCAGCGTTTATCATAAACATAGTTAGAGACTTTAGGTATTGTCTTTTGGGTATTGAATTATAGTGTAACAGGTATTGTGCTGGGTTAAAACTTAAGTTTTCTGAGGTGATTGACATAACGGTTTTGTGAACCATTTTCCTAAAGTTTTGGATAAGCGGGCAAGTCCACCAGATGTGTATCATCGAGCCTTCCTCATGTTTGCATCTCCAACACCTGTCAGAGGTCTGGGGGGAGAACTTATGCAATAGGGTGGGGGTTCTATACCATCTAGTGATGATTTTAAAGCCGCATTCTTGAGTGGCGACATTTAGAGAGCCTTTATGTGCGTACATGAAAATTTTTCCCCAGTTCTCTGATAGGTTTAAGTTGAGGTCTTGTTCCCAAGCTTGACATGACGAACTGGAGAATTCAGAATTACTCACAAAGAGCGAGTTGTAGAGAATAGAAATGATATGTCTCTGTGGGGTTGTTTTTGTACAAAGGTCTTCTAATGTCGTAAGAGGTCTAGTCGAGTGTTGGGTTGTCTCGTTGCTGGTCAGGTAATGTCTAATTTGTATGTAATTCCATTGTGAGATCTGGGGAGGGTCACTGTCTTTGTTTATTTCATCTCTTGATAAGAGTTTTCCATTTTTAATGAAGTGTTTGACCAGAATTTCATTATGTGGCCATGAATTAGTAAGAAAAATTTTTTCTGTACCTGGGAAAAAATCTGGATTGTTTTTTAATGGTGTTAGAGGGCTCATCCAAGGAGATGGGTTGTTTTTTTTATAGGTGTTAAGAAATATTTCTAATGTGGGACCTATGAGGGGGTGGGTTTTAATGCTTTTTGAGTGGTGCGTTAGATGAATCCACGGAAGATAGTTTATTTGGTGGGAGAAAAGTGTTTGCTCTAGTGTCACCCAGTCTTTTACTGTATGTGGATGTTCCAGTCTACTATTCGTGTCAGAAGAGCAGCTTGGTGGTATTTTTGAAGGTCTGGAAGAGCTATCCCCCCTTAATTTTTGGGTAAGTTTAATCTGGTAAATTTGATTCTGGGAGGTTTGCTCCTCCAGATAAATGAAGAGCATGCTTTGTGGAAGGAATTAAAAAATGAAGATGTCAGTCTAATGGGAATTGTTTGCATAACGTACCAAAATCTAGGTAGAATTGTCATCTTGATCAGAGAAGCTCTACCAAACCAAGATATATTGAGAGAATTCCATCTTTTTAAATCATCATGTGTATCTTTTAGAATGGGTAAATAGTTGAGTTTAAAGAGATCATTTAAATTTGTAGGGATTTCGGTTCCAAGATATGTTATACTTTGTTTGGCCCACAAGAAGGGGAAGTTTTTTTTACATAATTCTACTGAGTTTGGGGGTAGTGTGATATTCAAGGCACTAGATTTTGAGTGATTAATTTTTAAGTTTGACAGTAACTGGAAGTGTTCTAGATCTTGGATGACATTGGGTAAGGAGATATGGGGTTCTGAGAGGAATAAAAGCATGTCATCAGCAAAGGCTGCAGCTTTATACGTGTGTTTGTGAATTTCTATACCCTTAATGTCTGGGTTGGATCTAATTTTATTTAATAGTGGTTCTAATGTGAGGACAAACAATAGTGGTGAGAGGGGGCATCCCTGTCTTGTGCCATTGCGAATCTTGAAGGCGTTTGACAGGTGGCCATTGATTCAAACTCGAGCTGTTGGATTTGAGTATAGTACTTTGATATATGATCTCATTTGGGGCAAGATCCCTATATGTTTTAACACTGCATCAATGAAATCCCAGGCCACTCTGACAAACTCCTTTTCAGCATCAAGAGACAGGAAGAATTCCTGTTTCTTTTGGGATGATAACCAGTGGTTTATGTTTATTGCTTTGATTGTGTTGTCACGTCCTTCTCTTCCCGGGATAAAACCTACTTGATCTAAGGAAATAAGGGAAGATAGCAGGGGTAGGATTCTATTTGCTAGTATTTTGGCATATATCTTGATGTCGACATTAATTAGGGAAATTGGTCTATAATTAGTAACCTGAGTCATATCTTTGCCTTCTTTTGGTATAACCGCTATATGTGCTTCCAGTAATTGTTTAGGGGATGTTGTTCAGAATATAGTGATTGAAAGGTTTTCAAAAATCTTGGTTTCAGTATGTTGGTAAACGTTTTGTAATATTGAAGAGGTAGACCATCTGGACCTGGTGCCTTGCCTATTTTCATATCTTTTAAGGCTTTATCAAATTCCAGGCCAGTTATAGGTGCCTCAAGTTCTTGGGCTGAGTTTTTTGATATTTGGGGTGGGCAATATTTTTCTAGGAAATTTTGAATAAGCTTTGTTCTTTTGTCTGAATTATGTGGGCATTTGAGATTAGATAGGATGTTATAAAGGGATTGGTAGTAAAGTTCGAACTGTTTAGCAATCTCCTCATTCGAAGAGTGTGGTGTGCCTTGTTTGTCTCTTATTTGATGAATTGTTGAAGCAACTTTCTTGTTTTGGACTGCTTTTGCGAGCAACCTTCCACTTTTGTTGCCTTGCTCATAATATATCTTATGTCTTAAGATATATTGTCTTTTAGTTTTCATGTTCAACTCTTCTGATAGTAGAGCTCTTGCTTTAGTTAAGTCTTCAAATGTAGAGAGTGCAACAGTTCTTTTATGGGTTATTTCTAGTTTATGAATTTGATCTAATAACGATCTAATTCTGGATTGTTTTTCTTTCTTTAGTTTAGCTAATTTATTTATAAATTCACCTCTCATGACGCATTTGTGCGCTTCCCACTGTGTAATCAAAGATGTCTTGTCATTTTCATTTAATGAAAAGTATTCGTTTAGTTTGTCATTGAAATGTATTACATCTATAGGATCTTTCAAGACTGAGGTGTTAGCCTCCCTGGCGGTTTTCCCGAGTGTGGCTCGCGGTTAAAATTCAGTACCATTAGCGGTAACCCCGAGCCACACTCGGGATCGCATTGCAGGATCCTGGGGCGGCGTTACTTACCTTGTCCCCGGGATCCTGCAATGTCACCCGCAGTGTCCGAGGGCTCCGTCCTCCTCCGAAGCCTCTCCGTGCCAGGCTCCGTTCCCTGCGAGCAGCGCGACGCACGGGGGCGGAGCCTGGCGGCAAATTCAAAAAAATGTCAAAAGCATAACACATACAGTACTGTAATCTTACAGATTACAGTACTGTATGAAATGATTTCACATCCCTTTTGTCCCCAGTGCTTTGTCCCATGCCCTGCATGCAATTTTACATGATATACACTGTTCTTTCTGCCTGGAAACTGGAGATTGTCCATAGCAACCAAAAAGTGTCCCTTTACGTCAAAAGTGGCTTTAGACCAGCTAGAAAACAGCGATAGTAAATTAGAACACTTGCAGAATTGAGCGATAGTGAATTGTGGGGAAATTTATTTTATTACTATTTTTTTTTTTTTTTTAATTATTTATTTTTATTTATTATATTATAATTTATGTTTTTGTGTTTCAAACTTTATCATACCTGGGATATCTACTAGACTCTGGTTTGGACAGATTTAAGTGTGTTATTGTTAAGATTTACAGACCTACAATATAAAACGCCAAATTTCCATGCAAAATAATGGTACCGCTTTCAGCACCTAAAATCCGAAATAATCATACCGCCAGGGAGGTTAAGTCTCCACGTTTTAGTTATGGTAGTTTTTTCTGGGAAAGTTAATGTTATGGTAATCGGATGATGATCGGATATAGTCATGGTTTCGATTGTTGAGTCTGTCAGTAATTCTAGGTCTGGTTGCGAGATAAAAAAGTAATCAATTCTAGAGTATTTTTGATGGACTGTAGAGAAATAGGTAAAGTCTTTAGTTTGAGGGTTTAGGGTTCTCCATGTGTCATGTAGCATTAGTTCCTGTAGCTGGAGTTTGATTTGTTTCAACACTTTATAAGGAAGGCTCGATGTACCATTCGAGGTATCTATGAGTGGATTTAAAGGAGTATTGAAATCCCCTCCTAAGATAAGTATGCCTGCTGCGAAATTTGTTAATAGGTCCTTTATTTTACGAAAGAAGGTTACCTGCTTTGAATTAGGGGTGTATATGTTGGCTATTGTGATGGGATGAGGTCCTAACTTTCCTTTTAGGAATATGTATCTTCCCCCTGGGTCAAGCATTGTGTCGTGAATCTGAAGAGGAGTCTGTTTGGAGATCAAAATTGAGACTCCTTTGGTTTTCCCTTCAGGATTGGTGGCGTGAAATGCCGTTGGAAATCTTTTATCTTGCAATTTGGGAACTTTATTAGCTTTAAAGTGAGTTTCTTGTATGCAAATGATATTTGCTTTAAGTTTATGAAATTCATTGAGGAATTTGGTTCTTTTTTTCAGGGATGTTAAGTCCTTTAGCATTTACTGAAATTAGCTTAATTGATGTTGAGATGGTCTGTTGTTTATGAATAGGCATTTTGGAAATATTCCTGTATCCAAAAGAAAGGGTATTTGGACTCAGGAGTATAGTGAGATTAACTTATCTGTATGTCTTGTTCTAGATCTGATAAAAGTGCCCGGGATTTCAAGGGGGGCAAAAAAAAAGGGGGGGTTTCCTTTCTTAAGGAGGGGATGGGGTAGTGTTCCGGAGGTAGGTTTAGACCAGCTAGTCTACCCTATTAGAGAGGTCTGGTAGGTTCAAAGAGTGAAAATTATTCCACTCCTTGTGTGGGAGCAAGGTCTAAGTAGGATCAGATGGATTTCAATTAGATTATTTCTGTTCTCTTCTCTTCTCTCCTTCTTTGTTTACTAAACTCTTAGCACTCTGGAGCAGCTATCTAATTATATTGTTCAGATATTACAGGGTATATGTAAAACACATTGATCATGGGAGATATTGAAATATTAATTGCGATTTATGTATGGCTGTATTCTGTTTTTTATTATTTGTTTTTTGTTGTTGAAATTCCAATAAATTCTTTGAAAGTAACCATCAGTCCTGAATACATTGAAAATATTTAAATGAAACAAGGTACTGCATAGTTAGTTTTACACAATTGTTGCTACTGTACTAACATTATATCCCATAATGGTATTGTGAAATAACAATTGTAAGCTATGTTTTTACTTCTACTCCTTTTATATTAGTGCAGCGCTTGTTTTTATTTAATTCATAAATAAAAAATAATATTTTTTTGAATAATATGTATTGAGACAATTTTGGTACCTTGAAAGTCTCATTTATCATATCCAAAATTTGTAACTATTTAATGAGGATGACAGTACCTATATTTGAGCACTAAATGATTTAGGTCCATGTATTTCTCTATATTATAGTTGTGTGCATCCCTGTGAACATAACATGTGGGTAATAAATATTTTAATAAATATTTTGTACAATTAAGCTGTTCCACCTGAACAACTGAGGGGGTATGAACTCAAAATTGTGTGCATGTCCTCTTTAGTAAATCAGGACTATAGACTCATATTCTCCTGTACTGTACATTGCACATTCTTTTTGCATATCCAGTAGCTGGTGAGCTAAACCTGGCCATAGAAGGATATAATTCTTAGGAAAAGTCTTAGGAAAATTTGTACAAAAATTCTCAGAAAATGTATTTGTCATTGGAAAGGTTTTGTTTGCTTTTAACATTTGATCTTGGAATGAATGGACTTTACCGAATGAAACCTCATACACTGTTAAAAATGCATTCGTTTGAGAAAAATTTTACAACCTACTCCTTTGAAATTACTCATCACTGTGATTGAAAATGAACTTTAATTTGACCCACTAATGATTAGAAAAATTAGCAAACTTTCTTAGAACCTTCTTTTCCCAATAATTTTCATTAAAAATTCTACCCATCTATGGGCAGCTGCTATCTACCTTTTGTTTATCTAAAATCACTAAAGGTACCTTTCCTCTCCATTTGCATTATAAAGCAAAGGTTGTTAACCAGCACTTAGTTATTTACGGTCTCTATTCATCTTCTCTTGTTTCTGCATAAGAAACTAAAAGCAGGTCACAATTAAAAGATTTTTTTTTAGATGACGGCAACAAATGAATCAGAAGAAAACCAGTAAATCCCACATGGAAAAATTATGCTACTCAAAAAATAAGAAGTGGTTCAATTGTAATTAAATGTAGAAATAAACAAGATAATATCTATATAGGGTATAAAAAGGATGCATCCATTTTGTATTGATAATGCATTATACAAAATAATCTTTTTTTTTTTTTTGCTCTACATTTACAGCTTTTGATAAATGACTCTTGAAGATATAGCTTCAGATTATCACTGAAGGTAGTTAGGAGAATTAGGCACTATCAAGGAATGGCCTTTAATATTCCTGAACTTAATAACCTGTCTGCTAGGCCATTATTCAAAAAATATCCAGTTCTTTCAATCAAGGAACTAGCAGAAGGCAGGTAGAATAGTAAATTTCCATGTGGTCATTAAACTTGGTAATTTTGCACAAATTAGATTGCTGGTTTGCATTGTATTTTTACAGACAATAAAAAATGTCTAGTCACAACACATAAAACTGTATTTAAATAGGATGTTTTTGTGTCTGTTTGTATTTTCAAGACTTTAGTCACCTTAACATTTCAATACTTGGACAGACTTTGAAGATCGGGTAATAACATAAAGATATTTTGCAATACCAAATCATTTGATTACTCAAATAACTCTTCTAATTATATTATTTACGCATAAATATAATTGTGTCAAAATAAAAGAGAAAAACCTTTCTTTTGATTAGTGACCTGAAGGAGGAGATGTGTGATTGGTGATCAGGTCACCCAACCAGCTTTTGATACATACAAAATTAAATGCTACACTTTTTTTATTAATGCTCTTGACATTTTTTGTGAAACGCTGCATTTGCCTGTTAACACAGACCCCAATTCACTGGCATACTTTTGTAAACCTTTCAGTAAAAGTGTGGACTTCAAACTACTTCACAGTGTCTTATGTCCTGGTTTGCCATAACTGTAATGCCCCGTACACACGGTCAGATTTTCCGATGGAAAATGTGCGATCGGAGTACTTTAGAAATGTACCTGAATCCTCACAAACAAACTGTCCTTTTTGAATGAAAACACACATAGGCGAGTATAATTGAAAGAAAAAACCTTTATTAAGGGCTCATAACTAAACAAAGAGGGAGGCAACGCTGGAGAAACAGCAGAAATTGGTGAAGCCTTTGACCCCCAGGGCACACATCAATTATTTTACTGCAAAATTGGTGGCCTGAGGAGTCCTTATCTAAGGGAGTGCAGTTTGGTCCAGAAGTCCCAGAGATCATGAAAGCAGCAGATGACATCTGTGTCCCCAGGCTGTGGTCATACAAGAGCCTGCACCTTTTGCCAGACCAGACTGAACCCAGGGTCATCACTCTCTGGTTTTCCTTCCACACTTCCTTCCACGCTGTGGCTGTGGTGGTGTAGTTGTGGCAGGAGGAGGAGGAGGATGGTCCAACTTACTCAGGTGGGTATTGGGTGTGATTTCGCCCCTCACCCCCTTAGTTAAGACTTTATAAAGAAGGTCCTCACACAGCTGGCATTGGCCCTCCTGAATGCCCTGCAGTTTGGTGGTAGCCATGCAGGCAAAGGCCTCTTCAGGAGTGGGGGTGGCTCTGAGGGACGCAGAAGCCTCCTGAATCAGCCTGAGTGCTGAATCCGGCACGTGACTCCCCTTCCTGGGTCTTTTGGTTGGAAGGCGGAGGGGAGGAACCTGCGATTCTGTCAGGCTCCTACTGGGCCCCGCCTCCTCCTGGCTGCTACTAACCCCCACCTCCTCCTGGCTGCCACATTCCACAGCCTCCTCCTGGCTGAGGTCTTCCTGTATATGAAAAAGGGACATAGTTTTAGTTTTTCACCTCATGACTGTTGCAAATTGAATGTTAACAAATATAACAGATTATCATTCTGAGCCCAGCATTTTTCATTCTTGTTCCAATTATTTTTGCCCACTACTGTCTATTGATATGTAAAACACTTTCTTAATTCAGAAATTAGTGATCAATAATAACATCTAGTAAACATCATTTATTTATTGACCAGAAATCTTTAGAAGAATGCTATACCTGGCTCAAGCTGGGCTCCTCCACTTCTTCCTGGCTGGACGTCCCAGGTTGGACATCGGAATCTTCAGCTGGGGTGGAAGGAAGAGTGGAAGGAAGAGTGGAAGGCAGGGGGTACACATTTGCAACTTGGCTCTTTCTCAAAGTGGCGATTTCTATAAGTGGAATGCACTTCTGACTCTGCACTTATCACTCATCATCCAACTGTCTGATCTGAAAATATCATCTTTGTCCTCCCACAGGTATGCTCCTACTGCTGCAACTCCAGCCAGAATCGCATTAGTGAAAACTGTCTCCTATGTCTCTTAACTCTGGTATGCTCCTACTGCTGCAACTCCAGCCAGAATTGCATTAGTGAAAACTGTCTCCTATGTCTCTTAACTTCTGGTATGCTCCTACTGCTGCAACTCCAGCCAGAATTGCATTAGTGAAAACTGTCTCCTATGTCTCTCAACTCTGGTATGCTCCTACTGCTGCAACTCCAGCCAGAATCGCATTAGTGAAAACTGTCTCCTATGTCTCTTAACGCTGGTATGCTCCTACTGCTGCAACTCCAGCCAGAATCGCATTAGTGAAAACTGTCTCCTATGTCTCTTAACTCTGGTATGCTCCTACTGCTGCAACTCCAGACAGAATCACATTAGTGAAAACTGTCTCCTATGTCTCTTAACTCTGGTATGCTCCTACTGCTGCAACTCCAGCCAAAAACTGAAACACTGCTATCTTTTTTTCTTATGTGTCTCTAATAATGCTGGTATGTTATTTTTACTTAACTGTCTGTAGACCTGTCCACATTACAATGCTTTATTATCTCCCTTGTCTTACCCAAAATGATGGCCTGTTTAACTTTAGTGCCCTCTTGCTAGTCTGTTTGTGACTTAAGAAGTTTGCCCTGTTAACCAGCCAAGCTTTATAACCTCTTGATTGCTAATTGAAATCCACCCACACCCTACCCCTATCAGTATATATATAAGCTTCTCTTGGGGGAAGCATTTGCAGGGGGTACACATTTGCAACTTGGCTCTTTCTCAAAGTGGCGATTTCTATAGGTGGAATGCACTTCTGACTCTGCACTTCAGCGAATGCACAAAGCGAAGGGACACAAGATAAACACTTTGAAAAACAGCACACAGACATCAGGTGAACTTGTATACCCCTTTAGCTCTTTTTCCTTGTAACATGCTTTCTCTACCACTGCTTTTGATAACTCTGTCCTCCATCCTAAAACTATCTCTCCTTCACCCCTCTTCTCCCCCCCTACAACATATATATATCACCCTCAGTTCTGTCCTGTCCTTATTACTGCACCCACCAACTCCTGCAAATTCTAAATCCACACACACTAAAAATCTCTAAGACCCTGGGGCATGTCCCTTCATATAAATCCCACTCCCATATTACCTCCCTTACCCTCTTGCTTCTCCTAACCTCTGGAGATATATCCCCAAACCCTGGGCCTCCATCATTTAACTGTACCCCATGCACTCATCACCCTGCACCCTCTGGCAGCAGCCGCAATCAACACAATTTAGTTCCCATTTCTATTCTTCCCAAAACCAGACTCCCTTTCTCTTGTGCCCTTTGGAACTCCCGCTCTGTCTGCAACAAACTCACCTCTCTCCATGACCTCTTTATTGCCAACTCATTTAACCTACTCGCCATTACCGAAACCTGGCTCCACGAATCCGACACTGCATCTTCTGCTGCCCTATCCCATGGTGGTCTTCTCTGGACTCACTCCCCCAGATCCAGCAGACATAAGGGAGGAGGCGTTGGAATCCTTCTAGCCCCACATAGCACCTTTCAGGTACTTCAGCCACCTCCCTCTCTGTCACTCTCCTCTTTCGAAGCACACTGTATTCGTCTTTTCACTCCAATTTCTCTAAGGATAGCTGTGATCTACAGGCCCCCTGGACCAGTATCAACCTTTCTTGAAGACTTTTCTGCCCGGCTATCCTACTTTCTTTCTTCTGAAATCCCCACTATCATTCTCAGAGACTTCAACATCCCTATTAATACCAACACTCCTTCCACTTCCAAACTTCTTAGCCTTCTTAGCCTAATATCCTCCTTTGACCTGAAGCAGTGGATACATGCTCCAACTCACTCAGAAGGCAATATCCTTGACCTCGTGTTCTCTCACCTTTGCACTCCATGCAACCTCTCTAACTATCCATTGCCACTCTCTGATCACCACCTTATTAGTTTCACTCTCTCCCTTTCCTTCACCTCCTCTCCCTCCAACCACCTTAAAGTTACCCGCAGAAACCTACGACATCTCAACCCTTCTCTTCTCTACTCTGCTATCAACAAAATCTCACCCCTATCCTGCACCAACCTAGCCACTTCTGAACTCACTTGCCCCCTCACTACACACAGAATCAAGCCCAGACCCCTTCAACCTTGGCAAACAGATGATACCAGAAGTATGAAAAAACGTAGTCATGCTCTTGAGCGCCTGTGGCGTAAGACTAAGTCCCAGAGAGATTTCAACCAATATAAATCTGCCCTCCAAAAATACAATTCCAGCCTCCTCTCTGCCAAGCAGACCTATTTTACCACTATCATTAGCAACTTATCATCCTGTCCCCGTCAACTCTTCTCCACCTTCAACCCTCTACTTCGTCCTCCACCGCCTCCACCCGCCAACTTACTCACTGCACAGGAGATCGCCAATCACTTCAAACAGAAGATTGATACTATTCGCGCTGAGATCTCTACTGTGCCGACACCCTCCACGTTTTACACTTCATGCCCACAAGCACAATCATTAATTCCCTCTTTTAACCCCACCACTACAGACGAAGTTGCTAAACTACTTGCTAATGTCCACCTTACCACCTGCCCTCTCGATCCTGTTCCTTCACAAATGCTATGTTCACCCTCTGGCCCTATACTACTCTCTCCCTCTCTTCTGGCATCTTCCCTAACTCTCTAAAACATGCACTTGTCAGACCCATACTTAAAAAGCCCTCACTGGACCCATCCAATCTTAACAAACTACGCCCCATCTCCTTGCTCCCCTTCTTATCCAAACTCCTCGAATGTCTGGTCTACAACCGACTGAGCGTCCACCTCGCTGATAATGGCCTTCTTGATCCCCTTCAGTCTGGATTTCGTCCTCAACACTCCACAGAAACTGCTCTCCTAAAACTAACAAACGATCTACTAGCGGCCAAAACTAATCGACACTATTCTGTACTCCTACTCCTGGATCTCTCTGCTGCCTTTGATACGGTTGACCACCCCCTCCTCCTCAAAAAACTACACGCCTTTGGTCTCCGTGACTGTACACTTTGCTGGTTCTCTTCCTACTTATCCAACCGCACCTTTAGCATTTCTTATAACTCTACTTCCTCCTCTCCTCTTCCTTTCTCTGTTGGGGTCCCTCAGGGTTCTGTTCTTGGACCTCTACTATTTTCAATCTACACCGCCTCCCTGGGTCAACTGATAGCCTCCCATGGCTTCCAATACCACCTCTACGCTGACGACGCCCAAATCTATTTCTCTACCCCTCAGCTCACTCCCTCTGTCTCCTCACATATCAGTAATTTACTCTCAGATATATCAGTCTGGATGTCACACCACTTCCTTAAACTCAATCTAGCCAAAACCAAACTTATAATTTTTCCTCACCCATATGCCTCTTCCCCTGATCGCTCTGTCAAAATCGATGGCATAACTATAAGCCCATCCCCACATGCCAAGGTTCTAGGTGTAGTCCTAGACTCTGAACTCTCCTTCAAGCAACACATCCAATCATTGTCCAAATCCTGCCACCTCAACCTCCGCAACATCTCCAAAATACGCCTCTTTCTAACCAATGACACCACAAAGTTCTTAATTCACTCGCTAGTCATCTCTCGCCTTGACTACTGCAACTCCCTTCTCATTGGCTTACCTCTACATAGTCTATCACCTCTTCAATCCATTATGAATGCCGCTGCCAGACTCATCCACCTTACCAATCGCTCTGTGTCTGCCACTCCTCTCTGTCAGTCCCTCCACTGGCTTCCGCTCGGCCAAAGAATTAAATTTAAAATTCTAACAACTACGTACAAAGCCATGCACAATTTCGCCCCCAGCTACATCACTAGCTTAGTCTCTAAATACCAACCTACTCGCTCTCTTCGTTCCTCTCAAGACCTCCTGCTCTCTAGCTCCCTTGTCACCTCCTTCCATGCTCACCTCCAGGCCTTTTCCAAAGCCTCTCCAATCCTATGGAATGCCCTACCCCAATCTGTCCGCTTATCTCCTACTTTATTAGCTTTCAGGCAATCCCTGAAAACCCTTCTCTTCAGAGAAGCCTATCCTACTCATACCTAACAACTGTATTTTCATTTTTTCCATCAGCTCATCCCCCACAGTTATTACCTTTTGTTTTTACTTGACCCTCCCTTCTAGATTGTAAGCTCTAACGAGCAGGGCCCTCTGATCCCTCCTGTATTGATTTGTATTGTAAGTGTACTGTCTGCCCCATGTTGTAAAGCACGGCACACACTGTTGGCGCTATATAAATCCTGAATAATAATAATAATAATAAGAGTTGAGAGGGATTCCCTGACTTCAGTCTGGTCTGACAGAAATCGCAGTCTGTCATAGTACCACAGTCTGGGGACATAAATGTCATCTGCTGCAGCTCCTGATCTCTGGGAATCCGTGACCTTCTTGCGCTCCCTAAGATAAGTGCTCCTCAGGCCACCAATTTTGGCTTTTAAATAGGGGATGGTTGCCGTGGGGACCACTGGCGTCATCAACTCCAGCAATTTCTCCAGCGCTGCCTGCCTCTTTTGTTTATGATTATAATGCAGGTGTTTGACCTGCCACAGACAGGGCAGCTCCCTGTACTTGTCTATGAACAGGGGGAGGAAGTTGTGGTCATTGAAGCCATCCATTTTATCTGCAATACACAAGACAAACCCTAATGTCAGGCAAAACTCTCCTAATCTTGTTACAATATAAGCCTCAATCTAGAAGCAGTATAGGCCCAAGTTTAGATCTTACCTTTGTTATCACGATCGGCGCCTCCGATACTCCTTCCTCCGCTCACAGATCATACGTACTACGCACGCGTGTTACGCTTTATAGACACCGTGCCCCTTCTCATTCGGCGCAGTGGAGGAAGAGCACATGGCAGAGACACAGCAAATGCGTGCTAATTACAGCAACGAGGAGGAGGAGGAGGAGGAGGAAAGCCCGGAGCCTGAAACGTCCCGATCCAGAAGGAGACGATTTGAGGCATCAAATATGTCCTTTGGGGAGATGTTGGAGATGGTCGACATCCTGAAGAAGGCTGACTAGGACGGGAAGTATGGACGTTACCCCAACCCCAATGTCCGAAAGGCCAAGGTCATGGCGAAAGTGGTCAAGAGTCTGCACCGGAATTTCGAGGTACGACGATCGAAAGATCAGCTCAGGAAGCGGTGGTCGGACCTCAAATTAAGAGAGCATGAGCAGTACAGAAGGATCAGGAGAGTGCTGCAAAAAAGTAAGTAGTTGTCCAGTGTTCCTATTCTTTATGTTTATTACGTTCGTGCTGCTCCATGTGCTTTTCTTAACTGTTGTCCAGTTTAAAATGTCAACTTTCATGTTCATGGGCACATTATTCATTTGTATAAAACATTGTTTGTTCGGCCTAGAAAACACCATTGTTTTGGCCATATGCATTTGCCAACATTTTTTATGGCCTACTTGTCTGAAAATAATTTGGTTGTGTAGATGGGTTTGTAACTAGAATGAAATGCAAACTAGATTCTGTGTAAGGAGAGGACACTCAGCAGTTTTCACATCTGGACGCTGGAGCACTAGTGTGGGACACAAGAAAACACTTTTTATTAGGGGGTCCCACACAGGTGCTCCAGTGTATACTATAGGGGTGACGCCGTCTGTGAAGCTTGTACTAAACAGGTAAAGTATTGAAGCTTGACATAGGACAATAAAAATTCTACATCTTGGAACTCTGCCAAAACAGACAATTGTACCTCACTTCCAAGCAATGTTTCATATTCCTATTTCTGTCATCAAATATCTGTGTGCTAAGTATACCTATTTTTTTACATAGGGGATAAAAGACTTGGAGGACACCCCTCATCCGAGGAGACCAGAGACCCCCCCACCTCATGAAGAAGTGGAGACCCACCAAAGCCAACAGGAGGAGGAGGAGGAAGGAGACGTGGTGGAACTAGTCACCACTACAGGTGAGTGTCTGCGACCACAGGCTCAGGTAAGAGATGGATGCCGGCAGATTTATAATACATGGTGTGTTTTTGTTTCTATCTTTTTAGGTGATCGTGATGTTGTGGATCCAGGGCATTTCACCTCAGAAAGTGCACAGATCCTGATCGGGGAGATCATGGGGTGTAATAGGGACTTGGAAAACATCCAGAAAAACATCAATGATGTTCAAAAAAAATGAAGAATATCATTGATGTTTTAGGGAGAGTTTAAAACCCCTTGAAATTCCTTTGTTTTTTTGTGCTTTTTGTGAGCTAAAACGTTTTACCATTTTTTGACATATTTGCGAAAAGCCAAATTTTGAAGATGCACACAGTGTGTCAACATGTGCTATCTGCCATCACGGGAGATCAGTGTAGGTGTTTTGGGGGTGAAACCCCTTCCTCAATAATAAAGTAGCTGTGAGGAAAGGGTTGCACCCACAAAACTCGTCCCTTGATCCCCCATGATGGCAGCTAGCACATGTTGACATTCGGCAATTTGTGCGCATCTTTAAAATTTGGCTTTTCTAGGTGTGACTTCACCCATCTGAACGCAATATCAAACAAAGTTTGTAAATACTCATGTCTGATATTGCCTTCAAGTTCTACCAAATGTGAACTTTGTAAGTTCAAGATTTGTGTCTTTCTTGTTGGTTTTAATCATGCCTGTTTTATCTTAAATGTACATTTCTACTTTTTCTAATGTGACCCCAAAAATTGTTATACAACAAACATGCTGGTTTGTTTTAAAAACCTTTTCTAAATGCATATGTGATTGTGCTGATATTAAAAAGATTGTTAATCAAGAATGTGTGGATTATTGTTTCAACGCTCCAAAACTTTTGTTGTGCTCTAATTGGTGTTTTCAGTGACAATGGGGGTTATATCCTAAGGGAAAATCCACTTTGCACTACAAGTGCAGTTTCAACTGCACTTGTAGTGCAAAGTGTCTTTGCCTTTAGTAAATAACACCCAACAGTGCTTTGTAATGTTACACAACCACGCCATTTTCAGGACTCATCACATTTCTGTCAGGGTCAGCTAAAAGAAACACAAGCAGTAAATGTCACCAAAGATTTTAGTAGTTAATTTTTTTTTTAATTTGAAAAAGGTTTTTTTTAATTTGAAAAAGGCATATTGATAGCCCCCTACCCGCAAAGTATTCAATGTATCTTAGACGGACATCACGGACACTCAGGGGGAGCAAGCCAGGAAGGCCACTTTCAAGCACCATCAGGGTTGGTTCATTTTGATTTCCAGCCTCAGGCCCAACTGAGCCAGCATAGTTCAAATTGGAAAAATTCTGTGAGCCACAATGATCTTATGCC
The DNA here is from genome assembly GCF_042186555.1 of Aquarana catesbeiana. NCBI lineage: Eukaryota > Metazoa > Chordata > Amphibia > Anura > Ranidae > Aquarana > Aquarana catesbeiana. The sequence continues at coordinate 230,714,297 of NC_133325.1, forward strand.
TTGCTTGTGCTACCTCCAGCTGCATGCGCTAATCACGCTTCATATAACGTGCATAGGATAAATTTACAAGTTATGCGCTGCGCTTAGGTGACCCCAAAAACAAAATTAATAATAACCAACTCTGTGCTTACTAGTGCGATAATATTAAATACAAATAATATGAATGTTGAATAAATAAACAAGGTGTGAAAAAACAAGTGATTGTTACACCATGAATTAGTGCTTAATAGTGCTTGTTACACCATACATAGTGTCTTAATCAACATAAAAAGTGCTTAGTGCTCAATATAAAGTATCCTGCTTTTTTAAATGAAAAAATTAATAAATAATGAAAAAAAGTTCTCGTTGGCACTCTAAATAGTGCGTGCAAATAATGTCCAGCAGTGATAATAAAACAATGCGTGCAGGTGGTGTTCAGCTGTGACAACAATCCAACATCATGCCGAAGATATCCTGAGTGCTGCAAAACATACTCCTGTGCTCCTTTGTGACCCCCTTAAGCTAATGTGCTCACCTCAGAGCGTGACACGATCGCCTTATATAATCCTGTAGAGCATCCGTCTATTCATATCCCCCTGATGATGACACGTGATCCCTGTGTCGAAGACGCATAGGGGAGGGGCCAGGATGGAGAGACTGACACAAACTTTACACCAGCGCTGTCCCAGCACAGCATACCGCACCAAACATCCAGTGATTTTGCATAGAAAGCCATTATAGTATGGTGCACTGACGCACCAGTGCCATGTGAGTACCCCGGTGTAGGGAGCGTTTTCTTTTAATATAAGTATTTTGACTATATTACACTATATAGTTTCCTTTTCATTTATATGTATAAAGCCACATTGTTTCCAACTGGAGGAGTGCAGCAGACACTGGGACTGAGCCCAGGGGTGGCTCCAAAGCGTATTTGGACTCAGGGTAGAAGCTGAGTCACACGCTCTGAGGTGAGCACATTAGCTTAAGGGGGTCACGAAGGAGCACAGGAGCATGTTTTGCAGCACTCAGGATATCTGATCATCTGAACATGATGTTGGATTGTTGTCACAGCTGAACACCACCTGCAGGCATTGTTTTATTATCACTGCTGGACATATTTGCACACACTATTTAGAGTGCCAAAGAGAACTTTTTTCATTATTTATTAATTTTTTCATTTAAAAAAGCAGGATACTTTATATTGAGCACTAAGCACTTTTTATGTTGATTAAGACACTATGTATGGTATAACAAGCACTATTAAGCACTAATTTATGGTGTAACAAGCACTTGTTTTTTCACACCTTGTTTATTTATTCAACATTCATATTATTTGTATTTAATATTATCGCACTAGTAAGCACAGAGTTGGTTATTATTGATTTTGTTTTTGGGATCACCCAAGCGCAGCGCATAACTTGTAAATTGAGCCAGCATAGTTGGCAGAATGTTGCCATAAAAAGTTGTGTAGAACACAGCACACCAGGATAATATGATTCCGTTTGTACTCCACCATGTGTATGGGTGTAAGAAATAGGCAGAACCGGCTGGCCATGATTCCAAACGTGTTCTCCACCACTCTTCTGGCTCTGGCCAGCTGGTAATTAAAAACCCTCTGGTCTGGGGTGAGGGTCCTCATCGGGAATGGCTGCATAAGATGGTCCCCCAGCGCAAACGCTTCATCCGCTACAAAGACGAATGGGAGTCCTTCCACATTGTCTTCTGGAGGTGGCAAGTCCAAGCTGCCATTCTGGAGATGCCTGTAGAACTCCGTCTGGGCGATGACTCCACCATCGGACAACTGGCCATTCTTCCCCACGTCCACATACAGGAACTCATAAGTAGCCGACACCACCGCCAACATCACAATACTATTGAACCCCTTGTAGTTGAAATAGTATGACCCCGAGTTGGGTGGTGGTACGATGTGGACGTGTTTCCCATCAATTGCCCCTCCGCAATTAGGAAAGTCCCACCGCTGGGCAAGGTGGGAGGCCACAGTCTGCCATTCCTGTGGCGTGGAAGGAAACTGTGGAGTCAAACAACAAAAAAATTAGTCATTTTGCACATAAACAGGGAAAGCAGATTAGACACAAACATTCTTGGCCAACATCAAGAAAACATTTATTTGAGGGAGTTTTTAAAGACCAAAGTATAAGGTACACCTATCAGATTCCCCCTCCCCCACCCTCTCATGGGCCATTTCTAACATTATAGGGGGGGAGCTCTTGGACAGGTAACCCTCTCCACTTCATTGAGAGATGAATGCCTAAATAATGTGTATTACTTTGGCCAGCCCCTCCTTAGTTACACTATTGGCAGCCCACTGGACAGGTAAGAAGTGTCATAATACAAAGATATAAATACACACTGTACACATTTGAGCACATTTGGAAATTCTGCTATTACCTATCAAGATAATAATAGGATACAAAAACTTTAAACAGTACCATTTGAAAGTATTCAGGCAGGCGCTTGCACTGCATGCTTTGGGGAATTCATCCATAAATCTGACCACAAAAAAGATGGGTATAGTGTGTATGGGTTTGGCAAAGTCAGCAGATAGATGATTGAGAATAGATAGAGAATTGGTATCAGCTGACTTAGCAGTTGGGGGGAGGGAGGGTTCCAAATGATTTGAGGACCCCCCCAAAAAAAGCCTCTGGCACTCTGCCTGAATTTAAAGCACAAATCACATTTAAAAACATTTTAGGGGGTGTTTGGGGTAAAGCACTACTATGGAGCTGATAAAATACATTGTTAAGTGACTACATGAGGTGAATATATGGCCAGGAGACCATGCTGGGGAGGTAAGTGAAGGCAAATATGTATGAAGGAGAAAAAAAAATAATTAAAGAAAAATCAAGCATGCGTGAGAACAAAGGGGACATTCACAGCATATTACAAACATGGTAATTAGGGAATGAGGAAAGAAATACAATATATTATCAAACATTAAATACAATAAAATGTGATATAAAAATCTTACCTTAATATACTCCTTCTGCAGGACCTGGATGATGGCAGAACAGGTCTCTGGGATAATGATCCCCAGAGCCTGGGGGGAGATGCCTGTCAAAGCCAAAAAAGGTGCAATACAGGGTCCGTCATCCGGAGAAAGTTCCTGAAATCATCAGGATTATTCTCACGGGTCTCACAGAGCAAAGGCATGTGACAGAACTGGTCACGCTGGAGCAATCAATTCTTGATCCATGAACTCCTCCCCACCCTGTTCATGGACTGTGCTTGTGTCAAGGTAAGGACTCCAACACCAAGCCCCCGCACAGCATGAACTCTACGAGGAGTACGTATACGCAACATGGCTAGAAAACGGTCGGCTGCTCAGAACGAAGTAACAGAACACACTGAAGAACAGCAAGGCCTGTGAAGCGTGACCTGAAAAACTGTAACGAATGAACAAGAACACAGTGACAAGAGTCACGCGTAACTCGCTGCACGCACTGAAGACCAGATACAAACCCACAAGCACAAACTGAACAGCAGAAAACGATCTGAAAACCACGAGTCTGAAAAAGCGCAAATCGTCTCTCACCAAACTTTTACTAACACAAGATTAGCAAAAGGAGCCCAAAGGGTGCCGCACTTGGTTCTGAACTGTCCTTTTTCTAGTCTCGTTGTACGTAGTGTATGTCACCGTGTTCTTGGCGATCGGAAATTCCGAAAACTTTGTGCAACCGTGTGTATGCAAAACAAGTTTGAGCCAACATCCGTTGGAAAAAATCCATGGATTTTGTTGTCGGAATGTCCGATCAATGTCCGATCGTGTGTACAGGGCATAACAGAAGTTCTCATCTGGGGACCCACCTGGTAAAGCAAATTGTCTCAATGTTAATAAGGACAAGGGTCTATCTCTCACAACCTAGAATAAGGGATGGGAAGGAGACCTGCAGAACAGTCTCTACTGTTCATGTGGTTTTACAGGTACCACATTCCTTCATGTATGACACTGAAAAATAAGAAATCCCTAACAAAAAGTTTAATAAGATATAGTGGAAGATCACAAAAGGCCTGGGAAATAAAATAGATATATTGAACGAGATTCAAATTGAATCCATGGGACTCTCGAGAGTACAATATGCTATTGAGTCAGCTGGGAGAATCTAGCAGATAGGGAGTAAAGCCAAAAATTAGGGAGACCGAGACCTCCTTTGTGTTGGAAAATATATAGAATCTGTCTCGAAAAACTAGGGAGTTTGTCCTGCCAAATAAATCTGTTAATATCACTTGCCAACATGTCAACAAACTGGGTATTGTAATGGGAAGTGCCCGAAACAGATATAACAGTTTGGGTAAGACATTCATCTTAACTGCAGTAACTTTTATTAATATCCAGACTCAACAATAATACCTGTTTAGAGCATAAAGGTTCTGGCATGGACCAAAATGCTATACTAGATCCATAATTAAGCATTCAGCCTTAAAGGCAAAAAGGGAGGAGCACTCTACACCCTCCTGTACCATGCCAGGCCACATGCACTCAACATAGGAGAGGACCCCCCGACAAAGCATTGTGTCCCTATGTTAAGGCAAAAGCCTCTTCCCACAAACCTGATCTGGTGGTTGGGGACTTATCAGAATCTGGAAGCCACTTTAACAATAAGGGGGCAGCAAGATGCCCCCAATGTAAATCAGTATGGGGCACAGAGTACCACTACTCATTAACAAAAAAAAGTTGTAACTTAGAAATAAAGACACACAAATGTTTGATAAGTCATTTATAAAAAGAAATCCCCCCAAACATTTCTCATTTTAAACATATTATAAATCACTTTGTTCTGCCAAGCAGATCCATGTCAATCACACTGTCAGATGGCTGATGACCCACTGAAAAATAAATGCCCCTGTCAAGACACGTTTTGCTCATTTGTTTGTCACCCACCAAAAGGAAAGTCCGGTAGATGACAGCTGTTATATACGATCAGTTGGGGTCTCGCGGTGATTTAATTGACCATATATGGACATGACCACATATGGTCAATGACAACGATGAGGTCCGGACCCTTTTCTTAAATGACCGGAGATTCCCAGCCATGTAAGGGAATGGAGCAGGTGACATCACCTAAGGACTCAGTAGTGCCTGCACCAGCTGGAATCCTTAAAAACCCTTGACAGCGGGAAGCTGTCATGTATAATAGTGCTGTTAATACTGCTATTTTACATGACATTCGGCACCCACCAAATGGGTAAGCATTCAAGAGTTTGTGAGAACACCTGAACAGCTTGAGAACAATGAGCTCATCCCCATTTTCAGGGATAACCAGACTTGAAAAAAAAATCATTCCAATTGTAATTTTTTTTTAAGCTGCTATTCAGATATCTTTAGAAGCAGGAATGAACTTTAGACTTATAAAATAAAAAAATATAAAAGGTGCATATCAGAAAGTGGAGATATAAGAACATCACATTAGTATGCTGTTAACTTTTTCAAACCTTTAAAATGTAAAGTAAAACCTGCAACCAAAGCCTCACATGTATTACAGTGAATATATTAATATTAGACATTAGTTAAGCAGAACTTTTAATTAGTACATGGCCTTATTGCCTCAAAATAGCATCATCAGAACATCTAATGAACCTGGAAAGTTGCTTCCCAGCTGAATTAAAAATTCAATAATGTGTGTAAAACCCAGTTTATATAATACAGAACCCATCACAAATTTAGAGTAGTTCAAGACTATTTGGCCTGTAAATGATGGTGTGCTTTGCTTCTTTGTCAGACAGCCATGTCATACTGTACATGTTTAGTTTGAATGCAGTTATCAGGAATCATTTATTTTACTATTTTCATTAATGGAAAGGAAATGAGAATTTTCTTGGAAGCCTGGGTAGTAATATGTGTTTGCCAACAGTGCTTCCCACTCTTACTCTTCCCTTCCCCTCTTTTCAAACACATCAACCTTTGTGATGTCTCACTCCTCTCTTTTCCTCAGTCTGTAGTCTGAATTGATTCTATGCACCCATGTTGACCCACTGCTTTAATGTTTAAAGATTCAAACCCAAATCATTGCTGTAGCCTTTGTTTGTTATAGATAGAAAATGTCAGCATACTCTGAGCCTTAAATTGCTTTTGAATTTTAACAGAAAAATATCTGCTTTTCCATTTTGCGAAAGAAAAATTTGTTCTTTATTGTATGACAAAGCAGCAAAGCAGTAGTATAACATGTGAACCTACATGAATCAACAAACTTCTCTAACTGAGCCATTAAACATAGCGCATGAAGGCCAAGGTCCATTTTGCCTGGGCAGATTGCTTTTTAGAAAAAGGAAATGCGTTCTGTTCTCTGTAATCAAGTCTATTCTTATTCATTACTAAGGCAAACTAATCTGACAATAATTTGGGAATCCACGGGCAGTTTCTGAGTGGTTATGGTTTACAATGAGATTGTATACTGTAGATTTTTGCTTTCTCTTTTTCAAAGTGAATATGTTGCATTAAAGTATACTGTATAATATGTAAAGTACCAAAGTGCTGCTATGTAAAAATATTTTATACTGTGAAATTAGACTAGCTGCACACTAATCTCACACTTAGCTTGATTATAAAATATAAAAGAAAATGGTGCGCTAATTCAAAGAGTGAGCGTATCCAAATACTCTATAATACAGCAACATAAACAAAAAAATAAAGCAAAACAATAATAATAATAACACGCACAATAATAAATATGTGTTATAGTTTGAGAAAAAAGTCCCATAAAGTTGATGAAACTAGAATTCTTTAAACACCTTGCTCCAATAAGTGTGACTTATCGCTACAGATGAGTGATAATAAACCACCACCACTACCTCCTGGTGAATTGCCCGCTCACCTTAGGGAAAGACCCTTCGGGTCTAAGCACGCCTCTAGTATCGTGGTCTTTAAAACTCCTGAAGGATAACACTGCTGTATCTTTGGTCTCCTCAAAAGTACCCAGAACAGCTTTTTCAACATTAGCTCAAAGTAAAAAGAAAACCTTCATCGTGCAAAATTTCTTCTATAATGTCAATTTTATTGCACTAAAAATGCTCACTTACATAACAATCTTATGCATTGCATAACTTAGAAAAAGCTTGCCTCCTCACCACTCCTTCTGGATTCCTGAGATACCGGAAGTGACATCACCGAATCTGGCTGACGTGTTGCATCACTAGTCACATGACTTCTTCAAGGGAAAAGGAGCCTAGTGATGAGCGCCGGGATTTATGAGCCTTAGTTTGTTTACAGATCACCAAGGTGAGAGGTGGATCATTGGATCATCGTACCAATAATACAAATACAGCATTTACCATCACATGTAATGTTACAAAACAAGCAATTACAATCACATGTAATGTTACAAAACAAAGTTCTAAAACTTAATTTGCCAAGTATAAATAGATGACAAACAGGGAGATGCAAACCGCAATAAATACAAGAACCCCAGTGCACCTTATAATCTTTAATAGTTCACAAGAAGTAGATTTTATGAGACAGACAAAAGTCCAAAAATGGACTAATAAAACCCAAAACAAAAATTATCAAATTATTATTGAGATAAAATTGTAGTTAAAAATAAAAAAGCATGTCATAAGCCTATCTTTTCTTTTGGCATAGTGACCTCTAGTGGTAATGTTGGAAACAGAAGTCCTCAGTTATACATCAATTGAACAGAGGTCGGTAAGTAATATGGAATAGCACCATCTAGTGAATATAAACATATGGGAAAAAACTCGAAAAATTTGAAAAATGTAATAAGTAAAAATAATACAATATGAGATATACATTAATTATGACCCATAATTGTATAGCAATAAATAATTTGAGCGAAAGCTATTTAAGTCAAAGTCAATATTCATACCTAATGGGTGAAAAGTATTGAGTTCAAAAATCCATCTTGACTCATTTTTACTCAAATCTTTGGTCTTATTACTTTCCTTCCAGTGGGGTTTATATTTGTCAATAACCCGTAATTTGAGAACAGAAGGGTCTTTTGCGTGACATTGTGCAAATTGTCTAGAGACACTATGTTTGGGAAAACCTTTCTGGATAATTTGGATGTGTTCCCGTATTCGTTTCCACATTGAGCATTTAGTCCTACCCACGTATTGTAGCTTGCATAGATATTCTAAAATATAAACCACGCCTTCTGTTCTGCATGATACAAATTCTTTAATCAGATATTCCTTGTTTGAAGTATTAGCTCTAAATTTCTCACATTTCTGACCATTCATATTTGTATTTTTGCAGGCGTAACACCTCTTGCAGGGAAAAAAACCCTTTTCCCTGAAAGAAAATGTACTGTCTAGATCTATTTGGCGGATTAGGGACATTCTTCTAAATCATACCTCACAATGTTGGTGCTCATCTATAAATTAATTAAGTTGTCTTTTCGGCTCTGAGAATCGACCAATGCTTCTTAAATGGCTTCTCTACTTGTTTAAACTGAAGATCATAGTTTAAGATGATGGGTAAATCATATTTATTTTCTTCACTCCTTGGTTTGTCCTTAATCAGGTCCTCTCGTTCAATTCTAGAAACCTCTTCTTTTTTTTCAGTAATGAAGTCTTCATTATACCCCCTTTCAGTGAATCTTCTCCCAATCATTTTAGCTTGTTTAGCAATAACCTCCTTGTTACTACAATTTCTTCCTAATCGTATGAATTGTTCTTTAGGTATATTAATAAGCCATGGATCATGGTGACAGCTAGTCACTGGAATATATCTGTTTCTCTTGACTGGTTTAAAAAAGGTCTTAGTACTTATTTTATGTTTTATGTTCATTCAGCTGAATAATGAGATCCAAAAAAAGAATGGTTTTGGTATGATAATCCAATGATAAAGGGATGCTTTTCTGATTTTCATTTAACTTTTGAAAAAAAATCTTTAGACTTTCTTCATCCCCACTCCATAGCACTATAAGATCATCAATGAATCGTCTGTAAAGCAACAATTGATTCAGCAAATTCTAAAAAATCGACTCCTCTTCCCATTTAGCCATGACTAAATTAGCTACATTGGGTGCATATTTAGCCCCCATTGCAATGCCTTGAAGTTGTTTGTAATAATCCGAATTGTACCAGAAATAAGTCCAAATTCAAGGCACTTGAGAATATATTTCTTTTCTTTTGCTACTAGACCAGGGCTTAAAATTTCAAGTCCTGAGCTACTAGCCAGGCCTCAAGGGTTACTCGCTACCAGTGGCCCCACCCAACCCCCACCATTCCCCACCCATTATTCCACCCCTAAACATGCCCTCATAAATTATCTTATGAAATGACACTTAAATGTTTTATGCAGAATTAAGTAATAAAAATAAATATTTACAACAACTTTATCTGTGCCCAAAAATGCAGCCTGCCCATGTCCACCAATGCAGCCTGTGTGCACCAATGCAGCCTGTGTCCGCCAATGCAGCCTGTGTCTGCCAGTGCAGCCTGTGTCCACCAGTGCAGCCTGTGTTCACCAATGCAGTCTGTGTCCCCAATTCAGCCTGTGTCCGCCAGTGCAGCATGTGTCCCCAAGTGCAGCCTGTGTCACCAATGCAGCCTTTGTCCCCGGTTCAGCCTGTGTCACCAGTGCAGCCTATGTCATCAATGCAGCCTGTGTCCACCAGTGCAGCCTGTGTCACCAATGCAGCCTGTGTCCCCAATGCAGCCTGTGTCACCAGTGCAGCCTGTGTAATCAATGCAGCCTGTGTCCCCAATTCAGCCTGTGTCCGTCAGTGCAGCCTGTGTCCCCAATGCAGTGTGTTTCCCCAGTGCAGCCTGTGTCCTCAGTGCAGCCTATGTCATCAATGCAGCCTGTGTCCCCAGTGCAGTCTGTGTCACTAATGCAGCCTGTGTCCCCAGTGCAGCCTGTTTCCCCAGTGCAGCCTGTGTCATCAATACAGCCTGTTTCCCTAGTGCAGCCTGTGTCCCCAGTGCAGCCTGTGTCTGCATGCAGCCTGTGTCACTAATGCAGCCTGTGTCCCCAGTGCATCCTACCTGTGCAGGGAAAGAGAGAGGAGAGCCGTCACCTCCGCCTGGTTGATCAGAGTGCAGGGAACATAACAGCTTTCATTTCAATAGCTGTGTGTTCCCTGCCGTGCGCCGTCAAATACAGCCCCTCCCCCTTGTCCGGGGAACTTTAATAGACAGATCACCCGTCCCAGGATTGGACGGGGGATCTGTCTATCAAAGAGCCCTGCACTCTGATCAACCAGGCAGCGGCAGCAGCTCTCCCCCCTCTTCCCCTATGATAGCTGGGAGTATGGCTCCCATACAACCCAGGCTGCCGGCGGTGCTCGCCCCCTGCTCCCAGGCAGCCCACACTTGCCAGCCCTCAAAATCCACTCACAAAATGTGAGCAGGCGAGTGGAATTTTTGAGTGCTGTACTAGACCATTAAAATTGTCAAGGGCCCATTATGATGCCTGCACCACTTCATCATGATTAAAGATTGTGTATAGTGAGGACACATCAGCTGTTGCTACAAAATTTTCATGATCCTCTAACTTAATTACATCAGGTATCTGTATCAGATGTTTTGCATCTCTCAAATAGGGAGTTCGACTCGAACATCGGCTGTTTGCCAGTTCGCTGAACAGCGAACAATTTGGGGTGTTCGCGGCAAATTTGAAAGCTGCGGAACACCCTTTAAAAGTCTATGGGAGAAATCAAAAGTGCTAATTTTAAAGGCTTATATGCAAGTTATTGTCATAAAAAGTGTTTGGGGACCTGGGTCCTGCCCCAGGGGACATGGATTAATGCAAAAAAAAGTTTTAAAAATGGCCATTTTTTCGGGAGCAGTGATTTTAACCGGTTCAGTACAGGGCATTTTCACCTCCTTCCTTCCCAGACCAATTTTTAGTTTTCAACACTGTCACACTTTAAACGACAATTGCGCGGTCATGCGACGTTGTACCCAAACAAAATTGAGGTCCTTTTTTCCCCCACAAATAGAGCTTTCATTTGGTGGTATTTGATCACCTCTGCAGTTTTTATTTTTTGCGCTATAAACAAAAGAAGAGCGACAATTTTGAAAAAAACACAATATTTTTTACTTTGTGCTATAATAAATATCCCAATTTTTTTTTAAAAAAACAAATTTTTTCCTCAGTTTTGGCCGATACGTATTCTTCTATATATTTTTGGTAAAAAAAAATCGCAATAAGCGTATATTGATTGGTTTGCGCAAACGTTATAGCGTCTATAAAATACGGGATAGATTTATGGCATTTTTTTTTTAAATTATTTATTTATTTTTTTTACTAGTAATAGTGGCGATCGCAATTTTTTTTCGTGACTGCGACATTATGGCGGACACATCGGACACTTTTGACACATTTTTGGGACCATTCACATTAATACAGCTATCAATGTTATAAAATTGCATTGATTACTGTGTAAATGTGACAGGCAGTGAAGGGGTTAACCACTAGGGGGTGGGGAGGGGTTAAATGTGTTTCCTAGGGAATGCTTCTAACTGTAGGGGGAGGGGACGCTCAAGGGAGGAGACCGATCAGTGTTCCTCCATTCTGGGAACACAGATCGCTCTCCTCTGAGCTGACAGGACATGGATCTCTGTGTTTACACACAGAGATCCACGGTCCGGCCCGGTTAACGGGCAATCACGGGTGCCCGGCGGACATCGCGGCTGCCGGGCACACGCACCGGGACCCGAGCAACGCGGCGGGCGCGCGCGCCCCCTAGGCAGCCGGGAACCCGAGGCCGTCATATGACGTCCACCCAGGATGGGAGATCCCATCTGTGGACGTCATATGTACATACGCGGGTAGGGAAGTGGTTAATAATGCTTAAAGTAAAACAATAAAAATGTAATATTCCTTTAAATTTCATACCTGGGGGGTGTCAATAGTATGCCTGTAAAGGGGCGCATGCTTCTCATGTTTAGAACAGTCTGACAGCAAAATGACATTTCAAAGGAAAAAAAGTAATTTAAAACTACTCGTGGCTATTAATGAATTGCCGGTCCGACAATACACATAAAAGTTCATTGATAAAAACGGCATGGGAATTCCCCACAGGGGAACCCCGAACCAAAATTTAAAAAAAAAATGATGTGGGGGTCCCCCTAAATTCCATACCAGGCCCTTCAGGCCTGGTATGGATTTTAAGGGGAACCCCGCGCCAAAATAAAAAAAAATGGCGTGAGGTCTCCCCAAAAATCCATACCAGACCCTTATCCGAGCACGCAACCTGGCAGGGCACAGGAAAAGACGGGGGGACGAGAGAGTGCCCCCCCTCCTGAACCGTACCAGGCCACATGCCCTCAACATTAGGAGGGTGCTTTGGGGTAGCCCCCAAAACACCTTGTTCCCATGTTGATGGGGACAAGGGCCTCATCCCCACAACCCTTGCTGGTGGTTGTGTGGGTCTGTGGGTGGGGGGCTTATCGGAATCTGAAAGCCCCCTTTAACAAGGGGACCCCCAGATCCCGGACCTCCCCCTGTGTGAAATGGTAAGGGGGTACAAAAGTACCCCTACCATTTCACAAAAAAAGTGTCAAAAATGTTAAAAATGACAAGAGAGTTTTTGACAAATCCTTTATTTAAATGCTTCTTCTTTCTTCTATCTTCTATCTTCTATCCTCTTTCTTCTTTCTTCTATCTTCCTTTGGTTTCTTCCTCCATCTTTTCTTCTTCTGGTTCTTCTGGTTCTTCCTTCGGTGTTCTCGTCCGGCATCTTCCTCCACGGCGTCTGTGTCTTCTTCCCTTCTTCTCGGACCGCTCCGCATCCACCATGATGGGAGGCTCCCGCTGTGTGACACTTCTCCTCTTCTGATGGTTCTTAAATAATGGAGGGCGGGGCCACCTGGTGACCCTGCCCCCCTCTGATGTACGGGGACTTGACGGGGACTTACCTGTTGCATTCCCCGTGACATCAGAGGGTGGCAAACAGGGAAGTCACCGTGTATCAGAGGGGGGTGGGGTCACCGGGTGGCCCCGCCCTCCATTATTTAAGAACCATCAGAAGAGGAGAAGGGTCACACAGCGGGAGCCTCCCATCATGGTGGATGCGGAGGAAGGGAAGAAGACGCCGGCGCCATGGAGGAAGATGCTGGACGAGAACACCGGAGGAAGAACCAGAAGAACCAGAAGAACTAGAAGGAGAAGATGGAGGAAGAAACCGAAGGAAGATAGAAGATAGAAAAAAGAAGATAGAAGAAAGAAGAAGCATTTAAATAAAGGAATTGTCAAAAACTGTCTCTTGTCATTTTTAACATTTTTGACACTTTTTTTGTGAAATGGTAGGGGTATTTTTGTACCCCCTTACCATTTCACACAGGGGGAAGGCCGGGATCTGGGGGTCCCCTTGTTAAAGGGGGCTTCCAGATTCCGATAAGCCCCCCACCCGCAGACCCCCACAACCACCGGGCAAGGGTTGTGGGGATGAGGCCCTTATCCCCATCAACATGGGGACAAGGTGTTTTGGGGGCTACCCCAAAGCACCCTCCCAATGTTGAGGGTATGTGGCCTGGTATGGTTCAGGCGGGGGGCTGCTCTCTCCTCCCTCCTCTTTTCCTGCAGCCTGACAGGTTGCATGCTCGGATAAGGGTCTGGTATGGATTTTGAGGGGGACCCCACACCATTTTTTTTTTTAATTTTTGGTTCGGAGTTTCCCTGTGGGGAATTTCAATGCTGTTTTTATCAATGAACTTTTATGTGTATTGTCGGACCGGCAATTCATTAATAGCCGCGAGTAGTTTTAAATGACTTTTTTCCTTTTAAATGTCATTTTGCTGTCAGACTGTTCTAAACACGGGAAACATGCGCCCCTTTACAGGCATACTATAGACACCCCCCAGGTACAAAATTTAAAGGAATATTACACTTTTATTGTTTCACTTTAAACATTATTAAAATCACTGCTCCTGAAAAAACGGCCGTTTTTAAAACTTTTTTTGCATTGATCCTGGGGCAGGACCCAGGTCCCCAAACACTTTTTATGACAATAACTTGTATATAAGCCTTTAAAATTAGCACTTTTGATTATTCATGTTCGTGTCCCATAGACTTTAACGGTGTTCATGTGTTCAAACAAATTTTTTGCCTGTTCGCATGTTCTGGTGCGAACCAAACAGGGGAGTGTTCGGCTCATCCCTACTCCCAAATACGATCAAGTGTTCTGCACCAATTGTTGCAGATGAAAGTCAATATATTCACCCAATCTTGCATTCATGGATTGAATCCCATTCACAATAGGCCTTCCTGGTGGATTCACTTGATCCTTGTGTATTTTAGGGATGGTATACTGTATATAATGAGTTCCTTCTCATTTAGGGTATTTTTCTTTACTTCCTTCTGAATTAGTTATTCCAACTCCCTTTTATATTTCCTTGTTGGATTCCCCATCAATTTCAGATATGTGTTGGGATCACGAAGTTGTCCCAATAATTCATTATTATAATATTCCTTAGAGAGGACCACAATAGCTCCTCCTTTATCTACTGGTCTAAGTACTAAATTATTCCTATCTTCCAGTGCCTTGATACCTCTCCTAATATCTTGTGAGTCCTTCATTTTCCTCAACTTCAATCCCTCCAAATCTTGTACCACCATTTGGGTAAACACCTCTATATGTTCATTGTTATGTATATATACATAACAATGAACATATAGAGGTGTTTACCCAAATGGAGGTACAAGATTTGGAAGAAAGTTTTATGAACAGCGCTCTCTACCATTCTTTGTGACTAAGGGTGAGCTCCGGCGTGTTCACATGCTGAACGCGCCGCCGAGCCCACCAGGAGGTCGGCACGGCGCAGCGCTAATCACAGGTAGGGAGACATTTCCCGATCTCTGCAGCCGCACATCGGGAAATGTCTCACTGATTGTGATTAGCGCTGCACCGTGCCAACTTGCTGGTGGGCTCGGCACGTTCAGCATGCGAACACGCCGGAGATCATCCTTACTTGTGACTAACAACTTTGCAATACAAATAGCCACAAGTGCAAAAAATTGTGCAAATTCTTAAATGACCACTAGATGTCAATAGTGGATCCAAAATTAATAAATCATAGTTACATAGTTGGTCAGGTTGAAAAAAGACACAAGTCCATCTAGTTCAACCATAAAAATAAATAAATAAAAAGTAATATCCTACTATCCCATATACCCAATGCTATACCCACAGTTGATTCAATGGAAGGCGAAAAACTAGGCTTGTGCAATTTGTTTCGTAACAAATCGATTTTCGGACGAATTTTGCATCCGAATGTATGTCTGAATAAAAAAATAACGAATTTCAACGAATACGAAAGAAATTATAGCGGATATAACAAATAAATTTGACATGATAATTCATTAAAGATCTAATGAAACAAAAGGTCAACTCAAAGTAAATCTTACAGTCCAATCAACTGATTAATTTTGTGCTGGAGGTTGGATTACTGGCAAAGTGCATTCCTGAGAACTGAGTGAGAAGGGGGTTGTATTGTATTTGAGCAGAGGAGGAGATATTGTCATTGTTTGTGTTAAAATATTCAATAAACAAACGACTTTCCAAACTACAAATCTTTATCGCGACTATATATAAATACCTAAATATCGAATTTCAATGAATACGAACTAAATTATAGCGCATATAATGAATGAATTCAACATGATTCAAGATTAAGTATAATGAATATCAACACTGTACGAATAATAACGAATTATCCGAAAACGTATCATAACGTATATAACAGAATGAAATGATGTATTTTACAAATGACAACGAACCGAAACAAAATTTTCCATTGTGCACAAGTCTACGAAAAACCCCAGCAAAGCATGATCCAATTTACTACAGCAGGGGGAAAAATCCTTCCTGACCCCCCGAGAGGCAATCGGATTTTCCCTGGATCAACTTTACCTATAAATCTCAGTACTCAGTTATATTATGTACATTTAGGAAAGAATCCAAGCCTCTCTTAAAGCAATCTACTGAGCTGACCAGAATCACCTCTGGAGGGAGTCTATTCCACATTTTTACAGCTCTTACTGTGAAGAAACCTTTCCGTATTTGTAGATGAAATCTCTTTTCCTCTAGGTGCAAATAGTGCCCTCTTGTCCTTTGTGTTGACCGTAAAGTGAATAACTGAACACCATGTTCACTATATGGACCACTTATACAGTATATTTGTACATGTTGATCATATCCCCCTTAAAATCCTCTTCTCAAGAGAGAATAAATTCAGCTCCTCTAATCTTTCCCCGTAGCTGAGCTCCTCATTGCCTCTTATCAGTTTGGACTGCATATTCCAGATGAGGCCTTACTAATTATTTGTACAGGGGCAAAATTATATCTCTCTCTCTGGAGTCCATGCCTCTCTTAATACAAGAAAGGACTTTGCTCGCTTTGTAAACCGCAACTTGGCATTGCATGTTATTATTGAGCTTATGATCTACCAAAACCCCCAGATCCTTCTCCACTATGGATCCCCCCAGTTGTACCCCCTAGTATGTATGATGCATGCATATGCTTAGCCCCCAAGTGCATAACTTTACTTTTCTCAACATTAAACCTCATCTGCCACTTAATCGCCCTCTTATGCCCCATACACACGATCGGACATTGATCGGACATTCTGACAACAAAATCCATGGATTTTTTCCAACGGATGTTGGCCCAAACTTGTTTTGTGTACACACGGTCACACAAAGTTGTCGGAATTTCCGATCGCCAAGAACGCGGTGACGTACACCACGTACGACGAGACTAGAAAAGGCCAGTTTGTGCTTGTGGGTTTGTATCTGCTCTTCAGTGCGTGCAGCAAGTGACGCGTGACTCTTGTCATTCTGTTCTTGTTCGTTCGTTACTGTTTTTCAGGTCGCTCTTCACAGGCCTTGCTGTTCTTCAGTGCGTTCTGTTACTTCGTTCTGAGCAGCCGACCGTTTTCTAGCCATGTTGCATATACGTACTCCTTGTAGAGTTTATGCTGTGCCGGGGATTGGTGTTGGGGTCCTTACCTTGACACAAGTCTAGTCCATGAACAGGGTGGGGAGGAGTTCATGGACCAAGAATTGGTTGCTTCAGCATGACCAGTTCTGTCATATGCCTTTGCTCCGTGAGATCCGTGAGAATAATCCTGATGATTTCAGGAACTTTCTCTGGATGACGGACCCCATATTTCACTGTTTGTTGGCTTTGCTGACCCCTTATATTAGCAGGCAGGATACCTGCATGAGGCAAGCCATCACTCCGGAGCAGAGGTTAGTCGCCACCCTGCGGTACTTGGCGATGGGGAGAAGCCTGCAGGACCTCAAGTTCTCGACAAGCATCTCCCCCCAGGCTCTGGGGATCATTATCCCGGAGACCTGTTCTGCCATCATACAGGTCCAGCAGAAGGAGTATATTAAGGTAAGATTTTTATCCTTTAATATCACATTTTATTGTATTTAATGTTTGATAATGTATTGTATTTCTTTCCCAATTCCCTAATTACCATGATTGTAATATGCTGTGAATGTCCCCTTTGTCCTCATGCATGCTGGATTTGTATTTAATTTTTTTTGTTGTCCTTCATACATATTTGCCTTTGCTTACCTCCCCAGCATGGTTTCCTGTCCCTATATTCACCTCATGTAGTCACTTAACAATGTATTTAATAGCTCCATAGTAGTGCTTTACCCCAAACACCCCCTAAAATGTTTTTAAATGTGATTTGTGCTTTAAATTCAGGCAGAGTGCCAGAGGCTTTTTTGGGGGGTCCCCAAATAATTTTTAACCCTCCCTCCCCCCAACTGCTAAGTCAGCTGATACCAATTCTCTATCTATCCTCAATCTACTGACTTTGCCAAACCCATACACACTATACCCACCTTTTTTGTGGCCAGATTTATGGATGAATTCCCCAAAGCATGTAGTGCAAGGGCCTGCCTGTATA
Organism: Aquarana catesbeiana; assembly: GCF_042186555.1. Lineage (NCBI taxonomy): Eukaryota > Metazoa > Chordata > Amphibia > Anura > Ranidae > Aquarana > Aquarana catesbeiana. Next base: position 230,732,123 of record NC_133325.1, read on the forward strand.
CTTTCAAATGGTACTGTTTCAAGTTTCTGTATACTATTATTATCTTGATAGGTAATAGCAGAATGTCCAAATGTGCTCAAATGTGTACAATGTGTATTTCTATCTTTGTATTATGACACTTCTTACCTGTCCAGTGGGCTGGCAATAGTGTAACTATGGAGGGGCTGTTCAAAGTAATACACATTATTTAGGCATTCATCTCTCAATGAAGTGGAGAGGGTTACCTGTCCAAGAGTTCCCCCCCTATAATCTTAGAAATGGCAAATGAGAGGGGGGGGGGATCTGATAGGTGTACCTTATACTTTGGTCTTTAAAAACTCCCTCAAATAAATGTTATCTTGATGTTGGCCAAGAATGTTTGTGTCTAATCAGCTTTTTCTGTTTATGTGCAAAATGACTAAACAGTCATTTAACAGTTTCTAAACAGTTTCCTTCCATGCCACAGGAATGGCAGACTGTGGCCTCCCACTTTGCCCAGCAGTGGGACTTTCCTAACTGCGGAGGGGCAAGTGATGGGAAACACGTCCACATCATCCCACCCCCCAACTCGGGGTCGTATTATTATAATTATAAGAGGTTCAATAGTATTGTGATGTTGGCGGTGGTGTCGACTACTTATGAGTTCCTGTATGTGGACGTGGGGAAGAATGGCCGGATGTCCGATGGTGGAGTCATCGCCCAGACGGAGTTCTACAGGCGTCTCCAGAATGGCAGCTTGGACTTGCCACCTCCAGAAGACAATGTGGAAGGACTCAGATTTGTCTTTGTTGCGGATGAAGCATTTGCGCTTAGGGACCATCTTATGCGGCCATTCCCGATGAGGACCCTCACCCCAGACCAGAGGGTTTTTAATTACCAGCTGGCCAGAGCCAGAAGAGTGGTGGAGAACACGTTTGGAATCATGGCCAGCCGGTTCTGCCTATTTCTTACACCCATACACATGGTGGAGTACAAACGGAATCATATTATCCTGGTGTGCTGTGTTCTACACAACTTTTTACGGCAACATTCTGCCAACTATGCTGGCTCAGTTGGGCCTGAGGCTGGACTTCAAAATGAAACAACCCTGACGGCACTTGAAAGTGGCCGTCCTGGCTTGCCCCCCCTGAGTGCCCGTGATTTCCGGCTAAGATACATTGAATTCTTTCTGGGTAGGGGGGCTATCAATATGCCAGACAATGTGTGAAACCTTTTTTCAAATAAAAAAAATCAAATAACTACTCAAATCTTTGGTGACATTTACTGCTTGTGTTTGTTTTAGCTGACCCTGACAGAAATGTGATGAGTCCTGAAAATGGCGTGATTGTGTAACCTTACAAAGCACTGGTGGGTTTTATTTACTAAAGGCAAAGACACTTTGCACTACAAGTGCAGTTGAAACTGCACTTGTAGTGCAAAGTGGATTTGCCCTTAGGAAATAATACCCATTGACACAGAAAACACCAATTAGAGCACCACAAAAGTTTTGAAGTGTTGAAACAATAATCCACACATTCCTGATTATCAATCTTTTTAATACCAGCACAATCACATGTGCATTTAGAAAAGGTTTTTAAAACAAACCAACATGTTTGTTGTATAACAATTTTGGGGGTCACATTAGAAAAAGTAGAAATGTCCATTTAAGATAAAGCAGGCATGTTTAAAACCAACAAGAAAGACACAAATCTTGAACTTACAAAGTTCACATTTGGTAGAACTTGAAGGCAATATCAGACATGAGTATTTACAAACTGTGTTTGATATTGCGTTCAGATGGGGTGAAGTCACCCCAGGAAAAGGGATGTGTTTTGGGGGTGCAACCCCTTCCTCACAGCTACTTTATTATTGAGGAAGGGGTTGCACCCCCAAAATGCCTACATTGATCTCCCGTGATGGCAGATAGCACATGTTGACACACTGTGTGCATCTTCAAAATTTGGCTTTTCTCAAATTTGTCAAAAAATGTCAAAAATTTTTAGCACACAAAAAAACAAAGGGATTTGGAGAGGTTTTAAACTCTCCCTAAAACATCAATGATGTTCTTCATTTTTTGAAGAACATCATTGATGTTTTTCTTGATGTTTTCCAAGTCCCTAATAAACCCCATGATCTCCCCGATCAGGATCTGTGCACTTTCCGAGGTGAAAGGATCTGGATCCACAACATCACGATCACCTAAAAAGATAGAAACCAAAAAACACCATGTATTATAAATATGCCGGCATTCATCTCTTACCTCAGCCTGTGGTCGCAGACACTCACCTGTTGTGGTGCCAATTTCCACCACGTCTTCCTCCTCCTGCTCTGCTTGTTCTGGGTGGATTTCCCCTTCTTCCAGAGATGGGGGGTCTCTGGTCTGCTCGGATGAGGGGTGTCCTCCGAGTCTTTTCTCCCCTATGTAAAAAAAATAGGTCTACTTAGCACACAGATATTTGATGGCAGAACTATAAATAAGAAACATGGAACTTGGAAGTGGGGTACAATTGTCTGTTTTGGCAGAGTTCCAAGATGTTGCATTTTTCTTGTCCTTTGTGAAGCTTCAATACTTACCTGTTTTGTACAAGCTTCACAGATGGAGACACCCCTATAGTATACACTGGAGTACCTGTGTGGGCCCCCTAATAAAAAGGGTGTTCTTGTGTCCCACACTAGTGCTCCAGCGTCCAGATGTGTAAACAGCTGCTGAGTGTCCTCTCCTTACACAGAATCTAGTTTGCATTTCATTCTAGTAACAAACCCATCTACACAACCAAATTAGTTTCACAAAGTAGGCCCTAAAAAATGTAGGCAAATGCATATGGCCAAAACAATGGTGTTTTATAGGCCGAAAGAAAAATGTTTGATACGAACGAATAATGTGCCCATGAACATGAAAGTTGACATTTTAAACTAGATAACAGTTAAGAAAAGCACATGGAGCAGCACAAATGTAATAAACATAAAAAGAATAGGAACACAGCACAACTACTTACTTTTTTACAGCACTCTCTGGATCTTTCTGTACTGCTCGTGCTCTCTTAATTTTAGGTCTGACCACTGCTTCCTGAGCTGATCTTTCGATCGACGTACCCCGAAATTCTGGTGCAGACTCTTGACCACTTTCGCCATGATCTTGGCCTTTCGGACATTGGGGTTGGGGTAAGGTCCATACTTCCCGTCATAGTCGGCCCTCTTCAGGATGTCGACCATCTCCAACTACTCCCTAAAGGACATATTTGATGCCTTAAATTGTCTCCTTCTGGATCGGGACGTTTCAAGCTCTGGGCTTTCCTCCTCCTCCTCCTCGTTGGTGTAATTATTAGACACCTGCTCTGACTCCGCTA